>NW_028123413.1:0-361348 GCF_965194805.1 Balaenoptera borealis
CCATGTGGCATGCAGGATGCGGGATCTTAGTTCCCCAACCAGGGATCGAACCTGCGCCCCCTGCAGTGGGAGCTCAGAGTTCCAACCCCTGGATGGCCAGGGAAGTCCCACCTTAGAATGCATATTTTCACACTATTCTTTTTACCCATGAGCACGGGGTATCTTTCCATTTATTTTTGTCTGTTCAGTTTCCTTTATCAGTGTCTTCCAGTTTTCATTGTGCAGGTCCTTCACGTCCCTGGTTAAATTTACTCCTAGTTATCTTTTTGGATGCAATTGTAAGTGGGATTTTTTTAAAATTCTTTTTCTGATGGTTCATTATCAGTGTATAGAATCACAAATGATTTTTGTGCATTGATTTTTCTTTCTTTTGTATCCTGCAGCTTTACTGAATTCATTTTTTAGTTGTAACAGTTTTTTGTTGATTGAATGTGGAAAACTAGAATTCAGAAATCCCACTGTTTCAACTACATCTAGGTCATCCACAGCACCCAAGACATAGTGTCTCCCAATATAATCTTCCCACGGTGCCTCTTGTAGTATGTGGCCTCCTACAAGGGTGATTGGCATCACCACTGTGGGTGAGCTGGATCTGGGTAGAGCTTGGCCTCTATAACAAAGTTTGATGTCTGTATTTCTGGCGTGGTACGACATGGTTGTTTGATAAGCACTTTATTTTCTAGTAAATTTCAAGTGTATACAAAACTTCAAATAGCAGTATCAAGTTTTCCACATTCACAAAATACACCAGTTTGTTTTACCCTGTGAGAGTGGGAGGGCCACTCTCCCAGGGAACCAGCACATAACCCCAAAATGGGGAATAATTATGGTTTCCACATTATAATCCTATCCCCAGACCTGCTTCAACTTTCACCAGCTGCCCCAGCTTTGTGGAAACGTATTTTTCCATTCGAATCCAGTTTTCTTTTCTTGGAACCATCACTGGGGCTTTCCCTCACTTTAAAAACCTTGCTGGATTTAAAGTGTACAAGATGAGCATGATCTGGGTGGTTTTTCTCTATGGCTTCTTTCACTTAGGATGTTTTCAATGTTTATCCACATTGTAACATTGATCATTATTTCATTCATTTTTCCATTGTGATTGAAAACACATAACATTTACCACTTAAACCATTTTTTAAAGCTTTTTTAAAAAATTTATTTTATTTTATTTTTTGGCTGTGTCGGGTGTTTGTTGCTGTGTGCAGGCTTTCTCTAGTTGCGGCGAGCGGGGGGTACTCTTAGTTGCTGTGTGCAGGCTTCTCATTGCGGTGGCTTCTCTTGCGGAGCACGGGCTCTAGAGCGCAGGCTCAGTAGTTGTGGCGCACGGGCTTAGTTGCTCCACGGCATGTGGGATCTTCCAGGACCAGCGCTTGAACCCGTGTCCCCTGCATTGGCAGGCGGATTCTTAACCACTGTGCCACGAGGGAAGACCCATTTAAACCATTTTTAAGTGTACAGTGCTATGGCGTTAACTACATTCACATTGTTGTAAAAATATCCTCACCATCCATCTCCAGAACTTTATTTTTCCCCATGTGAAACCATAGCCATTAAACACTAACTCACCTCAACCTCTGGCAACCTTATTCTACTTTGTCTTTGAATTTGACTTATCTGGATACCTCATACTAGTGGAATCATAGAACGTTTGTCCTTTCTGTGTCTGGCTTGTTTCACTTAGCATAATAACTTCAAGGTTCATCACATTGTAGCATGTGTGAGAATTACCTTAGTTTTAAAGGTTGAGTCATATTCCATTGTGTATATACTACACTGTACTTATCCATTCATCTGTTGAAGGATGTGTTGTGTTGCTTCCACCTTTTGGCTATTGTGAATAATGTTGCTATGAATATGGGGTACAGATATCTGTTCCAGTCCTTGCTTTCTAATATTTTGGGTGTACACCCTGGAGTGGAATCAAGGGATCATACATTTTCCATGTTTTTGAGGAGCCACCATACAGTTTTCCACAGTGGCTGTATAATTTTACTTTATTCCTTTATATGACAGAATAATGCAGCTTATGTGTCTACCTTATTTTGCTTATCTGTTTACCTGCTGATGGACATTTAAATCTTTTCTACCTTGGGCTACTCTGAACAGTGCTGCTATGAATAATTGGTGAACAAGTGTTTGTTTGAACAACTGTTTTCAATTTTTTGGGAATATGTCTAGGAGTGGAGTTGTTGAACCACATGGTAATTATATTTTATATTTTTGAGTAAATGCTAAAGTTTTGTACATATAGACTGCACCATTGTACATCTCCACAAGTAACTTTTAAGGGTTCTAATTACTCTACATTGTTGCCAACATTTGTTATTTTTATTTATATATTTAAAAATTTATTTTTATTCTAGTGTGTGTGAAGGGGCATCACATCGTGGCTTTAATTTGCATTTTCATCATGACTACTGATGTTTGACATCTTTTCATTTCCTTGTTGACCATTTGTATGTCTTGCCTGAAGAGCAGTCCATGCAAGCCATTTGTCTGTTTCAAAAATTTTATTGTTTGTCTTTTTGTTGATGAGTTGTAAAAGTCCTGGGTATATTCTAGGTAAAGAGTCTTATCAGATATACAACGTGCCAATATTGTCTTCCATTCTGTGGGCCGTCTTTTTACTTTCTGGATAGCCTCTTTTGATGCACAAAGGTTTGTAATTTTGAGGAAATCCAATTTGTCTATTTTTTCCTTTCATTTCTTATGCTTTACTGTCAAATCTAAGAAACCATTGCTAAATTCATGGTCAAGAAGATTTAATTCCTTGGTTTATTTGAGAGTTCATACAGTCATCCTTCGGCACCCACTAGGCCAGGCTTTAGGTCTTGGGTTGAGTCAGTGTGAGGGTTCAGGGGCCATGGTTTAGGGTTATGGGTCATTGTTGGAGGGTCGTGGTAGAGGGTTGTGGTTAAAGGGTCAGGGTCAGGGATTAGAGCTTAGGGGTCAGGGGCGAGGGTCTACGGGTCTGGGGCTAGGGTTGTTAGGGGGTTAAGGTTAGAAGTTAGGGTTCTTAGGGTAAAGATTAGAGTTATGTTTAAGCACAATTGGCCCTCATTGCCCTCCCCTCTCCTTCTCTCTGAAGCCTCCAGAATGGATAGGACTTGCCCAGGCTCAGACAGGAGTCAGGGAGCTGAGGTCAATAACTGTTTTTCTGGCCTCCCTTCCCTTAGTCCTGGGCTCTGAGAGAAGAATGAAATGTCTGTTCTTGTCTCGGACTGTGTCTTACTCAACTCAACCTCTGTCAAGGATTGGGGAGGGTGTCAGAAGTCATGCATGGTTTCCTTCTGCCCTCCTACCTGGGAAGGGTGATGCTGGCCCTACTCTGCCTGGGCAGCCCCAGTTTCCAGCACAGCCCAGACAGCAGGGCACTCAGTGGACATGTGTGGATTTATACAGGACTGGGTGCAGTGACCTGCCAGCCCCCAGATGTTGCCTTCTTAAGGGCTGGTGGGGCCCTCCTGACACTGGAGGCATCCTTTGTCCCATCTGAGTGGGCATGAATAGATGATCAGGTCTCAGGCAGGACAGCCCTTGACCTCTGACTATCCAGGCAGGCATCTGTGGTCCTCTAGCTCAGTCCAGCCTGGGCATTGCCAGGTCCTCATGTATAGTTACAGAGCTGACCGTGATGCCGGGCAATTCAACAGCTACCTAGGCAGTGTAGATATTCCTTTGAGAAGTTTCAACTACCAACATCCATGTGGTTGAGAAAAAGGCCTCCCCCTCACAGCCGCATAGGCTGCCAAGAGAAGTAATAATCCTCTAAACAATGGAATGTGTCCCTGACACAACAACCATACAGGAGACCATGGCCCTGAAATCCTTTGTCCTTTCAGTCGTTAGAAACTTTTGACATTCATATTCATTAAGAATCAAAGATATGGGAGCACCTGGGCCTCACAATGGGAGGTTCACAGTGACACTGCATTGTCTTGGAGAGCCATATGCATCCATGTGGCCTCTGGAAAGCCTGCCAATTATGGGTTCCATGGCATGGAATAATTCTTGAGCCTCCCATTACTTCATTGCACAAGAGTTTCCTTACCACCCTAGCATTTGGTTTCTTCACTTAGTAAATGAAAGAGAAGAAACTGGAAAATGAGCAGTATTGTTTTTCAGGGATGGGCAATTAATATGGCCAGGGAGATGGCATAACTCAAGGGCTCCCACCTCTCAGGGGCAGGAATGAGGTCTGTGTGTCTTCTGAGGGCACATGGGCTGTTTTGGGCCCACCTCTGAGATGTGAGGACCTGATGCCCAAGGAAAGAGACTTGAGTTTACCACCACCAACGATTCTGACTTGTCAGCAAGTGAAAGAACTTCTTGCAGTCTTGGGAGGACAGTAAGAGCACTGGATGAGTAGCTGCAGCCCCTGACCCTGAGTTGAACCCCTTTCTTCCTTTTGTGTCAGATTCTGTGCTGTGCAGTGAGCTGTCATTGACTTAGAATCTGTTGCTTTCTGCCAGCCAGCATCTGTTCTCAGGCCCAAGTGCCTCAGTTTTCCTTTGGGAATTACATCTCACCTGCTTCCAGTCCAAACAGTTGCAGAAGGATGACCCCATTTTCCACCCAGCTTGAAGATGGGTTTACAACCCACATCTAGTCAGTCCCATTTTCCATCTCCTGGTGATGGGTCAAGGATGAGAATGCAACCCAAGCCAGATCAAAGGCATTTAAAACCATGACTTTCTTGGAACCCAAGAAAAGGAGAAACTCTTTCTTGGAAAATGGATGGTGAGTGGTTGTCAGCCTAGAATTGCTGTTGGCCCAAGGGCAATGAGAGAGCCTGTGCCTGTGAATGGGGTCCCCCAAAGGCACTGAGCAGGACAAAGTTTTGGAGAGAAGCAAGGTCACACTGAGATAGTGTGAGCCACTGGACCTACCAGGTCCAAACCCATTCTTTAACTTGCCACTTGCAAGTATTAATTTATTTCTACCCTTACAATAAATACTAACTTATTTTACTTCAGTAAGTGTGTCCAGTCGTTGGGAAAAGAAAAATTCGTAGTTGATACATCTGAATCAATAATCCCTGATCCTTCCTCAGGTGTCCTCACTGGGTAGGCATGGCTGGGGGAGATGAAGATTCTGGGTGGGACCAGATATTAGTGGAGCTGCCAAACAGCTCTGCCTCTGTTCCTTCCCTGTCCCGGGAGAGGGAAACCCTGGGACAGTGATAGGATAACCAGTATGGGGAAGAGGTTCCTCAGTGATTAATTGGTCTTTTTGTATTTTCCTTAATTTAGTGTTCATTTTGGTAATGTGTTTTTACAAAGAAATCACCCGTTTCTTCTAGATGTCCAGTTTGTTACAGTAGGTTTCTCTTATTTGACGTTTAATTTTTCCTGTCTAATTTTCTACAGAATCATGACAAATAATGAACAAATATTGATACTCTATTATTAACCGAAGTCCCTATTCATGTTCCCTTTGTTATACCTTTCCTTGTTCCAGGATCTCAAAGGACATGGGGTCATCATATCTATTTAGTCTCTTCTGGGCTTTGACAGTTGCTCAGATTCTCCTTGTTTCCATGACCTTGACAGTGTGGAGGAGGACTGGTCAGGTATTTTATAGACTGCCGGGCACTGGGATTTGCTTGGTGTTTTTGTTGTGGTTAGACTTGGCTTTGAAAAAGCAGATCACAGAGGTGAAGTGCTTCCTCTTCACTGTATGTCAAGAGGACAGTCTCTCAAGGGAACTTCTCACTTATATTCTCAACTTTGGTCACCTAGCTGAGGTAGTGTTTGTCAAGTGTTCCCACAGTGAAGTTAATTTTTTCCCATGTCCATCCTGTGTGTCTTATTTAGGAGGAAGTCATAATGCAGAACCCACACTTGAGGAGAGAGGGGTTAGCTTCACATCCTTGATGGACAGCTGTGTGGCTATATAAATTGCTTAGAAGCTTTCTGCATAGGAGATTTCTTTTTAACACCGTTCATCAAAAACTATGTAATTTATTTTTACCAGTTTGGGCACGTGAATAATTATTGTAAACTTTTGGTTATAATCCAGTGCTACATTTTAAGACTGCTTAGTTAATTCTTGCTTTGGCTGTTGAGAGCTTTTTCCATTTGCTCCTGTTTTCATTTTACATAATTTCTCTTTTGTGGGTTTTAAAAATTTTTGGTACTTCTTTACTTTCTGATATTTTAAGATTATCCTGCTTCATATATTTACTGTCTCAGTCCTAGTATCAGCCCTTTCTTCAAAGAGCCCTTGTTCCTTTTATTAGAGAATGGTATTAAAAACGTACATGTGGGAGCTAAATATGCTCAGCTGACAGTGCATGGAAATATATGCAAGTATCCCAGCCTATGCATACACACATAATTATAAAGATTTCCATGTGGAACTATGTGCAGGCTAAAGAGAGTTTATACTGATATCTCCAACCGGATCTGTTATGACATGGATATTGTAACCTTCTCCCTTTGTTTGACTGTAACTTCACACTCCAGTGGTAAGAAACCTGGCTTCCACCATTTGTCATTTATTAAATTCAGTGCTTGTTCCATTCAATTACTGATATAGTAGTTTCAGTAGTATTAGCTACTACCCCTCATGGAAAGAACATAGAGTCCACTGTGTATGTATGACACATTTTGTCTTTGGCCTACAGATTCTGTACATTTCCAAAGTTAACTTAGGTCAACCCATTTGTCCCACTACCAACAGTGAGTTTTTTCATACATTTCTGAATCAGATTCTTTGTTACATTCTGTATTCCAGTCTTTGACACTCCCATATGCTAAGCAGCTAAGTTTGAATAGATTGTAATTTACTTGTTGGGTTGTAAAAATCTGTGGGTATAGACAAATGCATAGTGACAGGTATTCACCACTAAAGTATCATATGGACTATTTCAACCACATATTCTATACATTGTTTACCATGTCAGTTTTGCCTTTTCTAGAATGTCATATAAATGAGGCCATACAGTGTGTAGCACTTCAGACTAGATTCTTTCACTTAGCAATGTAAGTTAGATGTATCTATTTTTTTTTTTTGCATGGGTTGATGGTCCATTCCTTTATATCTCTGAATACTATTGCATTGCATGTATATTAGAGGAAAAATAATTTTCCCTCTACCCTTCTATGTTCTTTATTGAGATCTCCCTTGTAATGAAAAAGAGGGGAACTAGAGAAAACAATCAGAAGTTTAATATATACCATGCATACCTCCTGTATACTTGAAAGATACCTAGGAAAACTGAGTCACTCCCTGAATTGGCCCAAGCCGTTACCTTAAATGCTATCTTCTGCTGAGAACAAAAGAAAGATGTTAGGGAATGGAAGAAGCCATTTAAAGGAGGTTATTAGGCAAAGCACAGTAAACAAGGGTATGGTTGTTACACAGATTTACATCCAGGCCTATTTCATTGACAAGGTTTTTTTATAAAAAACATTTATTTATTTGGCTGTGCCAGGTCTTAGTTGCGGCCTGTGGAATCTTTAGTTGCGGCATGTGGGCTCTTAGTTGCAGCATGCGGGATCTAGTTCCATGACCAGGAGTTGAACCCTGGCCCCCTGCATTGGGAGCATGGAGCCTTAGCCACTGGACCAGCAGGGAAGTCCCAACAAGCTTTTCTTGATATTTAGTCATCATTCAATTCCTGGTCCAGAGAGGGACAAACCCTTACAAATGGAGATATCCTTAATAAATGTAAATTTACCTCATAAAAGGGCATTTTCTACTTGGCTTTGAAAGATTCTCCTGGGTCTGCTCTTTCTTATTAATCAGTCCAAAATAATCCTTTTGTCAAATGGGCATATTTTGGGGTGGTGTATTCTGCTCTCCTTGACATGTATGTGCCCTAATTTGTTTATGAATTCACCTACAGAAGGACATCCTGATATCTTTAAGTTTTTAGCCATTATGGATAGAGCTGCTGTACATTACTTGATGCTAGTTTGGGTTTGAACACAGTTTTTTAAAGCAGTTGTATAAATACAAGAGGTACACTTCTTGGATCCTAAGGTGAGACTTTTTAGATTTGGAAAAAATTGCCAAACTGTCTTCCAAAGTTGGTTGTACATGCATTCCACCAGCATCTTGAGTATATTCTTGTATGCTTATTTACTGCCTGTTTATCTTCTTGGGACAGGTGTGTGTTTCAATCTTTACCAAATTTTAATGGCGTTGGCATAATTTGAGTACAAATCCTTTATCAGATATGTGCTTTGGAAATAGTTTCTTGCAGTTTGTGGTTTGTCTTCCGGTTTTCTGAATAAGGTCACCAGACCCAAAGTCATGAAGATTATTTTTTTTTTCTAGGATTTTTTATAGTTTGGTAATTTAAATTCGTCTATGGGCAATTTTGAGTGAATTTTGGTTTAAGTTGTAAAGTTTGTGTCTACATTCATTTCATTACATATGGTTTGTAATTAATTGCTCCTTAACCATCTTTTGAGAAGATACAGTGAGATACTTGGCTCCATTTCATTTTGGATTTCCAAACTTAGTATATACAGCAGAACTGCCTTCCGGATGAGGCCTCTGGGTTTGTGAGTGCGTCGCTCCCGGCTCTTCTCTGACGTCCCACAGAGGGCGCTGAACCCACCTGTCTGACCCTGGGGGCACAGGTGCACCCTGCCCACAGACTTTGCTCTGTGACAAGCAGACAGGAGCTTTGTCTCCTGTCAGGGCTTAGGCTTCTGGACCATGAGGCATTGTCCACACTGACAGCAGCTGGGTTTTCTCAGGAACCACTGGTGAGGAGACTCCACAAGAGGAAAAAACGAGCAAGTGTGGAGAATCTTCCTGTGCAGCTGACTGCTGGGTGGGTGGGGTGCTTCTTCAGGGGACTCAGGAGAGAAAGGGTTTAATGTGGAATACTGTGCACTTTTAGTTAGTTTTATGTGCAGTGTAGATGGTGACCAGTGTCGTTCTTTGGGGTCTGGTGTCTAGTTTTCCTGGCACTGTTTGTTGATGGCTTTGGATAGAATAAACATTTTAATAATTGTAATTTTTCTGAAGCATGAGCATGGAATATTGTTTTCTATTGTGTCTTCAATTTCTTTATCAGTGCTTTATAGTTTTCTGAGTATAGGTCTTTCATGCCCTTGGCTAAATTTATTCCTAAATAGTTTGTTCTTTTTGATGGAATTGTAAATGGGATTGTTTTCTTAATTTTTCTTGTTGGTGTTCATTATTAGTGTATAGAAACAAAACTGATTTGTGTATATTGATTCCATATTTTGCAACTTTACTGAATTTATTTTTTAACATATTTTTTGAAGTAATGTGAAAAATTGCAATACTAAAATCTCACAGTTTCTACTGCACCCCAGGTAATCCACAGGACCCAAGACATGGTAGCTACTAATATACTCTTCCCACGGTGCCTCTTAATACCATGTGGACTCCTACAAGGGAAATAAGTATCACAACTTTGGTTGAACTTGGTCTGGGTAAGTCTTGGCCTCTATAACAAAATTTGATGTCTGTCTTGTCTGACTTTCTGGCATGATACTGACACGGTTGTCTAGAAAAGTAATTTACTTACCAGTAATTTAAAATGTACAGAAAAGTTTCAGTAATGGCCAAAAGTACTCACATTTGCCACCTCACACAAAATGCTCAGTGTGTTTTGCCCAAGGAACCAGCACATAACCCCTAAATGAGGAAATCCTGATGTCTACATTATAATTTAATACTCAGCCCCACTTCAACTTTCACCTGCTGTCCCAACTGTATGAAAATGTCTTTTTCCATCCTGATCCAGTTTTCTTTTTCTGGAACCATTACTGAGTTTCCCCCTCATTTGGACATCCTTGATGGATTTGAAGCAGACAAGAAGAGCATGGGATCTAGGTTGCCTTTTCTGTATGGCTTTTTTTCACTAAGAATGTTTTTAATGTTCATTTTTGTAACAAATATCAGCACTACACTTTTTTTCATTGTCATTAAAAATACAAAACATGACTTTAACATTTAATTCTTTTTATGCATACAGTTTTGTGGTATTAACTACCTTCATATAGTTGCACAAACAAGTTAACTAACATGTGTACCTCCTGTGTGCATGGGAGATACCCAGGAAATTGAGTAACATCCTGGAACGGCCCAAGACATCACCTTAAATACCGTCTTCATCTAAAAGGAAAAAAAGGAAGGCTATAGTTGTTTCTGTCTACATTCATTTGATTGTATATGGTTTCCAATTGATGTTGTATAACTAGTTGTGGAGAAGTCATGGGATAGTTGGCTTCATTGCAGTTTGAATTTCCAAATTTAGTGCATTCTGCAGGCTTGATACAAGGTTTACAAACTTCATATTGGATGAGGACATCCCATGGTGTAACTGGTATTAATGGTTTGTTCAACAATTAAAGTTCTGTGTGATATGAATTCATCCTGGAGTAATCCAGGTTAGTTTCTGTTATACATTTGTCCCAGGATGAAAGGACAAGAGAAATAAGGCCTAATTTATAAAAGTGCCTTCAAACTAATTGATACTGAAGTATAGTTGACTTACAATGTTGTGTTAATTTCTGCTGTACAGCAAAGTGATTCATATATATATATATACATACATATATACATATTTTTCATATTTTTTTCCATTATGGTTTATTACAGTGTATTGAATATAGTTCCCTGTGCTGTACAGTAAGACCTTGTTTATCCATCCTATATATAATAGTTTGCATCTACTAATCCCAAACACCCAATCCATCCCTCTCCCCTGTCTTCCCCTTGACAACCACAAGTCTGTTTTCTATATTTGTGAGTCGGTTTTTGTTCTGTAGATAGGTTCATTTGGGTCTCATTTTATAATCCACATATAAGTGATATCATATGGTATTTGTCGTTCTCTGTCTGCCTTACTTCACTTTGTATGATAATCTCTAGGCCCTTCCATGTAGCTGCAGATGGCATTATTTCCTTCTGTTTTATGGCTAAGTAATATTCCATTGTATATATGTATCACATCTTCTATATCCATTCATCTGTTGAGGGACATTCAGGTTGCTTCCATGTCTTGGCTATTGTGAATAGTGCTGCTGTGAATACTGGGGTGCATGTATCTTTTCGAATTATAGTTTTGTCTGGATATGTGTCCAGGAGTGGGATTGCTGGTTCATATGGTAATTCTATTTTTAGTTTTTGAGGAACCTCCATACTGTTTTCCATAGTGGCTGCATCAATTTACATTCCCACCAGTAGTGTAGGAGGGTTCCCTTTTCTCCACACCCCCTCCAGCATTTATTTATAGACATTTTAATGATGGCCATTCTGACCACTATGAGGTGATAACTCACTGTAGTTTTGATTTGCATTCTCTAATAACTAGCGATGTGGAGCATCTTTTCATGTGCCTATTGGCCATCTGTATGTCTTTGGAGAAATGTCTATTTAGACCTTCTGCTTATTTTTTGATTTTTTTTCTTTTTTGAGTTGTATGAGCTGTTTGTATATTTTAGAAGTAGGCCCTTGTTGGTCGCATCATTTGCATGTATTTTCTCCCAAACAGTTAGCACAGGTTCTGGAACGACTGGATACCCACATGCAGAAGAATAAACTTGGATCCTTACCTCCCCTCACCCCGTATACAAAAATCAACGCAAAATGGGCCAAAGGCCTAGATGCAAGAACCAAAATTATAAAACTCGTAGAAGAAAACATGAGAGTAAATCTTCATGACCTTGGATTTAGTCATGATTTCTTAGATCTACCAAAAGCACAAACAACAAAAGACAAAATAGATGAAATGGACTTCCTCAAAATGAAAAACAGTTGTGTATAAAAGGAGCAAGGAATAAGATAATCCACCATGCAAAATGGCACAAGATGTTTGTAAACCATGTATCTGATAAAGGACTGTAGCCCACCAGCCAAGCCCCCGGTGGTCCAGTGGAGTGTCTGTGCGGCCCCTCCCGTCCTCGGTGATCAGGGGATCTCAGGCCCCACAGCACCCGAGGGGTGGACACTGGTCATCCTCTGCACCCTCAAGGAGTGAGCGCTGGACGGTCTTGAGCCCAGATGCACTCCCATTACTGCCCTCAAAGGCTGAAGCCTTCAGCATGCCTCTAGAAGGACACAGAGTACTTGCAAGTCTTTGAGAACCAAGAGAACCATCTTCACTTTTCTGAAAAGGGCATCTTATTATTTCACAGCATGACCATTTTCAATCTGGCTCTCGGGGTGCCCTCCCACCTTCTTTATTTCTTTGAAAGTGGCCATGATTGTTTGGCTGTCCCCAATCCCCATACCAGGTGACAAGGCCAGTGGGGCCAGATTCTGGTGGTCCTTAGCTTCGTTGGAGACTAACCCAGACTCTCAGCCTGAGATTGAACGTGGATGCCCCTGCTTCTCCCCATCACCGATCCTCATCTCCTCCCCTCTCTCTTTTCCTCTTGCTTTTCAGTCTCAGATTTACCTGATGGTCACCACTCACAGTTCCCGCAGAGCCCAGAGATTTCTCCTTGAAGGAAAGGTTCTGGAAAACCAGAGGGATAAATAAAGAATGCAGCTGATTCCCGCCTTGTGCTGACACCCAAGAAGATGAGGAGAGTGAGTGTTTTCTCATTAGAATTTTAAATCCTCCAAGTAATAGATCATTGGGGGGGGGCATTCTGTGTCTTCCTGCTCATTCTAATAATGTCATTCCTGAATTTTAATGTGGTAAATAATTTAAATCATAAATATGCTGAGGGGGAGATCCATTTAAAAAATGTTAGAGGTAACTCCAAGGGATTTACAACAAACAAGGACACAGAACCCTGTGTCCAGATGCTGGCTGAGAGATTCCTACCCTGAGCCGCAGTCCCCTGGAGGGCGGAGTGGCCATGACTCTCCTCCCACAGGTGAGCCTACACAGGCACATCCCATGTGGGACCACTGCATCGCAGAACCTTAGAGTGGCCAATGGCAGGCAGCTGGCTAGAGATGCGGACAAGAGAAAACTGCCCAGCAGCCTGGGACAACCCCGGGGTGAGGCCTTAGTAAGGGCCAGTGTCAGAGCCTCAGAGATAACTTGAAGAGACAGTTCAGGCTGTTAGGGACATCATCAGAGATGTACTTAGGGACATACTCAGGGCCTTAGTTATGGACAGGATCGGGGCATTATTTAATGACAGCTTAGACTATAAGGGACAGCGTCAGGGCCTAAGTTAGAGATAACGTGAGAGCCTTAGTTAGACACAATTCAGGCTGTTACTTAGGGATATCTTCAGGGCCTTAGAGCCAGCATCATGGCCATAATTAGAACAAGTGTCAGGGTGTTAGTTAGGGCCAAATCTAGGGTGTTAGTTAGGGAAAGAGTCCGGTCATTAGTTACAGACAGTGTCAGGGTTTTAGGTAGGGACAGTGGCAAGTCCTTAGTTAAGAAGAGTGTCAGGGCCTCACTTAGGGGCAGCGTCAGGATGTTAGTTAGGGAGAGTCAGGACATTAGAATGTCAGGTTCTGAGGTAGAGACAGCATCAGGGCCTTAGTTAGGGATGGCGTCAGAGACTTACCTAGGGACATATTCAGGGCCTTAGTTATGGACAGGATCAGGGTGATACTGAGGAACACCTAAAGGTACTAGGGACATCTTCAGGGCCTCAATTAGGGATAGCATCAGGGTGTTAGTTAGGGAAAGAGTCAGGTCATTAGTCACAGACAGTTTTAGCGCCTCAGGTAGAATCGGCATCAAGGCCTTAGTTAGGAAGAGCATCAGGGCCTCAGTTAGGTTCAGCATCAGGACGTTAGTTAGGGCCAGCAACAGGGCCTTAGTTAGGGACAGTGTTGTCAGGCCCTCAGAGATAACTTGAGGGCCTTAGTAAGAGACAGGTTAAGCCGTTAGTTAGGGACACTTCAGAGACATTCTTAGGGATATATTCAGGGCCTTAGTAATAGAATCAGGGTGTTATTTTGTCACCGCTTAGGCACTAAGGGGCAGCATCAAAGCCTAAGTTAGGGAGGGTGTCAGCGTCTTGGGGATAGTGTTAGGGACTTTGTAAGTTATAACTTAGGCCATTAGCTAGGGACAGTGTCAGGGGCTTATTAAGGGCAGTGTCAGAGACTTAATGAGGGACATCTTCAGGGGCTTAGTTATGGACAGGATCAGGTCCATACTTGGGACCAGTGTCAGGCCGTTATTTAGGGGCAGTGTCAGGGCCTTGTGTAGAGACAGCGTCAAGACCCTTAGTTAGGAAGAGGGTCAGGGCCTTAGGACAGGGTCAGAGACGTACTTAGGCACATATTCAGGACCTTAGTAAGGGACAGGATCAAGACCACAGTGAGGGACATCTAAGTCTATTAGGGACATCATCAGGGCCTTAGATAGGGTCAGCATCAGGGCCGTAGTTAGGACCAGTGTCAGGGTGTTATTTAGGGACAAAATTTGGATGTTAGTTAAGGAAAAAGTCAGGAAATTAGTTACAGACAGTGTCAGCTTCTCAGGTAGAGACTTCAGGGTCTTAGTGAGAGCATCAGCATCTCAGGTAGGAACTGCATCAGGCCATTACTTAAAGACAGTGTCAAGGCCTTAATTAGGGAGAGTGTCAGGGCCTCAGAGAAAACTTGAGGACCTTAGTAAGAGACACTTCAGGCTGTTCGTTAGGGACATCATCAGGGCATAAGTTATGGACGGGGTCAGGGTATTAGTGAAAGAGAGCTCAGGCAATTAGGCCTATCGTAAGGGCCTTAGTTAGGGGCAGCGTCAGGGAGTAGTTGGGGAAAGAGTGAGGCCATTAGGTAAAGACAGAATCAGGGCCTTAGTTAGAGACAGCGTCAAGTTCTTTGTTAGGGACACTGTCATGGCCTCAGTTAAAGATAACTTGAGGGTCTTAGAGATAGTGTCAGGGACTTAGTTATGGACATCTTTAGGGCTTCAGTTAGAGGTAACTTGAGGGCCTTAGTAAGAGACATTTTAGGTCATTAGTGACATCATCAGGACCTTAGTGCCATCTTCGGTACATCATTTATGGGCCTCATCAGGGCATTAATGAGGGACAGCTCATGTTATTAGGGACCGTGTCAGGGCTTTAGTTAGGGACTGTGTCAGGGTCTTTGTTAGGGAAAGAGTGAGGCCATTAGTTAAAGACAGAATCAGGGCCTTAGTTAGAGACAGCCTCAGTCCTTAGTTAGGGAGAGTGTCAGGGCCTCAGTTAAAGATAAGCTGAGGGCCTTTGCTAAGGACATCCTCAGGGCCTCAGGAACAGCATAAGGACCTTAATTAAGGTCAGTGTCAAGGCTTTAGTTAGAGACAGTTCAGGCCAATAGTTAGGGACATAATCAGGGCCTTTGTTAGGGACAGCCTCAGTCCTTAGAGACAGCATCAGGACCTTAGTTAGGGGGAGAGAGAAATTCATATTTAGGGAAAGCTCATGCCATTCTAGACAGCTCAGGGCCATAGTTAGTGTCAGGGTCAGGGCCTCGCAGTGAAATCGAGCAGGGCCCTGTGGGGCTCCTGGGCACGAAAGCCTTTCCCGTGTCTCCTGTTTCCTGTTTGTTGGGAATAGACTCCAGGCTCCATAACCTTCCCTGAGTTCCAAAGGGCAGATTCGAACAGTTGCTAATCAGGGAAGGGAGGGGATGCAGATACAAGGGAGGAACCATCAAGAAGCAGTAGTGCAGCCTTGGGGCAGGATCCTGGTTCTGCCTCAAGGGATGTACGTAAGAGTATCTTTGGGCTCTTTACCAAACTACAACCCCCACAAAATAGAAGATTTTAGTGTTCTTCATTCCAGAGAAGCTCATCAAGAGACCATCTGAGGCCAGATTAAAGGGAGTTAAGGCCCTGTACACACACTAATCCTTAGGAGAAACTGTGTCCTTAAACCATTGCTGTAAAACTCCTCACCAGATCCTCGTGCATTGGGACGCATGGTTTTTGAGGGCACGAGTTTTCTGTGTCCCCCTTTGGCTGCCAAAGCAGTAAAGCTATTCTTTTCTACTTCCTCCAATCCTCTCTCTCTGAGATTCGATTCGGCACTGGTGCACAGAGGTCGAGTTTTCGACATCAAATTTAGTACCCAGTGTGGGGCTGACTTGGGGATGGCCCCTGTGGGTCCCCTGACTTGATTGGACACTGAGATTTTCTCCATGCCAGCCTCTTTCGAGAGAGTGTAGGGTTGGAGAATTCCTTTAGAGGCCAGACCACGTGGGACCCTTGCCTGGAAAGGCCGAGCCCCAGTCATCCCAGCAGTTGGAACTCTGGGGCAGGAGTAGATGGTGGAAGAGGGACCACCCTAGCAGCTGCTGAGGCCATCCTTGCCTTGAGGACATTCCTCTCTTCCTCCGCCCTGGACTGCCCCGAATGTCCTACTCCAAGAGATTATTTTGGGGAACCAGAAAAATAGCATTTGGGATGTTGCAACACCTCAGTCAGCGTGTGGTAACTCTCCCCTGGTTTGCACTCTGAGGTCCTTTTAGCCCTGTACATTTGGGGGAACCTTTGTTCCCATTTAGGTGACTTTTCATTCCAGGAAATCTCATTTGGAAGGTGCATCACTTGAACAGAGGTCACAAACTAAGTTGAGACTTGGAAGCTGATTTGAGTCTTGTGCTGTTTGGTTTTTGGTTTCTGTTTAGTTTTTGGTTCCTTTGGTTTGAGGCTTCCATTGGTGGTGCGGATTTTGTTTTATTCTTAGTCTGCGTGTGAGTGTTCTATGGTTCAAACATAAGAAGTGCTGCTTCTTCAGTTCCATCTGATAGCCAGTGGGCAAAATCCTGGCAGACTGGTCAACCTATAGTTGTAAACCTAAGACTAAGAAAAGAATGAAATTCTATTGTAATTTTGTCTGGCCAATGTATGGATACATTCTTGAAAAATGAGGAAAGGTGGTCTTTGAAAGGTAGCCTAAATGACTATACTATCCTTCAGCTAGAGTTATTTTGTCACAGGAAGAGAAAGACAAAAGAAGTTCCATATGTTCAAGCATTTTTGAAGCTACATAATAAACAAAGTGAGCAGCTAGGTAACAGGCTGATGGTACAAAGAGAAAAGAAAGTCACTTTGTACTAGACCTGGCTGTGTCTGAATGCGGAAAAAAATAAGGGGCAAAGTAAGATGGGTACAGAAGGTGATGAACATTTGTGAAATGAGAACACTGAGGAAAGAGTTGTGCATGACCGGGATTTTCTAAGCTGGATTTTGTTGGAAGTGGGTTAGGGCAAGCCTGGATTTGGTTTCTCCCTCCAAAGTTTTCTTGGAATGCTGCTTTTGATTGTGGACAGCTTGTGAGTTCCTTTGCCTGTGTCTGTGATCTGTATTTTTGTTTGAAATCTCTTTACTTTGGTTCAGTGAGTAAGTGTTGTTTGGCCAATTTTAACAGTTCTTTTGATCTCCAGCTAACTTTGAGATGCTTTAGAAGGCCCTTGAGCCATCTCAGGGAGAACTGTTTGATTAGTATGTTAAATTACATGGAATTCCTAAAAATCTAGTATGTCCTGGTAAAATGTTATCAGTCATAATTCTAGTTATTTTTAAATGTTGCATGTAAGAGCAATAATTGTTTCTTTTGTCATTTACATTGCGATCAAATGTTTAACAGTGACCTTTTAAGTCTTTATGTGATTTATACATAGTTATTGTTGTGCTCTAACACTTTGCAAAAGTGCTCCATCTTCAAGAAGATCTATGTGAAGGACATTTTGGCAAACACAGGTCTCTGATAAATTTCATATCATAATGCCAAACTGGGTAAGAAATGAAATATCTTTTTTTTTTAAGATTTTTAGAAATTTCATGTAATGTCTGAAACATTTATATTAACATATTTCCATACATATTTCCATACAAATACAAATATAAGATTTTTAGAAATTTCATGTAATGTCTGAAACATTTATATTAACATATTTCCATACAAATACAAATATAAGATTTTTAGAAATTTCATGTAATGTCTGAAACATTTATATTAACATATTTCCATACAAATAACCCAATGAAAGTTTAGTATTAGTTATTTTGTTTGTTTGTTTTTTTATACTGCAGGTTCTTATTAGGCATCAATTTTATACACATCAGTGTATACATGTCAATCCCAATCGCCCAATTCAGCACACCACCATCCCCACCCCACTGCAGTTTTCCCCCCTTGGTGTCCATATGTCCATTCTCTACATCTGTGTCTCAACTTCTGCCCTGCAAACCGGCTCATCTGTACCATTTTTCTAGGTTCCACATACATGCATTAATATACGATATTTGTTTTTCTCTTTCTGACTTACTTCACTCTGTATGACAGTCTCTAGATCCATCCACTTCTCCACAAATGACTCAATTTTGTTCCTTTTTATGGCTGAGTAATATTCCATTGTATATATGTACCACATCTTCTTTATGCATTCGTCTGTTGATGGGCATTTAGGTTGTTTCCATGACCTGGCTATTGTAAATACTGTTGCAATGAACATTCGGGTGCATGTGTCTTTTTGAATTACGGTTTTCTCTGGGTATACGCCCAGTAGTGGGATTGCTGGGTCATATGGTAATTCTATTTTTAGTTTTTTAAGGAACCTCCATATGGTTCTCCATAGTGGCTGTATCAATTTACATTCCCACCAACAGTGCAAGAGGGTTCCCTTTTCTCCACACCCTCTCCAGCATTTGTTGTTTGTAGATTTTCCGATGATGCCCATTCTAACAGGAGTGAGGTGATACCTCATTGTAGTTTTGATTTGCATTTCTCTAATAATTAGTGATGTTGAACATCTTTTCATGTGCTTCGTGGCCGTCTGTATGTCTTCTTTGGAGAAATGTCTATTTAGGTCTTCTGCCCATTTTTGGATTGGGGTGTTTGTTTCTTTAATATTGAGCTGAATGAGCTGTTTATATATTTTGGAGATTAAGCCTTTGTCCATTGATTCGTTTGCAAATATTTTCTCCCATTCTGAGGGTTGTCTTTTCGTCTTGTTTATGGTTTCCTTTGCTGTGCAAAAGCTTTGAAGTTTCATTAGGTCCCACTTGTTTATTTTTGTTTTTATTTCCATTACTCTAGGAGGTGGATCAAAAAAGATCTTGCTGTGATTTATGTCAAAGAGTGTTCTTCCTATGTTTTCCTCTAAGAGTTTTATAGTGTCCAGTCTTATATTTAGGTCTCTAATCCATTTTGAGTTTATTTTTGTGTATGGTGTTAGGGAGTATTCTAATTCCATCCTTTTACATGTAGCTGTCCAGTTTTCCCAGCACCACTTATTGAAGAGACAGTCTTTTCTCCATTGTATATCTTTGCCTCCTTTGTCATAGATTAGTTGACCATAGGTGCGTGGGTTAATCTCTGGGCTTTCTATCTTGTTCCATTGATCTATGTTTCTGTTTTAGTGCTAGTACCATATTGTCTTGCTTACTGTAGCTTTGTAGTATAGTCTGAAGTCAGGGAGTCTGATTCCTCCAGCTCCATTTTCTTTGCCTCCTTTTTCATAGATTAGTTGACCATAGGTGCGTGGGTTAATCTCTGGGCTTTCTATCTTGTTCCATTGATCTATGTTTCTGTTTTAGTGCTAGTACCATATTGTCTTGATTACTGTAGCTTTGTAGTATAGTCTGAAGTCAGGGAGTCTGATTCCTCCAGCTCCATTTTTTTTGCCTCAAGACTGCTTTGGCTATTTGGGGTCTTTTGTGTCTCCATACAAATTTTAAGATGATTTGTTCTAGCTCCATAAAAAATGCCATTGGTAATTTGATAGGGATTGCATTGAATCTGTAGATTGCTTTGGGTAGTATAGTCATTTTCACAATGTTGATTCTTCCAATCCAAGAACATCGTATATCTCTCCATCTGTTGGTATCATCTTTAATTTCTTTCATCAGTGTCTTATAGTTTTCTGCATACAGGTCTTTTGTCTCCCTAGGTAGGTTTATTCCTAGGTATTTTATTCTTTTTGTTGCAATGGTAAATGGGAGTGTTTCCATAATTTCTCTTTCAGATTTTTCATCATTAGTGTATAGGAATGCAAGAGATTTCTGTGCATTAATTTTGTATCCTGCAACTTTACCATATTCATTAATTAGCTCTAGCAGTTTTCTGGTGGCAGTTTTAGGATTCTCTATGTATAGTATCATGTCATCCACAAACAGTGACAGTTTTACTTCTTCTTTTCCAATTTGTATTCCTTTTATTTCTTTTTCTTCTCTGATTGCCGTGGCTAGGACTTCCAGAACTATGTTGAATAATAGTGGTGAGAGTGGACATCCTTGTCTCGTTCCTGATCTTAGAGGAAATGCTTTCAGTTTTTCACCATTGAGAATGATGTTTGCTGTGGGTTTGTCATATATGGCCTTTATTATGTTGAGGTAGGTTCCCTCTAAGCCCACTTTCTGGAGAGTTTTTATCATAAATGGGTGTTGAATTTTGTCAAAAGCTTTTTCTGCATCTATTGAGATGATCATATGGTTTTTATTCTTCAATTTGTTAATATGGTGTATCACATTGATTGATTTGCGTGTATTGAAGAATCCTTGCATCCCTAGGATAAATCCCACTTGATCGTGGTGTATGATCCTTTTAATGTGTTGTTGGATTCTGTTTGCTAGTATTTTGTTGAGGATTTTTGCATCTATATTCATCAGTGATATTGGCCTGTAATTTTCTTTTTTTGTAGTGTCTTTGTCTGGTTTTGGTATCAGGGTGATGGTGGCCTCATAGAATGAGTTTGGGAGTGTTCCTTCCTCTGCAATTTTTTGGAAGAGTTTGAGAAGGATGGGTGTTAGCTCTTCTCTAAATGTTTGATAGAATTCACCTGTGAAGCCATCTGGTCCTGGACTTTTGTTTGTTGGAAGATTTTTAAACACAGTTTCAATTTCATTACTTGTGATTGGTCTGTTCATATTTTTTGTTTCTTCCTGGTTCAGTCTTGGAAGGTTATACCTTTCTAAAAATTTGTCCATTTCTTCCAGGTTGTCCATTTTATTGGCATAAAGTTGCTTGTAGTAGTCTCTTAGAATGCGTTGTATTTCTGTGGTGTCTGTTGTAACTTCTCCTTTTTCATTTCTGAAATTATTGATTTGAGTCCTCTCCCTCTTTTTCTTGATGAGTCTGGCTAATGGCTTATCAATTTTGTTTATCTTCTCAAAGAACCAACTTTTAGTTTTATTTATCTTTGCTATTGTTTTCTTTGTTTCTATTTCATTTATTTCTGCTCTGATCTTTATGATTTCTTTCCTTCTGCTAACTTTGGGTTTTGTTTGTTCTTCTTTCTCTAGTTTCTTTAGGTGTAAGGTTAGATTGTTTACTTGAGCTTTTTCTTGTTTCTTTAGGTAGGCTTGTATAGCTATAAACTTCCCTCTTAGAACTGCTTTTGCTGCATCCCATAGGTTTTGGGTCGTCGTGTTTTCATTGTCATTTGTCTCTAGGTATTTTTTTATTTCCTCTTTGATTTCTTCAGTGATCTCTTGGTTATTTAGTAACGTATTGTTAAGCCTCCATGTGTTTGTCTTTTTTACGTTTTTTGCCCTGTAATTCATTTCTAATCTCATAGCGTTGTGGTCAGAAAAGATGCTTGATATGATTTCAATTTTCTTAAATTTACTGAGGCTTGATTTGTGACTCAAGATGTGATCTATCCTGGAGAATGTTCCGTGCGCACTTGAGAAGAACGTGTAATCTGCTGTTTTTGGATGGAATGTCCTATATATATCAATTAAATCTATCTGGTCTCTTGTGTCATTTAAAGCTTCTGTTTCCTTATTTATTTTCATTTTGGATGATCTGTCCATTGGTGTAAGTGAGGTGTTAAAGTCCCCCACTATGATTGTGTTACTGTCAATTTCCTCTTTTATAGCTGTTAGCAGTTTCCTTATGTATTGAGGTGCTCCTATGTTGGGTGCATATATATTTATAATTGTTATATCTTCTTCTTGGATTGATCCCTTGATCATTATGTAGTGTCCTTCCTTGTCTCTTGAAACATTCTTTATTTTAAAGTCTATTTTATCTGATATGAGTATAGCTACTCCAGCTTTCTTTTGATTTCCATTTGCATGGAATATCTTTTTCCATCCCCTCACTTTCAGTCTGTATGTGTCCCTAGGTCTAAAGTGGGTCTCTTGTAGACAGCATATATATGGGTCTTGTTTTTGTATCCATTCAGCCACTCTATGTCTTTTGGTTGGGGCATTTAATCCATTCACGTTTAAGGTAATTATCGATATGTATGTTCCTATGACCATTTTCTTAATTGTTTTGGGTTTGTTTTTGTAGGTCCTTTCCTTCTCTTGTGTTTCCCACTTAGAGAAGTTCCTTTAGCATTTGTTGTAGAGCTGGTTTGGTGGTGCTGAATTCTCTTAGCTTTTGCTTGTCTGTAAAGCTTTTGATTTCTCCATCAAATCTAAATGAGATCCTTGCCGGGTAGAGTAATCTTGGTTGTAGGTTCTTCCTTTTCATCACTTTAAGTATATCATGCCACTCCCTTCTGGCTTGCAGAGTTTCTGCTGAGAAATCAGCTGTTAACCTTATGGGAGTTCCCTTGTATGTTATTTGTCATTTTCCCCTTGCTGCTTTCAATAATTTTTCTTTGTCTTTAATTTTTGCCACTTTGATTACTATGTGTCTCGGCGTGTTTCTCCTTGGGTTTATTCTGTATGGGACTCTCTGCGCTTCCTGGACTTGGGTGGCTATTTCCTTTCCCATGTTAAGGAAGTTTTCAACTGTAATCTCTTCAAATATTTTCTCTGGTCCTTTCTCTCTCTCTTCACCTTCTGGGACCCGTATAATGCGAATGTTGTTGCGTTTAATGTTGTCCCAGAGGTCTCTTAGGCTGTCTTCATTTCTTTTCATTCTTTTTTCTTTAGTCTGTTCCGCAGCAGTGAATTCCACCATTCTGTCTTCCAGGTCACTTATCCGTTCTTCTGCCTCAGTTATTCTGCTATTGATTCCTTCTAGTGTAGTTTTCATTTCAGTTATTGTATTGGTCATCTCTGTTTGTTTGTTCTTTAATTCTTCTAGGTCTTTGTTAATCATTTTTTGCATCTTCTCAATCTTTGCCTCTATTCTTATTCTGAGGTCCTGGATCATCTTCACTATCATTATTCTGAATTCTTTTTCTGGAAGGTTCCCTATCTCCACTTCATTTAGTTGTTTTTCTGGGGTTTGTCCTTGTTCCTTCATCTGGTACATAGCCCTCTGCCTTTTCATCTTGTCTATCTTTCTGTAACTGTGGTTTTTGTTCCACAGGCTGCAGAATTGTAGTTTTTCTTGCTTCTGCTGTCAGGCCTCTGGTGGTTGAGGCTATCTAAGAGGCTTGATGAAGCAGTCAAGGGTAGCTTAGGGTTAGGGTTAGGGTTAGGGTTAGTGTTAGGGTACGGCTTAGGGTACGGGTTCGCGTACGGGTTTGGGTACGGCGTAGGGTATGCGTTAGGGTTAGGGTTAGTGTTAGGGTTAGGGCTCGGTTTAGGGTACGGGTTAGGATTAGGGTACGTGTTAGTGTTAGGGTAGGGGTTAGGGTTAGGGTACGAGTTAGAGTTAGGGTAGTTATTAAATCTATCCCACTCTCTAGATACCCCTTAGCACGTAAAGGAATATTATTTGGGGGTGCAGCCAAGGAGAAGAGTTTAGACACTAGGATAAGATAAGGAACACACCCATTATAAAGAAATCACATTAGGATTCTCTTTTTAATCTTTTCCTTAAAACACTAGTGCTTAGGAAATCTATTGGAGGCAGAAGCAGTCAAGGGTAGCTTAAGGTTAGGGTTAGGGTTAGGGTACAGCTTAGAGTATGGGTTTGGGTACAGCGTAGGGTATGGGTTAGTGTTAGGGTTAGGGCTCGGTTTAGGGTACAGGTTAGGATTAGGGTACGTGTTAGGGTTAGGGTACACGTTAGGGTTAGGGTAGCTATTAAACCTATCCCACTCTCTAGATAAACCTTAGCATGTAAAGGAATATTATTTGGGGGTGCAGCCATGGAGAAGAGTTTAGACACTAGGATAAGACAAGGAACACACCCATTATAAAGAAATCACATTAGGATTCTCTTTTTAAGCTGTTCCTTAAAACACTAGTGCTTAGGAAATCTATTGGAGGCAGAAGCAGTCAAGGGTAGCTTAGGGTTAGGGTTAGGGTTAGGTTTAGGGTTAGGGTTAGGGTTAGGGTACGGCTTAGGGTACGGGTTCGGGGAGGGGTTCGGGTATGGCGTAGCGTATGGGTTAGGGTTAGGGTATGGCTTAGGGTACGGCTTTGGGGAGGGGTTCGTGTACGGCGTAGGGTATGGGTTAGGGTTAGGGTTATGGTTAGTTTTAGGGTTAGGGCTCGGTTTAGGGTACCGGTTAGGATTAGGGTACGTGTTAGGGTTAGGGTAGGGGTTAGGGTTAGGGTACGCGTTAGGGTTAGGGTAGTTATTAATCCTATCCCTCTCTCTAGATACCCCTTAGCATGTAAAGGAATATTATTTGGGGGGTCCAGCCATAGAGAAGAGTTTAGACACTAGGATAAGATAAGGAACACACCCATTATAAAGAAATCACATTAGAATTCTCTTTTTAAGCTGTTCCTTAAAACACTAGTGCTTACGAAATCTATTGGAAGCAGAAGCAGTCAAGGGTAGCTTTGGGTTAGGGTTAGGGTTAGGGTTAGGGTACAGCTTAGGGTACGGGTTTGGGTTCGCGTTCGGGTATGGCGTAGGGTATGGGTTAGGGTTAGGGTTAGTGTTTGGGTTAGGGCTCGGTTTAGGGTACAGGTTAGGATTAGGGTACGTGTTAGGGTTAATGTAGGGGTTAGGGTTAGGGTAGTTATTAAACCTATCCCACTCTCTATATACTCCTTAGCACGTAAAGGAATACTATTTGGGGGTCCAGCCATGGAGAAGAGTTTAGACACTAGGATAAGATAAGGAACACACCCATTATAAAGAAATCACATTAGGATTCTCTTTTTTAACTGTTCCTTAAAACACTAGTGCTTAGGAAATCTATTGGAGGCAGAAGCAGTCAAGGGTAGCTTAGGGTTAGGGTTAGGGTTACAGTTAGGGTTAGGGTACGGCTTAGGGTACGGGTTCGGGGAGGGTTTCGGGTACGGAGTAGGGTATGGGTTAGGGTTAGGGTTAGGGTTAGTGTTAGGGCTCGGTTTAGGGTACGGGTTAGGATTAGGGTACGTGTTAGGATTAGGGTAGGGGTTAGGGTTAGGGTACGCGTTAGGGTTAGGGTAGTTATTAAACCTATCCCACTCTCTAGATACCCCTTAGCACATAAAGGAGTATTATTTGGCGGTCCAGCCATGGAGAACACTTTAGACACTAGGATAAGGAATACACCCATTATAAAGAAATCACATTAGGATTCTCTTTTTAAGCTGTTCCTTAAAACACTAGTGCTTAAGGAACTCTATTGGAGGCAGAAACAGTCAAGGGTAGCTTAGGGTTAGGGTTAGGGATAGGGTTAGGGTTAGGGTACGGCTTAGGGTACGGGTTCGGGGAGGGGTTCGTGTACGGCGTATGGTATGGGTTAGGGTTAAGGTTAGTGTTAGTGTTAGGGTTAGGTCTCGTTTTAGTGTATGGGTTAGGATTAGGGTACGTGTTAGGGTTAGGGTAGGGGTTAGGGATAGGGTACGCGTTAGGGTTAGGGTAGTTATTAAACCTGTCCCATTCTCTAGATACCCCTTAGCACGTAAAGGAATATTATTTGGGGGTCCAGCCATGGAGAAGAGTTTAGACACTAGGATAAGATAAGGAACACAACCAGTATAAAGAAATCACATTAGGATTCTCTTTTTAAACTGTTCCTTAAAACACTAGTGCTTAGGAAATCTATTGGAGGCAGAAGCAGTCAAGGGTAGCTTAGGGTTAGGGTTAGGGTTACGGTACTGCTTAGGGTACGGGTTCAGGGAGGGGTTTGGGTACGGCCTAGGTTATGGGTTAGGGTTAGGGTTAGTGTTAGGGTTAGGGCTCGGATTAGGGTACGTGTTAGTGTTAGGGTAGGGGTTAGGGTTAGAATACGCGTTAGGGTTAGGGTGGTTATTAATCCTATCCCTCATTGTAGATACCCCTTAGCACGTAAAGGAATATTATTCAGGGGTCCAGCCATGGAGAAGAGTTTAGCCACTAGGATAATATAAGGAACACACCCATTATAAAGAAATCACATTACGATTCTCTTTTTAACCTGTTCCTTAAAACACTAGTGCTTAGGAAATCTATTGGAGGCAGAAGCAGTCAAGGGTAGCTTAGGGTTAGTGTAAGGGTTAGGGTTAGGGTACGGCTTAGGGTACGGCTTTGGGAAGGGGTTCGTTTACGGCGTAGGGTATGGGTTAGGGTTAGGGTTATGGTTAGTTTTAGGGTTAGGGCTTGGTTTAGGGTACCGTTTCGGATTACGGTATGTGTTAGGTTTAGGGTAGGGGTTAGGGTTAGGGTACGCGTTAGGGTTAGGGTAGTTATTAAACCTATCCCACTCTCTAGATACCCCTTATCATGTAAAGGAATATTATTTGGGAGTCCAGCCATGGAGAAGAGTTTAGACATTAGGATAAGATAAGGAACCCAGCCATCATAAAGAAATCACATTAGGATTCTCTTTTTAAGCTGTTCTTTAAAGCACTAGTGCTTAGGAAATCTATTGGAGGCAGAAACAGTCAAGGGAAGCTTAGGGTTAGGGTTAGGGTACGGCTTAGGGTACGGTTTCAGGGAGGGGTTCGGGTACGGCGTAGGGTATGGGTTAGGGTTAGGGTTAGTGTTAGGGTTAGGGCTCGGTTTAGGATACAGGTTAGGATTAGGGTACGTGTGAGGATTAGGGTAGGGGTTAGGGTTAGGGTACGCGTTAGGGTTAGGGTAGTTATTAAACCTATCCCACTCTCTAGATACCCCTTAGCACGTAAAGGAATAGTATTTGGGGATCCAGCCATGGAGAAGAGTTTAGACACTAGGATAAGATAAGGAACACACGCATTATAAGGAAATCACATTAGGATTCTCTTTTTAAGGTGTTCCTTAAAACACTAGTGCTTAGGAAATCTATTGGAGGCAGAAGCAGTCAAGGGTAGCTTAGGGTTAGGGTTAGCGTGAGGGTTAGGGTTAGGGTACGGCTTAGGGTACGGGTTCGGGGAGGGGTTCGGGTATGGCGTAGGGTATGGGTTAGGGTTAGGGTTAGGGTTAGTGTCAGGGTTAGGGCTCGGTTTAGGGCACGGGTTAGGATTAGGGTACGTGTTAGGGTTAGGGTACGGGTTAGGGTACGGGTTAGGGTTAGGGTACGCGTTAGGGTTAGGGTAGTTATTAAACCTATCCCACTCTCTAGATACCCCTTAGCACGTAAAGGAATATTATTTGGGGGTCCAGCCATGGAGAAGAGTTTAGACACTACGATAAGATAAGGAACACTCCCATTATAAAGAAATCACATTAGGATTCTCTTTTTAAGCTGTTCTTTAAAACACTGGTGATTAGGAAATCTATTGGAGGCAGAAGCAGTGAAGGGTAGCCTAGGGTTAGGGTTAGGGTTAGGGTTAGGGTATGGCTTAGGGTACGGGTTCGGGGAGGGCTTCGGGTACGGCATAGGGTATGGTTTAGGTTTAGGTATAGGATTAGTGTTAGGGTTAGGGCTCGGTTTAGGGTATGGGTTAGGATTAGGGAACGTGTTAGGGTTAGGGTAGGGGTTAGGGTCAGGGTACGCGTTAGGGTTAAGGCAGTTATTAAACCTATCCCACTCTCTAGATACCCCTTAGCACGTAAAGGAATATTATTTGGGGGTCCAGCCATGGAGAAGCGTTTAGACACTAGGATAAGATAAGGAACACACCCATTATAAGAAATCACATTAGGATTCTCTTTTTAAGCTGTTCCTTAAAACACTAGTGCTTAGGAAATCTATTGGAGGCAGAAGCAGTCAAGGGTAGCTTAGGGTTACGGTTAGGGTTAGGGTTAGGGTACGGCTTAGGGTACGGGTTCAGGGAGGGGTTCGGGTACGGGTTAGGGTTAGGTTCACCCAACGTCACCAAACCTCTCAGCCCCAAGAGTGTCCACCCTTATGTCTCATCCAGCTGTGGATCTAGATATGGTCAATACATGTTGCATTACAGCCCCTGAACGAATTGTGTAAGAATTTCTCTCTCTTTCACTGTCTTCGTATCATGGGTTTTTAAAAATAATTTATTTTCATAATGGGGTTTAGCTGCTTTTCACTGCTGTGTTTATGCCGCTTTACACCCACTTGACACACTAACAGAGAGATATCAACACATAGGTTTTAAGATTATTACTATTCAGATATATTATTGTGTGGTGAATAGGGGGTGTTGAGTCCAGTTCACTGAGCAAGGAATAGGTCTTTCTGTTACGTATTGGGTTTATGGAACGGTATCTGAGCTAATTTGAATCCCTTGTTTTATGCATCACCCCACCTCACCTTTCCCGTTAAGCAGCCATAGTGTGTTTTCTAAACGTGTGACTCTGTTCTGTTTTGTAATTCAGTTCAAGTGTAGCGGTTTTTCCATTCCCTCTATAAGTGATAGCTTATGATAAGTGTCTTTTTCTGTGTGACTTCTTTCACTTAGAATTGTCGTACCTAAATCCACTCATCATGCTGCTACTAGCCTTATGACATTGATTTCACGGCTGAGTGATATTCCATTGTACATAAGGACCACCACTTCTTTATCCATATTTCTCTTTCCTGGGATATTTCAGGTGTCATGAAGTGGAGGTTCTTGTCAACAGAGCAGCCCTAAACTTTGGGGTGCCTGTGTCTTGCTGATTTTTAGTTTTCCCAATTTATACGCCCATGAGTGGAAGTGCCCTATGCGCTCTAAGCTGTGTTTTTTCGATGTTTCAGGAAACACCTTACACTTCTCCAGAGTGGCTGTTGGCAATTTACATCCCGCCCATCAGCGTAGCAAGGCTCCCATTTCTCCATGACCTGTCCTGCATTTCTGGTTTTGACACTTTTTTCAGCATGGCTCTTTTGACCGATGGGAAGCGAGACTGCTTTGTAGCGCTGATTTGCCTTTCCAGGTTGCTTGGTTGGCCAAAAAGGGCGTATGCGTTTTTTCCTGAATATATTTAGGAAGGGCATCATTGTCGACGATTTGCGCTTTTCATGTGCTTTAAAGGCGATTCGAATCTACCTCCTGAAATCTGTTTCCTGCAATTCTGCCTTGCTTTCAAATCCTCTTCGTTGCCTTCCCTCAATATATTTGTGGACGAGAGTTATCATTTATAACTCTGCAGGTTTGTGAATTGCAGTGCCCCTGAGCTCCATTTTTCAACTCGCTTTTTTGGGAGCTGGCCGCAAAAGCGCAGGATGGCCTCAGGCCCTATTCTGGTTCCGGGCCGCAGGCTGAGCCTGTGGTTAATTCTTCTTCCTGATGGGAAAATAGAGTGACCTGTGCCTGTCCCAACACCTAGAGCTAGTCTCTCATTGGCTCCCCCTCTTCCCGTTCATCCTCAGGACAAATTGCAAGCTGTACGGAACAGGAGGTTAAAGGTGCTGATTCTCCAAGGAGGGAGATTGCTAGTAAAGCGGCTGGAATGGCGAACCCGAGCACAAGGAGATGAGAAATGAGGTGCGTTGTAGAAACCTTTCCCGATCAGACGGTCTACCACCTTCTGGTTTTCTCATACATGTTTTCGATGTAGGAAGATGCCCTTGAACCTGGAGATTTGGGACCCATGCGATTGGTAACAGGCAGTATTACTTTAAAGGTTCTGCGTTTGCTCCCCCAACCTCACCAAGCCTCTCAGCCCCGAGAGTGTCCACCCTTACGTCTCATCCAGCTGTGGGTCTAGATATCGTCAATCCAGGTGGCATCACAGCCCCTGAACGAATTTTGTAAGAATTTCTCTCTCTTTCACTGTCTTTGTTTCACGGGTTTTTAAAAGTAATTGATTTTTATAACGGGGTTTAGCTGATTTTCACTGCTGTGTATATGCCGCTTTACACCCACTTGACTCACTTCCAGAGAGATATCAATACATAGGTTTTAAGATTCTTACTAGTCAGATATATTCTTGTGCGGTGAATAGGGGGTGTTGAGTCCAGTTCACTGAGCAAGGAATAGGTCTTTCTGTTATGTATTGGGTTTATGGCACGGTATCTGAGCTAATTTGAATCCCTTGTTTTATGCATCACCCCACCTCACCTTTCCCGTTAAGCAGCCATAGTGTGTTTTGTAAACGTGTGACTCTGTTCTGTTCTGTAATTCAGTTCAAGTGTAGCGGTTTTTACATTCCCTCTATAAGTGATAGCTTATAATAAGTGTCTTTTTCTGTGTGACTTATTTCACTTAGAATCGTCGTACCTAAATCCACTCATCATGCTGCTACTAGCCTTATGACATTGATTTCATGGCTGAGTGATATTCCATTGTACATAAGGACCACCACTTCTTTATCCATTTTTCTCTTTCCTGGGATATTTCAGGTGTCATGAAGTGGAGGTTCTTGTCAACAGAGCAGCCCTAAACTTTGGGGTGCCTGTGTCTTGCTGATTTTTAGTTTTCCCAATTTATACACCCATGAGTGGAAGTGCCCTATGCGCTCTAAGCTGTGTTTTTTCGATGTTTCAGGACACACCGTACTCTTCTCCAGAGTGGCTGTTGGCAATTTACATCCCGCCCATCAGTGTAGCAAGGCTCCCATTTTTCCATGGCCTGTCCTGCATTTCTGGTTTTGACACATTTTTCAGCATGGCCCTTTTGACGGATGGGAAGCGAGACTGCTTTGTAGCACTGATTTGCCTTTCCAGGTTGCTTGGTTGGCCAAAAAGGGCGTATGCGTTTTTTCCTGAATATATTCAGGAAGGGCATCATTGTCGACGTTTTGCCGCTTTTCATGTGCTTTAAAGGCGATTCGAATCTACCTCCTGAAATCTGTTTCCTGCAATTCTGCCTTGCTTTCAAATCCTCTTCGTTGCCTTCCCTCAATATATTTGTGGACGAGAGTTATCATTTATAACTCTGCAGGTTTGTGAATTGCAGTGCCCCTGAGCTCCATTTTTCAACTCGCTTTTTTGGGAGCTGGCCGCAAAAGCGCAGGATGGCCTCAGGCCCTATTCTGCTTCCGGGCGGCAGGCTGAGCCTGTGGTTAATTCTGCTTCCTGATGGGAAAATAGAGTGACCTGTGCCTGTCCCAACACCTAGAGCTAGTCTCTCATTGGCTCCCCCTCTTCCCGTTCATCCTCAGGACAAATTGCAAGCTGTATGGAACAGGAGATGAAAGGTGCTGATTCTCCAAGGAGGGAGATTGCTAGTAAAGCGGCTGGAATGGCGAACCCGAGCACAAGGAGATGAGAAATGAAGTGCGTTTTAGAAACCTTTCCCGATCACACGGTGTACCACCTTCTGGGTTTCTCATGCATGTTTTCGATGTAGGAAGATGCCCTTGAACCTGGAGATTTGGGACCCATGGGATGGGTAACAGGCAGTATTACTTTAAAGGCTCTGCGTTTACTCCTCCAACCTCACCAAGCCTCTCAGCCCCGAGAGTGTCCACCCTTATGTCTCATCCAGCTGTGGGTCTAGATATGGTCAATCCAGGTGGCATCATAGCCCCTGAACGAATTTCGTAAGAATTTCTCTCCCTTTCACTGTCTTGGTTTCACGCGTTTTTAAAAGTAATTTATTTTTATAATGGGGTTTAGCTGCTTTTCACGGCTGTGTATATGCCGCTTTACACCCACTTGACTCACTTCCAGAGAGATATCAATACATAGGTTTTAAGATTCTTACTAGTCAGATATATTCTTGTGCGGTGAATAGGGGGTGTTGAGTCCAGTTCACTGAGCAAGGAGTAGGTCTTTCTATTACATATTGGGTTTATGGAACGGTATCTGAGCTGATTTGAATCCCTTGTTTTATGCATCACCCCACGTCACCTTTCCCGTTAAGCAGCCATAGTGTGTTTTCTAAACGTGTGACTCTGTTCTGTTTTGTAATTCAGTTCAATTGTAGCGGTTTTTACATTCCCTCTATAAGTGATAGCTTATTATAAGTGTCTTTTTCTGTGTGACTTATTTCACTTAGAATCGTCGTACCTAAATCCACTCATCATGCTGCTACTAGCCTTATGACATTGATTTCATGGCTGAGTGATATTCCATTGTACATAAGGACCACCACTTCTTTATCCATTTTTCTCTTTCCTGGGATATTTAAGGTGTCACGAAGTGGAGGTTCTTGTCAACAGAGCAGCCATAAACTTTGGGGTGCCTGTGTCTTGCTGATTTTTAGTTTTCCCAATTTATATGCCCATGAGTGGAAGGGCCCTATGCGCTCTAGGTTGTGTTTTTTCGATGTTTCAGGACACACCATACACTTCTCCAGAGTGGCTCTTGGCCATTTACATCCCGCCCATCAGCGTAGCAAGGCTCTCATTTCTCCATGGCCTGTCCTGCATTTCTGGTTTTGACACTTTTTTCAGCATGGCCCTTTTGACCGATGGGAAACGAGACTGCTTTGTAGCGCTGATTTGCCTCTCCAGGTTGCTTGGTTGGCCAAAAAGGGCGTATGCGTTTTTTCCTGAATATATTCAGGAAAAAACGCATACGCCCTTTTTGGCCAAGGGCATCATTGTCGACGTTTTGCCGCTTTTCATGTGCTTTAAAGGCGATTCGAATCTACCTCCTGAAATCAGTTTCCTGCAATTCTGCCTTGCTTTCAAATCCTCTTCGTTGCCTTCCCTCAATATATTTGTGGACGAGAGTTATCATTTATAACTCTGCAGGTTTGTGAATTGCAGTGCCCCTGAGCTCCATTTTTCAACTCGCTTTTTTGGGAGCTGGCCGCAAAAGCGCAGGATGGCCTCAGGCCCTATTCTGGTTCCGGGCGGCAGGCTGAGCCTGTGGTTAATTCTGCTTCCTGATGGGAAAATAGAGTGACCTGTGCCTGTCCCAACACCTAGAGCTAGTCTCTCATTGGCTCCCCCTCTTCCCGTTCATCCTCAGGACAAATTGCAAGCTGTACGGAACAGGAGGTGAAAGGTGCTGATTCTCCAAGGAGGGAGATTGATAGTAAAGAGGCTGGAATGGCGAACCCGAGCACAAGGAGATGAGAAATGAGGTGCGTTTTAGAAACCTTTCCCGATCACACGGTGTACCACCTTCTGGGTTTCTCATGCATGTTTTCGATGTAGGAAGATGCCCTTGAACCTGGAGATTTGGGACCCATGGGATGGGTAACAGGCAGTATTACTTTAAAGGCTCTGCGTTTACTCCCCCAACCTCACCAAGCCTCTCAGCCCTGAGAGTGTCCACCCTTATGTCTCATCCAGCTGTGGGTCTAGGTATGGTCAATCCAGGTGGAATCACAGCCCCTGAACGAATTTCGTAAGAATTTCTCTCCCTTTCACTGTCTTGGTTTCACGGGTTTTTGAAAGTAATTTATTTTTATAATGGGGTTTAGCTGCTTTTCACGGCTGTGTTTATGCCGCTTTACACCCATTTGACTCACTTCCAGAGAGATATCAATACATAAGTTTTAAGATTCTTACTAGTCAGATATATTCTTGTGCGGTGAATAGGTGGTGTTGAGTCCAGTTCACTGAGCAAGGAGTAGGTCTTTCTATTACATATTGGGTTTATGGAACGGTATCTGAGCTAATTTGAAACCCTTGTTTTATGCATCACCCCACCTCACCTTTCCCGTTAAGCAGCCATAGTGTGTTTTCTAAACGTGTGACTCTGTTCTGTTTTGTAATTCAGTTCAAGTGTAGCGGTTTTTTCCATTCCCTCTATAAGTGATAGCTTATGATAAGTGTCTTTTTCTGTGTGAGTTATTTCTCTTAGAATCGTCGTACCTAAATCCACTCATCATGCTGCTACTAGCCTTATGACATTGATTTCATGGCTGAGTGATATTCCATTGTACATAAGGACAACCACTTCTTTATCCATTTTTCTCTTTCCTGGGATATTTCAGGTGTCATGAAGTGGAGGTTGTTGTCAACAGAGCAGCCCTAAACTTTGGGGTGCCTGTGTCTTGCTGATTTTTAGTTTTCCCGATTTATACGCCCATGAGTGGAAGGGCCCTATGCACTCTAGGCTGTGTTTTTTCGATGTTTCAGGACACACCATACACTTCTGCAGAGTGGCTCTTGGCCATTTACATCCCGCCCATCAGCGTAGCAAGGCTCCCATTTCTCCATGGCCTGTCCTGCATTTCTGGTTTTGACACTTTTTTCAGCATGGCCCTTTTGACCGATGGGAAACGAGACTGCTTTGTAGCGCTGATTTGCCTCTCCAGGTTGCTTGGTTGGCCAAAAAGGGCGTATGCGTTTTTTCCTGAATATATTCAGGAAAAAACGCATACGCCCTTTTTGGCCAAGGGCATCATTGTCGACGTTTTGCCGCTTTTCATGTGCTTTAAAGGCGATTCGAATCTACCTCCTGAAATCAGTTTCCTGCAATTCTGCCTTGCTTTCAAATCCTCTTCGTTGCCTTCCCTCAATATATTTGTGGACGAGAGTTATCATTTATAACTCTGCAGGTTTGTGAATTGCAGTGCCCCTGAGCTCCATTTTTCAACTCGCTTTTTTGGGAGCTGGCCGCAAAAGCCCAGGATGGCCTCAGGCCCTATTCTGGTTCCGGGCGGCAGGCTGAGCCTGTGGTTAATTCTGCTTCCTGATGGGAAAATAGAGTGACCTGTGCCTGTCCCAACACCTAGAGCTAGTCTCTCATTGGCTCCCCCTCTTCCCGTTCATCCTCAGGACAAATTGCAAGCTGTATGGAACAGGAGGTGAAAGGTGCTGATTCTCCAAGGAGGGAGATTGCTAGTAAAGCGGCTGGAATGGCGAACCCGAGCACAAGGAGATGAGAAATGAACTGCGTTTTAGAAACCTTTCCCGATCACACGGTGTACCACCTTCTGGGTTTCTCATGCATGTTTTCGATGTAGGAAGATGCCCTTGAACCTGGAGATTTGGGACCCATGGGATGGGTAACAGGCAGTATTACTTTAAAGGCTCTGCGTTTACTCCCCCAACCTCACCAAGCCTCTCAGCCCTGAGAGTGTCCACCCTTATGTCTCATCCAGCTGTGGGTCTAGATATGGTCAATCCAGGTGGCATCACAGGCCCTGAACGAATTTCGTAAGAATTTCTCTCCCTTTCACTGTCTTGGTTTCACGGGTTTTTATAAGTAATTTATTTTTATAATGGGGTTTAGCTGCTTTTCACGGCTGTGTTTATGCCGCTTTACACCCACTTGACTCACTTCCAGAGAGATATCAATACATAAGTTTTAAGATTCTTACTAGTCAGATCTATTCTTGTGCGGTGAATAGGGGGTGTTGAGTCCAGTTCACTGAGCAAGGAGTAGGTCTTTCTATTACATATTGGGTTTATGGAACGGTATCTGAGCTGATTTGAAACCCTTGTTTTATGCATCACCCCACCTCACCTTTCCCGTTAAGCAGCCATAGTGTGTTTTCTAAACGTGTGACTCTGTTCTGTTTTGTAATTCAGTTCAATTGTAGCGGTTTTTACATTCCCTCTATAAGTGATAGCTTATTATAAGTGTCTTTTTCTGTGTGACTTATTTCACTTAGAATCGTCGTACCTAAATCCACTCATCATGCTGCTACTAGCCTTATGACATTGATTTCATGGCTGAGTGATATTCCATTGTACATAAGGACCACCACTTCTTTATCCATTTTTCTCTTTCCTGGGATATTTAAGGTGTCACGAAGTGGAGGTTCTTGTCAACAGAGCAGCCCTAAACTTTGGGGTGCCTGTGTCTTGCTGATTTTTAGTTTTCCCAATTTATACGCCCATGAGTGGAAGGGCCCTATGTGCTAGAAGCTGTGTTTTTTCGATGTTTCAGGACACACCGTACACTTTTCCAGAGTGGCTGTTGGCAATTTACATCCCGCCCATCAGCATAACAAGGCTCCCATTTCTCCATGGCCTGTCCTGCATTTCTGGTTTTGACACTTTTTTCATCATGGCCCTTTTGATCGATGGGAAGCGAGACTGCTTTGTAGGGCTGATTTGCCTTTCCAGGTTGCTTGGTTGGCCAAAACCGGCGTATGCGTTTTTTCCTTAATATATTCAGGAAAAAACGTATACGCCCGTTTTGGCCAAGGGCATCATTGTCGACATTTTGCCGCTTTTCATGTGCTTTAAAGGCGATTCGAATCTACCTCCTGAAATCTGTTTCCTGCAATACTGCCTTGCTTTCAAATCCTCTTCGTTGCCTTCCCTCAATATATTTGTGGACGAGAGTTATCATTTATAACTCCGCAGGTTTGTGAATTGCAGTGCCCCTGAGCTCCATTTTTCAACTCGCTTTTTGGGGAGCTGGCCGCAAAAGCGCAGGATGGCTTCAGGCCCTGTTCTGGTTCCGGGGGGCAGGCTGAGCCTGTGGTTAATTCTTCTTCCTGATGGGAAAATAGAGTGACCTGTGCCTGTCCCAACACCTAGAGCTAGTCTCTCATTGGCTTCCCCTCTTCCCGTTCATCCTCAGGACAAATTGCAAGCTGTACGGAACAGGAGGTTAAAGGTGCTGATTCTCTAAGGAGGGAGATTGCTAGTAAAGCGGCTGGAATGGCGAACCCGAGCACAAGGAGATGAGAAATGAGGTGCGTTGTAGAAAGCTTTCCCGATCACACAGTGTACCACCTTCTGGGTTTCTCATGCATGTTTTCGATGTAGGAAAATGCCCTTGAACCTGGAGATTTGGGACCCATGGGATGGGTAACAGGCAGTATTACTTTAAAGGCTCTGCGTTTACTCCCCCAACCTCACCAAGCCTCTCAGCCCTGAGAGTGTCCACCCTTATGCCTCATCCAGCTGTGGGTCTAGATATGGTCAATCCAGGTGGCATCACAACCCCTGAACGAATTTCGTAAGAATTTCTCTCTCTTTCACTGTCTTGGTTTCACGTGTTTTTAAAAGTAATTTATTTTTATAATGGGGTTTAGCTGCTTTTCACGGCTGTGTTTATGCCGCTATACACCCACTTGACTCACTTCCAGAGAGATATCAATACATACGTTTTAAGATTCTTACTAGTCAGATATATTCTTGTGCGGTAAATAGGGGGTGTTGAGTCCAGTTCACTGAGCAAGGAGTAGGTCTTTCTATTACATATTGGGTTTATGGAACGGTATCTGAGCTAATTTGAAACCCTTGTTTTATGCATCACCCCACCTCACCTTTCCCGTTAAGCAGCCATAGTGTGTTTTCTAAACGTGTGACTCTGTTCTGTTTTGTAATTCAGTTCAAGTGTAGCGGTTTTTCCATTCCCTCTATAAGTGATAGCTTATGATAAGTGTCTTTTTCTGTGTGACTTATTTCACTTAGAATCGTCGTAACAAAATCCACTCATCATGCTGCTACTAGCCTTATGACATTGATTTCATGGCTGAGTGATATTCCATTGTACATAAGGACCACCACTTCTTTATCCATTTTTCTCTTTCCTGGGATATTTCAGGTGTCATGAAGTGGAGGTTCTTGTCAACAGAGCAGCCCTAAACTTTGGGGTGCCTGTGTCTTGCTGATTTTTAGTTTTCCCAATTTATACGCCCATGAGTGGAAGGGCCCTATGTGCTCTAGGCTGTGTTTTTTCGATGTTTCAGGACACACTGTACACTTCTCCAGAGTTGCTGTTGGCCATTTACATCCCGCCCATCAGCGTAGCAAGGCTCCCATTTCTCCATGGCCTGTCCTGCATTTCTGGTTTTGACACTTTTTTCAGCATGGCCCTTTTGACCGATGGGAAACGAGACTGCTTTGTAGCGCTGATTTGCCTCTCCAGGTTGCTTGGTTGGCCAAAAAGGGCGTATGCGTTTTTTCCTGAATATATTCAGGAAAAAACGCATACGCCCTTTTTGGCCAAGGGCATCATTGTCGACGTTTTGCCGCTTTTCATGTGCTTTAAAGGCGATTCGAATCTACCTCCTGAAATCTGTTTCCTGCAATTCTGCCTTGCTTTGAAATCCTCTTCGTTGCCTTCCCTCAATATATTTGTGGACGAGAGTTATCATTTATAACTCTGCAGGTTTGTGAATTGCAGTGCCCCTGAGCTCCATTTTTCAACTCGCTTTTTTGGGAGCTGGCCGCAAAAGCGCAGGATGGCCTCAGGCCCTATTCTGGTTCCGGGCGGCAGGCTGAGCCTGTGGTTAATTCTGCTTCCTGATGGGAAAATAGAGTGACCTGTGCCTGTCCCAACACCTAGAGCTAGTCTCTCATTGGCTCCCCCTCTTTCCGTTCATCCTCAGGACAAATTGCAAGCTGTATGGAACAGGAGGTGAAAGGTGCTGATTCTCCAAGGAGGGAGATTGCTAGTAAAGTGGCTGGAATGGCGAACCCGAGCACAAGGAGATGAGAAATGAGGTGCGTTTTAGAAACCTTTCCCGATCACACGGTGTACCACCTTCTGGGTTTCTCATGCATGTTTTCGATGTAGGAAGATGCCCTTGAACCTGGAGATTTGGGACCCATGGGATGGGTAACAGGCAGTATTACTTTAAAGGCTCTGCGTTTACTCCCCCAACCTCACCAAGCCTCTCAGCCCTGAGAGTGTCCACCCTTATGTCTCATCCAGCTGTGGGTCTAGATATGGTCAATCCAGGTGGCATCACAGCCCCTGAACGAATTTCGTAAGAATTTCTCTCCCTTTCACTGTCTTGGTTTCACGGGTTTTTAAAAGTAATTTATTTTTATAATGGGGTTTAGCTGCTTTTCACGGCTGTGTTTATGCCGCTTTACACCCACTTGACTCACTTCCAGAGAGATATCAATACATAAGTTTTAAGATTCTTACTATTCAGATCTATTCTTGTGCGGTGAATAGGGGGTGTTGAGTCCAGTTCACTGAGCAAGGAGTAGGTCTTTCTATTACATATTGGGTTTATGGAACGGTATCTGAGCTGATTTGAAACCCTTGTTTTATGCATCACCCCACCTCACCTTTCCCGTTAAGCAGCCATAGTGTGTTTTCTAAACGTGTGACTCTGTTCTGTTTTGTAATTCAGTTCAATTGTAGCGGTTTTTACATTCCCTCTATAAGTGATAGCTTATTATAAGTGTCTTTTTCTGTGTGACTTATTTCACTTAGAATCGTCGTACCTAAATCCACTCATCATGCTGCTACTAGCCTTATGACATTGATTTCATGGCTGAGTGATATTCCATTGTACATAAGGACCACCACTTCTTTATCCATTTTTCTCTTTCCTGGGATATTTAAGGTGTCACGAAGTGGAGGTTCTTGTCAACAGAGCAGCCCTAAACTTTGGGGTGCCTGTGTCTTGCTGATTTTTAGTTTTCCCAATTTATACGCCCATGAGTGGAAGGGCCCTATGTGCTAGAAGCTGTGTTTTTTCGATGTTTCAGGACACACCGTACACATCTCCAGAGTGGCTGTTGGCAATTTACATCCCGCCCATCAGCATAACAAGGCTCCCATTTCTCCATGGCCTGTCCTGCATTTCTGGTTTTGACACTTTTTTCATCATGGCCCTTTTGATCGATGGGAAGCGAGACTGCTTTGTAGGGCTGATTTGCCTTTCCAGGTTGCTTGGTTGGCCAAAACCGGCGTATGCGTTTTTTCCTTAATATATTCAGGAAAAAACGTATACGCCCGTTTTGGCCAAGGGCATCATTGTCGACATTTTGCCGCTTTTCATGTGCTTTAAAGGCGATTCGAATCTACCTCCTGAAATCTGTTTCCTGCAATACTGCCTTGCTTTCAAATCCTCTTCGTTGCCTTCCCTCAATATATTTGTGGACGAGAGTTATCATTTATAACTCCGCAGGTTTGTGAATTGCAGTGCCCCTGAGCTCCATTTTTCAACTCGCTTTTTGGGGAGCTGGCCGCAAAAGCGCAGGATGGCTTCAGGCCCTGTTCTGGTTCCGGGGGGCAGGCTGAGCCTGTGGTTAATTCTTCTTCCTGATGGGAAAATAGAGTGACCTGTGCCTGTCCCAACACCTAGAGCTAGTCTCTCATTGGCTTCCCCTCTTCCCGTTCATCCTCAGGACAAATTGCAAGCTGTACGGAACAGGAGGTTAAAGGTGCTGATTCTCTAAGGAGGGAGATTGCTAGTAAAGCGGCTGGAATGGCGAACCCGAGCACAAGGAGATGAGAAATGAGGTGCGTTGTAGAAAGCTTTCCCGATCACACGGTGTACCACCTTCTGGGTTTCTCATGCATGTTTTCGATGTAGGAAAATGCCCTTGAACCTGGAGATTTGGGACCCATGGGATGGGTAACAGGCAGTATTACTTTAAAGGCTCTGCGTTTACTCCCCCAACCTCACCAAGCCTCTCAGCCCTGAGAGTGTCCACCCTTATGCCTCATCCAGCTGTGGGTCTAGATATGGTCAATCCAGGTGGCATCACAACCCCTGAACGAATTTCGTAAGAATTTCTCTCTCTTTCACTGTCTTGGTTTCACGGGTTTTTAAAAGTAATTTATTTTTATACTGGGGTTTAGCTGCTTTTCACGGCTGTGTTTATGCCGCTATACACCCACTTGACTCACTTCCAGAGAGATATCAATACATACGTTTTAAGATTCTTACTAGTCAGATATATTCTTGTGCGGTAAATAGGGGGTGTTGAGTCCAGTTCACTGAGCAAGGAGTAGGTCTTTCTATTACATATTGGGTTTATGGAACGGTATCTGAGCTAATTTGAAACCCTTGTTTTATGCATCACCCCACCTCACCTTTCCCGTTAAGCAGCCATAGTGTGTTTTCTAAACGTGTGACTCTGTTCTGTTTTGTAATTCAGTTCAAGTGTAGCGGTTTTTCCATTCCCTCTATAAGTGATAGCTTATGATAAGTGTCTTTTTCTGTGTGACTTATTTCACTTAGAATCGTCGTACCAAAATCCACTCATCATGCTGCTACTAGCCTTATGACATTGATTTCATGGCTGAGTGATATTCCATTGTACATAAGGACCACCACTTCTTTATCCATTTTTCTCTTTCCTGGGATATTTCAGGTGTCATGAAGTGGAGGTTCTTGTCAACAGAGCAGCCCTAAACTTTGGGGTGCCTGTGTCTTGCTGATTTTTAGTTTTCCCAATTTATACGCCCATGAGTGGAAGGGCCCTATGTGCTCTAGGCTGTGTTTTTTCGATGTTTCAGGACACACCGTACACTTCTCCAGAGTTGCTGTTGGCCATTTACATCCCGCCCATCAGCGTAGCAAGGCTCCCATTTCTCCATGGCCTGTCCTGCATTTCTGGTTTTGACACTTTTTTCAGCATGGCCCTTTTGACCGATGGGAAACGAGACTGCTTTGTAGCGCTGATTTGCCTCTCCAGGTTGCTTGGTTGGCCAAAAAGGGCGTATGCGTTTTTTCCTGAATATATTCAGGAAAAAACGCATACGCCCTTTTTGGCCAAGGGCATCATTGTCGACGTTTTGCCGCTTTTCATGTGCTTTAAAGGCGATTCGAATCTACCTCCTGAAATCTGTTTCCTGCAATTCTGCCTTGCTTTGAAATCCTCTTCGTTGCCTTCCCTCAATATATTTGTGGACGAGAGTTATCATTTATAACTCTGCAGGTTTGTGAATTGCAGTGCCCCTGAGCTCCATTTTTCAACTCGCTTTTTTGGGAGCTGGCCGCAAAAGCGCAGGATGGCCTCAGGCCCTATTCTGGTTCCGGGCGGCAGGCTGAGCCTGTGGTTAATTCTGCTTCCTGATGGGAAAATAGAGTGACCTGTGCCTGTCCCAACACCTAGAGCTAGTCTCTCATTGGCTCCCCCTCTTCCCGTTCATCCTCAGGACAAATTGCAAGCTGTACGGAACAGGAGGTGAAAGGTGCTGATTCTCCAAGGAGGGAGATTGCTAGTAAAGAGGCAGGAATGGCGAACCCGAGCACAGGGAGATGAGAAATGAGGTGCGTTTTAGAAACCTTTCCCGATCACACGGTGTACCACCTTCTGGGTTTCTCATGCATGTTTTCGATGTAGGAAGATGCCCTTGAACCTGGAGATTTGGGACCCATGGGATGGGTAACAGGCAGTATTACTTTAAAGGCTCTGCGTTTACTCCCCCAAGCTCACCAAGCCTCTCAGCCCTGAGAGTGTCCACCCTTATGTCTCATCCAGCTGTGGGTCTAGATATGGTCAATCCAGGTGGCATCACAGCCCCTGAACGAATTTCGTAAGAATTTCTCTCCCTTTCACTGTCTTGGTTTCACGGGTTTTTAAAAGTAATTTATTTTTATAATGGGGTTTAGCTGCTTTTCACGGCTGTGTTTATGCCGCTTTACACCCATTTGACTCACTTCCAGAGAGATATCAATACATAAGTTTTAAGATTCTTACTAGTCAGATATATTCTTGTGCGGTGAATAGGGGGTGTTGAGTCCAGTTCACTGAGCAAGGAGTAGGTCTTTCTATTACATATTGGGTTTATGGAACGGTATCTGAGCTAATTTGAAACCCTTGTTTTATGCATCACCCCACCTCACCTTTCCCGTTAAGCAGCCATAGTGTGTTTTCTAAACGTGTGACTCTGTTCTGTTTTGTAATTCAGTTCAAGTGTAGCGGTTTTTCCATTCCCTCTATAAGTGATAGCTTATGATAAGTGTCTTTTTCTGTGTGACTTATTTCTCTTAGAATCGTCGTACCTAAATCCACTCATCATGCTGCTACTAGCCTTATGACATTGATTTCATGGCTGAGTGATATTCCATTGTACATAAGGACAACCACTTCTTTATCCATTTTTCTCTTTCCTGTGATATTTCAGGTGTCATGAAGTGGAGGTTCTTGTCAACAGAGCAGCCCTAAACTTTGGGGTGCCTGTGTCTTGCTGATTTTTAGTTTTCCCGATTTATACGCCCATGAGTGGAAGGGCCCTATGTGCTCTAGGCTGTGTTTTTTCAATGTTTCAGGACACACCGTTCACTTCTCCAGAGTGGCTGTAGGCCATTTACATCCCGCCCATCAGCGTAGCAAGGCTCCCATTTCTCCATGGCCTGTCCTGCATTTCTGGTTTTGACACTTTTTTCAGCATGGCCCTTTTGACCGATGGGAAACGAGACTGCTTTGTAGCGCTGATTTGCCTCTCCAGGATGCTTGGTTGGCCAAAAAGGGCGTATGCGTTTTTTCCTGAATACATTCAGGAAAAAACGCATACGCCCTTTTTGGCCAAGGGCATCATTGTCGACGTTTTGCCGCTTTTCATGTGCTTTAAAGGCGATTCGAATCTACCTCCTGAAATCTGTTTCCTGCAATTCTGCCTTGCTTTGAAATCCTCTTCGTTGCCTTCCCTCAATATATTTTTGGACGAGAGTTATCATTTATAACTCTGCAGGTTTGTGAATTGCAGTGCCCCTGAGCTCCATTTTTCAACTCGCTTTTTTGGGAGCTGGCCGCAAAAGCGCAGGATGGCCTCAGGCCCTATTCTGGTTCCGGGCGGCAGGCTGAGCCTGTGGTAAATTCTGCTTCCTGATGGGAAAATAGAGTGACCTGTGCCTGTCCCAACACCTAGAGCTAGTCTCTCATTGGCTCCCCCTCTTCCCGTTCATCCTCAGGTCAAATTGCAAGCTGTATGGAACAGGAGGTTAAAGGTGCTGATTCTCCAAGGAGGGAGATTGCTAGTAAAGCGGCTGGAATGGCGAACCCGAGCACAAGGAGATGAGAAAAGAGGTGCGTTTTAGAAACCTTTCCCGATCACACGGTGTACCACCTTCTGGGTTTCTCATGCATGTTTTCGATGTAGGAAGATGCCCTTGAACCTGGAGATTTGGGACCCATGGGATGCGTAACAGGCAGTATTATTTAAAGGCTCTGCGTTTACTCCCCCAACCTCACCAAGCCTCTCAGCCCTGAGAGTGTCCACCCTTATGCCTCATCCAGCTGTGGGTCTAGATATGGTCAATCCAGGTGGCATCACAACCCCTGAACGAATTTCGTAAGAATTTCTCTCTCTTTCACTGTCTTGGTTTCACGGGTTTTTAAAAGTAATTTATTTTTATAATGGGGTTTAGCTGCTTTTCACGGCTGTGTTTATGCCGCTTTACACCCACTTGACTCACTTCCAGAGAGATATCAATACATAGGTTTTAAGATTCTTACTAGTCAGATATATTCTTGTGCGGTGAATAGGGGGTGTTGAGTCTAGTTCACTGTGCAAGGAATAGGTCTTTCTGTTACGTATTGGGTTTATGGAACGGTATCTGAGCTAATTTGAAACCCTTGTTTTATGCATCACCCCACCTCACCTTTCCCGTTAAGCAGCCATAGTGTGTTTTCTAAACGTGTGACTCTGTTCTGTTTTGTAATTCAGTTCAAGTGTAGCGGTTTTTACATTCCCTCTATAAGTGATAGCTTATGATAAGTGTCTTTTTCTGTGTGACTTATTTCACTTAGAATCGTCGTACCTAAATCCACTCATCATGCTGCTACTAGCCTTATGACATTGATTTCATGGCTGAGTGATATTCCATTGTACATAAGGACCACCACTTCTTTATCCATTTTTCTCTTTCCTGGGATATTTCAGGTGTCATGAAGTGGAGGTTCTTGTCAACAGAGCAGCCCTAAACTTTGGGGTGCCTGTGTCTTGCTGATTTTTAGTTTTCCCAATTTATACGCCCATGAGTGGAAGTGCCCTATGTGCTAGAAGCTGTGTTTTTTCGATGTTTCAGGACACACCGTACAGTTCTCCAGAGTGGCTGTTGGCAATTTACATCCCGCCCATCAGCATAACAAGGCTCCCATTTCTCCATGGCCTGTCCTGCATTTCTGGTTTTGACACTTTTTTCATCATGGCCCTTTTGATCGATGGGAAGCGAGACTGCTTTGTAGGGCTGATTTGCCTTTCCAGGTTGCTTGGTTGGCCAAAACGGGCGTATGCGTTTTTTCCTTAATATATTCAGGAAAAAACGTGTACGCCCGTTTTGGCCAAGGGCATCATTGTCGACATTTTGCCGCTTTTCATGTGCTTTAAAGGCGATTCGAATCTACCTCCTGAAATCTGTTTCCTGCAATACTGCCTTGCTTTCAAATCCTCTTCGTTGCCTTCCCTCAATATATTTGTGGACGAGAGTTATCATTTATAACTCCGCAGGTTTGTGAATTGCAGTGCCCCTGAGCTCCATTTTTCAACTCGCTTTTTGGGGAGCTGGCCGCAAAAGCGCAGGATGGCTTCAGGCCCTGTTCTGGTTCCGGGGGGCAGGCTGAGCCTGTGGTTAATTCTTCTTCCTGATGGGAAAATAGAGTGACCTGTGCCTGTCCCAACACCTAGAGCTAGTCTCTCATTGGCTTCCCCTCTTCCCGTTCATCCTCAGGACAAATTGCAAGCTGTACGGAACAGGAGGTTAAAGGTGCTGATTCTCTAAGGAGGGAGATTGCTAGTAAAGCGGCTGGAATGGCGAACCCGAGCACAAGGAGATGAGAAATGAGGTGCGTTGTAGAAAGCTTTCCCGATCACACGGTGTACCACCTTCTGGGTTTCTCATGCATGTTTTCGATGTAGGAAAATGCCCTTGAACCTGGAGATTTGGGACCCATGGGATGGGTAACAGGCAGTATTACTTTAAAGGCTCTGCGTTTACTCCCCCAACCTCACCAAGCCTCTCAGCCCTGAGAGTGTCCACCCTTATGCCTCATCCAGCTGTGGGTCTAGATATGGTCAATCCAGGTGGCATCACAACCCCTGAACGAATTTTGTAAGAATTTCTCTCTCTTTCACTGTCTTGGTTTCACGGGTTTTTAAAAGTAATTTATTTTTATACTGGGGTTTAGCTGCTTTTCACGGCTGTGTTTATGCCGCTTTACACCCACTTGACTCACTTCCAGAGAGATATCAATACATACGTTTTAAGATTCTTACTAGTCAGATATATTCTTGTGCGGTAAATAGGGGGTGTTGAGTCCAGTTCACTGAGCAAGGAGTAGGTCTTTCTATTACATATTGGGTTTATGGAACGGTATCTGAGCTCATTTGAAACCCTTGTTTTATGCATCACCCCACCTCACCTTTCCCGTTAAGCAGCCATAGTGTGTTTTCTAAACGTGTGACTCTGTTCTGTTTTGTAATTCAGTTCAAGTGTAGCGGTTTTTCCATTCCCTCTATAAGTGATAGCTTATGATAAGTGTCTTTTTCTGTGTGACTTATTTCACTTAGAATCGTCGTACCAAAATCCACTCATCATGCTGCTACTAGCCTTATGACATTGATTTCATGGCTGAGTGATATTCCATTGTACATAAGGACCACCACTTCTTTATCCATTTTTCTCTTTCCTGGGATATTTGAGGTGTCATGAAGTGGAGGTTCTTGTCAACAGAGCAGCCCTAAACTTTGGGGTGCCTGTGTCTTGCTGATTTTTAGTTTTCCCAATTTATATGCCCATGAGTGGAAGTGCCCTATGCGCTCTAAGCTGTGTTTTTTCGATGTTTCAGGACACACCGTACACTTCTCCAGAGTGGCTGTTGGCAATTTACATCCCGCCTATCAGCATAGCAAGGCTCCCATTTCTCCATGGCCTGTCCTGCATTTCTGGTTTTGACACTTTTTTCCGCATGGCCCTTTTGACCGATGGGAAACGAGACTGCTTTGTAGCGCTGATTTGCCTCTCCAGGTTGCTTGGTTGGCCAAAAAGGGCGTATGCGTTTTTTCCTGAATATATTCAGGAAAAAACGCATACGCCCTTTTTGGCCAAGGGCATCATTGTCAACGTTTTGCCGCTTTTCATGTGCTTTAAAGGCGATTCGAATCTACCTCCTGAAATCTGTTTCCTGCAATTCTGCCTTGCTTTGAAATCCTCTTCGTTGCCTTCCCTCAATATATTTGTGGACGAGAGTTATCATTTATAACTCTGCAGGTTTGTGAATTGCAGTGCCCCTGAGCTCCATTTTTCAACTCGCTTTTTTGGGAGCTGGCCGCAAACGCGCAGGATGGCCTCAGGCCCTATTCTGGTTCCGGGCGGCAGGCTGAGCCTGTGGTTAATTCTGCTTCCTGATGGGAAAATAGAGTGACCTGTGCCTGTCCCAACACCTAGAGCTAGTCTCTCATTGGCTCCCCCTCTTCCCGTTCATCCTCAGGACAAATTCCAAGCTGTACGGAACAGGAGGTGAAAGGTGCTGATTCTCCAAGGAGGGAGATTGCTAGTAAAGAGGCTGGAATGCCGAACCCGAGCACAAGGAGATGAGAAATGAGGTGCGTTTTAGAAACCTTTCCCGATCACACGGTGTACCACCTTCTGGGTTTCTCATGCATGTTTTCGATGTAGGAAGATGCCCTTGAACCTGGAGATTTGGGACCCATGGGATGCGTAACAGGCAGTATTATTTAAAGGCTCTGCGTTTACTCCCCCAACCTCACCAAGCCTCTCAGCCCTGAGAGTGTCCACCCTTATGCCTCATCCAGCTGTGGGTCTAGATATGGTCAATCCAGGTGGCATCACAACCCCTGAACGAATTTCGTAAGAATTTCTCTCTCTTTCACTGTCTTGGTTTCACGGGTTTTTAAAAGTAATTTATTTTTATAATGGGGTTTAGCTGCTTTTCACGGCTGTGTTTATGCCGCTTTACACCCACTTGACTCACTTCCAGAGAAATATCAATACATAAGTTTTAAGATTCTTACTATTCAGATCTATTCTTGTGCGGTGAATAGGGGGTGTTGAGTCCAGTTCACTGAGCAAGGAGTAGGTCTTTCTATTACATATTGGGTTTATGGAACGGTATCTGAGCTGATTTGAAACCCTTGTTTTATGCATCACCCCACCTCACCTTTCCCGTTAAGCAGCCATAGTGTGTTTTCTAAACGTGTGACTCTGTTCTGTTTTGTAATTCAGTTCAATTGTAGCGGTTTTTACATTCCCTCTATAAGTGATAGCTTATTATAAGTGTCTTTTTCTGTGTGACTTATTTCACTTAGAATCGTCGTACCTAAATCCACTCATCATGCTGCTACTAGCCTTATGACATTGATTTCATGGCTGAGTGATATTCCATTGTACATAAGGACCACCACTTCTTTATCCATTTTTCTCTTTCCTGGGATATTTAAGGTGTCACGAAGTGGAGGTTCTTGTCAACAGAGCAGCCCTAAACTTTGGGGTGCCTGTGTCTTGCTGATTTTTAGTTTTCTCAATTTATATGCCCATGAGTGGAAGGGCCCTATGCGCTCTAGGCTGTGTTTTTTCGATGTTTCAGGACACACCATACACTTCTCCAGAGTGGCTCTTGGCCATTTACATCCCGCCCATCAGCGTAGCAAGGCTCCCATTTCTCCATGGCCTGTCCTGCATTTCTGGTTTTGACACTTTTTTCAGCATGGCCCTTTTGACCGATGGGAAACGAGACTGCTTTGTAGCGCTGATTTGCCTCTCCAGGTTGCTTGGTTGGCCAAAAAGGGCGTATGCGTTTTTTCCTGAATATATTCAGGAAAAAACGCATACGCCCTTTTTGGCCAAGGGCATCATTGTCGACGTTTTGCCGCTTTTCATGTGCTTTAAAGGCGATTCGAATCTACCTCCTGAAATCTGTTTCCTGCAATTCTGCCTTGCTTTGAAATCCTCTTCGTTGCCTTCCCTCAATATATTTTTGGACGAGAGTTATCATTTATAACTCTGCAGGTTTGTGAATTGCAGTGCCCCTGAGCTCCATTTTTCAACTCGCTTTTTTGGGAGCTGGCCGCAAAAGCGCAGGATGGCCTCAGGCCCTATTCTGGTTCCGGGCGGCAGGCTGAGCCTGTGGTTAATTCTGCTTCCTGATGGGAAAATAGAGTGACCTGTGCCTGTCCCAACACCTAGAGCTAGTCTCTCATTGGCTCCCCCTCTTCCCGTTCATCCTCAGGTCAAATTGCAAGCTGTATGGAACAGGAGGTTAAAGGTGCTGATTCTCCAAGGAGGGAGATTGCTAGTAAAGCGGCTGGAATGGCGAACCCGAGCACAAGGAGATGAGAAATGAGGTGCGTTTTAGAAACCTTTCCCGATCACACGGTGTACCACCTTCTGGGTTTCTCATGCATGTTTTCGATGTAGGAAGATGCCCTTGAACCTGGAGATTTGGGACCCATGGGATGCGTAACAGGCAGTATTATTTAAATGCTCTGCGTTTACTCCCCCAACCTCACCAAGCCTCTCAGCCCTGAGAGTGTCCACCCTTATGCCTCATCCAGCTGTGGGTCTAAATATGGTCAATCCAGGTGGCATCACAACCCCTGAACGAATTTCGTAAGAATTTCTCTCTCTTTCACTGTCTTGGTTTCACGGGTTTTTAAAAGTAATTTATTTTTATAATGGGGTTTAGCTGCTTTTCACGGCTGTGTTTATGCCGCTTTACACCCACTTGACTCACTTCCAGAGAGATATCAATACATAAGTTTTAAGATTCTTACTATTCAGATCTATTCTTGTGCGGTGAATAGGGGGTGTTGAGTCCAGTTCACTGAGCAAGGAGTAGGTCTTTCTATTACATATTGGGTTTATGGAACGGTATCTGAGCTAATTTGAAACCCTTGTTTTATGCATCACCCCACCTCACCTTTCCCGTTAAGCAGCCATAGTGTGTTTTCTAAACGTGTGACTCTGTTCTGTTTTGTAATTCAGTTCAATTGTAGCGGTTTTTACATTCTCTCTATAAGTGATAGCTTATTATAAGTGTCTTTTTCTGTTTGACTTATTTCACTTAGAATCGTCGTACCTAAATCCACTCATCATGCTGCTACTAGCCTTATGACATTGATTTCATGGCTGAGTGATATTCCATTGTACATAAGGACCACCACTTCTTTATCCATTTTTCTCTTTCCTGGGATATTTAAGGTGTCACGAAGTGGAGGTTCTTGTCAACAGAGCAGCCCTAAACTTTGGGGTGCCTGTGTCTTGCTGATTTTTAGTTTTCCCGATTTATACGCCCATGAGTGGAAGGGCCCTATGCGCTCTAGGCTGTGTTTTTTTGATGTTTCAGGACACACCATACACTTCTCCAGAGTGGCTCTTGGCCATTTACATCCCGCCCATCAGCGTAGCAAGGCTCCCATTTCTCCATGGCCTGTCCTGCATTTCTGGTTTTGACACTTTTTTCAGCATGGCCCTTTTGACCGATGGGAAACGAGACTGCTTTGTAGCGCTGATTTGCCTCTCCAGGTTGCTTGGTTGGCCAAAAAGGGCGTATGCGTTTTTTCCTGAATATATTCAGGAAAAAACGCATACGCCCTTTTTGGCCAAGGGCATCATTGTCGACGTTTTGCCGCTTTTCATGTGCTTTAAAGGCGATTCGAATCTACCTCCTGAAATCTGTTTCCTGCAATTCTGCCTTGCTTTGAAATCCTCTTCGTTGCCTTCCCTCAATATATTTTTGGACGAGAGTTATCATTTATAACTCTGCAGGTTTGTGAATTGCAGTGCCCCTGAGCTCCATTTTTCAACTCGCTTTTTTGGGAGCTGGCCGCAAAAGCCCAGGATGGCCTCAGGCCCTATTCTGGTTCCGGGCGGCAGGCTGAGCCTGTGGTTAATTCTGCTTCCTGATGGGAAAATAGAGTGACCTGTGCCTGTCCCAACACCTAGAGCTAGTCTCTCATTGGCTCCCCCTCTTCCCGTTCATCCTCAGGACAAATTGCAAGCTGTATGGAACAGGAGGTGAAAGGTGCTGATTCTCCAAGGAGGGAGATTGCTAGTAAAGCGGCTGGAATGGCAAACCCGAGCACAAGGAGATGAGAAATGAGGTGCGTTTTAGAAACCTTTCCCGATCACACGGTGTACCACCTTCTGGGTTTCTCATGCATGTTTTCGATGTAGGAAGATGCCCTTGAACCTGGAGATTTGGGACCCATGGGATGGGTAACAGGCAGTATTACTTTAAAGGCTCTGCGTTTACTCCCCCAACCTCACCAAGCCTCTCAGCCCTGAGAGTGTCCACCCTTATGTCTCATCCAGCTGTGGGTCTAGATATGGTCAATCCAGGTGGCATCACAGCCCCTGAACGAATTTCGTAAGAATTTCTCTCCCTTTCACTGTCTTGGTTTCACGGGTTTTTAAAAGTAATTTATTTTTATAATGGGGTTTAGCTGCTTTTCACGGCTGTGTTTATGCCGCTTTACACCCACTTGACTCACTTCCAGAGAGATATCAATACATAAGTTTTAAGATTCTTACTATTCAGATCTATTCTTGTGCGGTGAATAGGGGGTGTTGAGTCCAGTTCACTGAGCAAGGAGTAGGTCTTTCTATTACATATTGGGTTTATGGAACGGTATCTGAGCTGATTTGAAACCCTTGTTTTATGCATCACCCCACCTCACCTTTCCCGTTAAGCAGCCATAGTGTGTTTTCTAAACGTGTGACTCTGTTCTGTTTTGTAATTCAGTTCAATTGTAGCGGTTTTTACATTCCCTCTATAAGTGATAGCTTATTATAAGTGTCTTTTTCTGTGTGACTTATTTCACTTAGAATCGTCGTACCTAAATCCACTCATCATGCTGCTACTAGCCTTATGACATTGATTTCATGGCTGAGTGATATTCCATTGTACATAAGGACCACCACTTCTTTATCCATTTTTCTCTTTCCTGGGATATTTAAGGTGTCACGAAGTGGAGGTTCTTGTCAACAGAGCAGCCCTAAACTTTGGGGTGCCTGTGTCTTGCTGATTTTTAGTTTTCTCAATTTATATGCCCATGAGTGGAAGGGCCCTATGCGCTCTAGGCTGTGTTTTTTCGATGTTTCAGGACACACCATACACTTCTCCAGAGTGGCTCTTGGCCATTTACATCCCGCCCATCAGCGTAGCAAGGCTCCCATTTCTCCATGGCCTGTCCTGCATTTCTGGTTTTGACACTTTTTTCAGCATGGCCCTTTTGACCGATGGGAAACGAGACTGCTTTGTAGCGCTGATTTGCCTCTCCAGGTTGCTTGGTTGGCCAAAAAGGGCGTATGCGTTTTTTCCTGAATATATTCAGGAAAAAACGCATACGCCCTTTTTGGCCAAGGGCATCATTGTCGACGTTTTGCCGCTTTTCATGTGCTTTAAAGGCGATTCGAATCTACCTCCTGAAATCTGTTTCCTGCAATTCTGCCTTGCTTTGAAATCCTCTTCGTTGCCTTCCCTCAATATATTTTTGGACGAGAGTTATCATTTATAACTCTGCAGGTTTGTGAATTGCAGTGCCCCTGAGCTCCATTTTTCAACTCGCTTTTTTGGGAGCTGGCCGCAAAAGCGCAGGATGGCCTCAGGCCCTATTCTGGTTCCGGGCGGCAGGCTGAGCCTGTGGTTAATTCTGCTTCCTGATGGGAAAATAGAGTGACCTGTGCCTGTCCCAACACCTAGAGCTAGTCTCTCATTGGCTCCCCCTCTTCCCGTTCATCCTCAGGTCAAATTGCAAGCTGTATGGAACAGGAGGTTAAAGGTGCTGATTATCCAAGGAGGGAGATTGCTAGTAAAGCGGCTGGAATGGCGAACCCGAGCACAAGGAGATGAGAAATGAGGTGCGTTTTAGAAACCTTTCCCGATCACACGGTGTACCACCTTCTGGGTTTGTCATGCATGTTTTCGATGTAGGAAGATGCCCTTGAACCTGGAGATTTGGGACCCATGGGATGCGTAACAGGCAGTATTATTTAAATGCTCTGCGTTTACTCCCCCAACCTCACCAAGCCTCTCAGCCCTGAGAGTGTCCACCCTTATGCCTCATCCAGCTGTGGGTCTAAATATGGTCAATCCAGGTGGCATCACAACCCCTGAACGAATTTCGTAAGAATTTCTCTCTCTTTCACTGTCTTGGTTTCACGGGTTTTTAAAAGTAATTTATTTTTATAATGGGGTTTAGCTGCTTTTCACGGCTGTGTTTATGCCGCTTTACACCCACTTGAGTCACTTCCAGAGAGATATCAATACATAAGTTTTAAGATTCTTACTAGTCAGATATATTCTTGTGCGGTGAATAGGGGGTGTTGAGTCCAGTTCACTGAGCAAGGAGTAGGTCTTTCTATTACATATTGGGTTTATGGAACGGTATCTGAGCTAATTTGAAACCCTTGTTTTATGCATCACCCCACCTCACCTTTCCCGTTAAGCAGCCATAGTGTGTTTTCTAAACGTGTGACTCTGTTCTGTTTTGTAATTCAGTTCAATTGTAGCGGTTTTTACATTCTCTCTATAAGTGATAGCTTATTATAAGTGTCTTTTTCTGTTTGACTTATTTCACTTAGAATCGTCGTACCTAAATCCACTCATCATGCTGCTACTAGCCTTATGACATTGATTTCATGGCTGAGTGATATTCCATTGTACATAAGGACCACCACTTCTTTATCCATTTTTCTCTTTCCTGGGATATTTAAGGTGTCACGAAGTGGAGGTTCTTGTCAACAGAGCAGCCCTAAACTTTGGGGTGCCTGTGTCTTGCTGATTTTTAGTTTTCCCGATTTATACGCCCATGAGTGGAAGGGCCCTATGCGCTCTAGGCTGTGTTTTTTCGATGTTTCAGGACACACCATACACTTCTCCAGAGTGGCTCTTGGCCATTTACATCCCGCCCATCAGCGTAGCAAGGCTCCCATTTCTCCATGGCCTGTCCTGCATTTCTGGTTTTGACACTTTTTTCAGCATGGCCCTTTTGACCGATGGGAAACGAGACTGCTTTGTAGCGCTGATTTGCCTCTCCAGGTTGCTTGGTTGGCCAAAAAGGGCGTATGCGTTTTTTCCTGAATATATTCAGGAAAAAACGCATACGCCCTTTTTGGCCAAGGGCATCATTGTCGACGTTTTGCCGCTTTTCATGTGCTTTAAAGGCGATTCGAATCTACCTCCTGAAATCAGTTTCCTGCAGTTCTGCCTTGCTTTCAAATCCTCTTCGTTGCCTTCCCTCAATATATTTGTGGACGAGAGTTATCATTTATAACTCTGCAGGTTTGTGAATTGCAGTGCCCCTGAGCTCCATTTTTCAACTCGCTTTTTTGGGAGCTGGCCGCAAAAGCGCAGGATGGCCTCAGGCCCTATTCTGGTTCCGGGCGGCAGGCTGAGCCTGTGGTTAATTCTGCTTCCTGATGGGAAAATAGAGTGACCTGTGCCTGTCCCAACACCTAGAGCTAGTCTCTCATTGGCTCCCCCTCTTCCCGTTCATCCTCAGGACAAATTGCAAGCTGTACGGAACAGGAGGTGAAAGGTGCTGATTCTCCAAGGAGGGAGATTGCTAGTAAAGCGGCTGGAATGGCGAACCCGAGCACAAGGAGATGAGAAATGAAGTGCGTTTTAGAAACCTTTCCCGATCACACGGTGTACCACCTTCTGGGTTTCTCATGCATGTTTTCGATGTAGGAAGATGCCCTTGAACCTGGAGATTTGGGACCCATGGGATGGGTAACAGGCAGTATTACTTTAAAGGCTCTGCGTTTACTCCCCCAACCTCACCAAGCCTCTCAGCCCTGAGAGTGTCCACCCTTATGTCTCATCCAGCTGTGGGTCTAGATATGGTCAATCCAGGTGGCATCACAGCCCCTGAACGAATTTCGTAAGAATTTCTCTCCCTTTCACTGTCTTGGTTTCACGGGTTTTTAAAAGTAATTTATTTTTATAATGGGGTTTAGCTGCTTTTCACGGCTGTGTTTATGCCGCTTTACACCCACTTGACTCACTTCCAGAGAGAAATCAATACATAAGTTTTAAGATTCTTACTATTCAGATCTATTCTTGTGCGGTGAATAGGGGGTGTTGAGTCCAGTTCACTGAGCAAGGAGTAGGTCTTTCTATTACATATTGGGTTTATGGAACGGTATCTGAGCTGATTTGAAACCCTTGTTTTATGCATCACCCCACCTCACCTTTCCCGTTAAGCAGCCATAGTGTGTTTTCTAAACGTGTGACTCTGTTCTGTTTTGTAATTCAGTTCAATTGTAGCGGTTTTTACATTCCCTCTATAAGTGATAGCTTATTATAAGTGTCTTTTTCTGTGTGACTTATTTCACTTAGAATCGTCGTACCTAAATCCACTCATCATGCTGCTACTAGCCTTATGACATTGATTTCATGGCTGAGTGATATTCCATTGTACATAAGGACCACCACTTCTTTATCCATTTTTCTCTTTCCTGGGATATTTAAGGTGTCACGAAGTGGAGGTTCTTGTCAACAGAGCAGCCCTAAACTTTGGGGTGCCTGTGTCTTGCTGATTTTTAGTTTTCTCAATTTATATGCCCATGAGTGGAAGGGCCCTATGCGCTCTAGGCTGTGTTTTTTCGATGTTTCAGGACACACCATACACTTCTCCAGAGTGGCTCTTGGCCATTTACATCCCGCCCATCAGCGTAGCAAGGCTCCCATTTCTCCATGGCCTGTCCTGCATTTCTGGTTTTGACACTTTTTTCAGCATGGCCCTTTTGACCGATGGGAAACGAGACTGCTTTGTAGCGCTGATTTGCCTCTCCAGGTTGCTTGGTTGGCCAAAAAGGGCGTATGCGTTTTTTCCTGAATATATTCAGGAAAAAACGCATACGCCCTTTTTGGCCAAGGGCATCATTGTCGACGTTTTGCCGCTTTTCATGTGCTTTAAATGCGATTCGAATCTACCTCCTGAAATCTGTTTCCTGCAATTCTGCCTTGCTTTGAAATCCTCTTCGTTGCCTTCCCTCAATATATTTTTGGACGAGAGTTATCATTTATAACTCTGCAGGTTTGTGAATTGCAGTGCCCCTGAGCTCCATTTTTCAACTCGCTTTTTTGGGAGCTGGCCGCAAAAGCGCAGGATGGCCTCAGGCCCTATTCTGCTTCCGGGCGGCAGGCTGAGCCTGTGGTTAATTCTGCTTCCTGATGGGAAAATAGAGTGACCTGTGCCTGTCCCAACACCTAGAGCTAGTCTCTCATTGGCTCCCCCTCTTCCCGTTCATCCTCAGGTCAAATTGCAAGCTGTATGGAACAGGAGGTTAAAGGTGCTGATTATCCAAGGAGGGAGATTGCTAGTAAAGCGGCTGGAATGGCGAACCCGAGCACAAGGAGATGAGAAATGAGGTGCGTTTTAGAAACCTTTCCCGATCACACGGTGTACCACCTTCTGGGTTTGTCATGCATGTTTTCGATGTAGGAAGATGCCCTTGAACCTGGAGATTTGGGACCCATGGGATGCGTAACAGGCAGTATTATTTAAATGCTCTGCGTTTACTCCCCCAACCTCACCAAGCCTCTCAGCCCTGAGAGTGTCCACCCTTATGCCTCATCCAGCTGTGGGTCTAAATATGGTCAATCCAGGTGGCATCACAACCCCTGAACGAATTTCGTAAGAATTTCTCTCTCTTTCACTGTCTTGGTTTCACGGGTTTTTAAAAGTAATTTATTTTTATAATGGGGTTTAGCTGCTTTTCACGGCTGTGTTTATGCCGCTTTACACCCACTTGACTCACTTCCAGAGAGATATCAATACATAAGTTTTAAGATTCTTACTAGTCAGATATATTCTTGTGCGGTGAATAGGGGGTGTTGAGTCCAGTTCACTGAGCAAGGAGTAGGTCTTTCTATTACATATTGGGTTTATTGAACGGTATCTGAGCTAATTTGAAACCCTTGTTTTATGCATCACCCCACCTCACCTTTCCCGTTAAGCAGCCATAGTGTGTTTTCTAAACGTGTGACTCTGTTCTGTTTTGTAATTCAGTTCAATTGTAGCGGTTTTTACATTCTCTCTATAAGTGATAGCTTATTATAAGTGTCTTTTTCTGTTTGACTTATTTCACTTAGAATCGTCGTACCTAAATCCACTCATCATGCTGCTACTAGCCTTATGACATTGATTTCATGGCTGAGTGATATTCCATTGTACATAAGGACCACCACTTCTTTATCCATTTTTCTCTTTCCTGGGATATTTAAGGTGTCACGAAGTGGAGGTTCTTGTCAACAGAGCAGCCCTAAACTTTGGGGTGCCTGTGTCTTGCTGATTTTTAGTTTTCCCAATTTATACCCCCATGAGTGGAAGGGCCCTATGCGCTCTAGGCTGTGTTTTTTCGATGTTTCAGGACACACCATACACTTCTCCAGAGTGGCTCTTGGCCATTTACATCCCGCCCATCAGCGTAGCAAGGCTCCCATTTCTCCATGGCCTGTCCTGCATTTCTGGTTTTGACACTTTTTTCAGCATGGCCCTTTTGACCGATGGGAAACGAGACTGCTTTGTAGCGCTGATTTGCCTCTCCAGGTTGCTTGGTTGGCCAAAAAGGGCGTATGCGTTTTTTCCTGAATATATTCAGGAAAAAACGCATACGCCCTTTTTGGCCAAGGGCATCATTGTCGACGTTTTGCCGCTTTTCATGTGCTTTAAAGGCGATTCGAATCTACCTCCTGAAATCAGTTTCCTGCAATTCTGCCTTGCTTTCAAATCCTCTTCGTTGCCTTCCCTCAATATATTTGTGGACGAGAGTTATCATTTATAACTCTGCAGGTTTGTGAATTGCAGTGCCCCTGAGCTCCATTTTTCAACTCGCTTTTTTGGGAGCTGGCCGCAAAAGCGCAGGATGGCCTCAGGCCCTATTCTGCTTCCGGGCGGCAGGCTGAGCCTGTGGTTAATTCTGCTTCCTGATGGGAAAATAGAGTGACCTGTGCCTGTCCCAACACCTAGAGCTAGTCTCTCATTGGCTCCCCCTCTTCCCGTTCATCCTCAGGACAAATTGCAAGCTGTACGGAACAGGAGGTGAAAGGTGCTGATTCTCCAAGGAGGGAGATTGCTAGTAAAGCGGCTGGAATGGCGAACCCGAGCACAAGGAGATGAGAAATGAAGTGCGTTTTAGAAACCTTTCCCGATCACACGGTGTACCACCTTCTGGGTTTCTCATGCATGTTTTCGATGTAGGAAGATGCCCTTGAACCTGGAGATTTGGGACCCATGGGATGGGTAACAGGCAGTATTACTTTAAAGGCTCTGCGTTTACTCCCCCAACCTCACCAAGCCTCTCAGCCCTGAGAGTGTCCACCCTTATGTCTCATCCAGCTGTGGGTCTAGATATGGTCAATCCAGGTGGCATCACAGCCCCTGAACGAATTTCGTAAGAATTTCTCTCCCTTTCACTGTCTTGGTTTCACGGGTTTTTAAAAGTAATTTATTTTTATAATGGGGTTTAGCTGCTTTTCACGGCTGTGTTTATGCCGCTTTACACCCACTTGACTCACTTCCAGAGAGAAATCAATACATAAGTTTTAAGATTCTTACTATTCAGATCTATTCTTGTGCGGTGAATAGGGGGTGTTGAGTCCAGTTCACTGAGCAAGGAGTAGGTCTTTCTATTACATATTGGGTTTATGGAACGGTATCTGAGCTGATTTGAAACCCTTGTTTTATGCATCACCCCACCTCACCTTTCCCGTTAAGCAGCCATAGTGTGTTTTCTAAACGTGTGACTCTGTTCTGTTTTGTAATTCAGTTCAATTGTAGCGGTTTTTACATTCCCTCTATAAGTGATAGCTTATTATAAGTGTCTTTTTCTGTGTGACTTATTTCACTTAGAATCGTCGTACCTAAATCCACTCATCATGCTGCTACTAGCCTTATGACATTGATTTCATGGCTGAGTGATATTCCATTGTACATAAGGACCACCACTTCTTTATCCATTTTTCTCTTTCCTGGGATATTTAAGGTGTCACGAAGTGGAGGTTCTTGTCAACAGAGCAGCCCTAAACTTTGGGGTGCCTGTGTCTTGCTGATTTTTAGTTTTCTCAATTTATATGCCCATGAGTGGAAGGGCCCTATGCGCTCTAGGCTGTGTTTTTTCGATGTTTCAGGACACACCATACACTTCTCCAGAGTGGCTCTTGGCCATTTACATCCCGCCCATCAGCGTAGCAAGGCTCCCATTTCTCCATGGCCTGTCCTGCATTTCTGGTTTTGACACTTTTTTCAGCATGGCCCTTTTGACCGATGGGAAACGAGACTGCTTTGTAGCGCTGATTTGCCTCTCCAGGTTGCTTGGTTGGCCAAAAAGGGCGTATGCGTTTTTTCCTGAATATATTCAGGAAAAAACGCATACGCCCTTTTTGGCCAAGGGCATCATTGTCGACGTTTTGCCGCTTTTCATGTGCTTTAAATGCGATTCGAATCTACCTCCTGAAATCTGTTTCCTGCAATACTGCCTTGCTTTGAAATCCTCTTCGTTGCCTTCCCTCAATATATTTTTGGACGAGAGTTATCATTTATAACTCTGCAGGTTTGTGAATTGCAGTGCCCCTGAGCTCCATTTTTCAACTCGCTTTTTTGGGAGCTGGCCGCAAAAGCGCAGGATGGCCTCAGGCCCTATTCTGGTTCCGGGCGGCAGGCTGAGCCTGTGGTTAATTCTGCTTCCTGATGGGAAAATAGAGTGACCTGTGCCTGTCCCAACACCTAGAGCTAGTCTCTCATTGGCTCCCCCTCTTCCCGTTCATCCTCAGGTCAAATTGCAAGCTGTATGGAACAGGAGGTTAAAGGTGCTGATTATCCAAGGAGGGAGATTGCTAGTAAAGCGGCTGGAATGGCGAACCCGAGCACAAGGAGATGAGAAATGAGGTGCGTTTTAGAAACCTTTCCCGATCACACGGTGTACCTCCTTCTGGGTTTGTCATGCATGTTTTCGATGTAGGAAGATGCCCTTGAACCTGGAGATTTGGGACCCATGGGATGCGTAACAGGCAGTATTATTTAAATGCTCTGCGTTTACTCCCCCAACCTCACCAAGCCTCTCAGCCCTGAGAGTGTCCACCCTTATGCCTCATCCAGCTGTGGGTCTAAATATGGTCAATCCAGGTGGCATCACAACCCCTGAACGAATTTCGTAAGAATTTCTCTCTCTTTCACTGTCTTGGTTTCACGGGTTTTTAAAAGTAATTTATTTTTATAATGGGGTTTAGCTGCTTTTCACGGCTGTGTTTATGCCGCTTTACACCCACTTGACTCACTTCCAGAGAGATATCAATACATAAGTTTTAAGATTCTTACTAGTCAGATATATTCTTGTGCGGTGAATAGGGGGTGTTGAGTCCAGTTCACTGAGCAAGGAGTAGGTCTTTCTATTACATATTGGGTTTATGGAACGGTATCTGAGCTAATTTGAAACCCTTGTTTTATGCATCACCCCACCTCACCTTTCCCGTTAAGCAGCCATAGTGTGTTTTCTAAACGTGTGACTCTGTTCTGTTTTGTAATTCAGTTCAATTGTAGCGGTTTTTACATTCTCTCTATAAGTGATAGCTTATTATAAGTGTCTTTTTCTGTTTGACTTATTTCACTTAGAATCGTCGTACCTAAATCCACTCATCATGCTGCTACTAGCCTTATGACATTGATTTCATGGCTGAGTGATATTCCATTGTACATAAGGACCACCACTTCTTTATCCATTTTTCTCTTTCCTGGGATATTTAAGGTGTCACGAAGTGGAGGTTCTTGTCAACAGAGCAGCCCTAAACTTTGGGGTGCCTGTGTCTTGCTGATTTTTAGTTTTCCCAATTTATACCCCCATGAGTGGAAGGGCCCTATGCGCTCTAGGCTGTGTTTTTTCGATGTTTCAGGACACACCATACACTTCTCCAGAGTGGCTCTTGGCCATTTACATCCCGCCCATCAGCGTAGCAAGGCTCCCATTTCTCCATGGCCTGTCCTGCATTTCTGGTTTTGACACTTTTTTCAGCATGGCCCTTTTGACCGATGGGAAACGAGACTGCTTTGTAGCGCTGATTTGCCTCTCCAGGTTGCTTGGTTGGCCAAAAAGGGCGTATGCGTTTTTTCCTGAATATATTCAGGAAAAAACGCATACGCCCTTTTTGGCCAAGGGCATCATTGTCGACGTTTTGCCGCTTTTCATGTGCTTTAAAGGCGATTCGAATCTACCTCCTGAAATCAGTTTCCTGCAATTCTGCCTTGCTTTCAAATCCTCTTCGTTGCCTTCCCTCAATATATTTGTGGACGAGAGTTATCATTTATAACTCTGCAGGTTTGTGAATTGCAGTGCCCCTGAGCTCCATTTTTCAACTCGCTTTTTTGGGAGCTGGCCGCAAAAGCGCAGGATGGCCTCAGGCCCTATTCTGCTTCCGGGCGGCAGGCTGAGCCTGTGGTTAATTCTGCTTCCTGATGGGAAAATAGAGTGACCTGTGCCTGTCCCAACACCTAGAGCTAGTCTCTCATTGGCTCCCCCTCTTCCCGTTCATCCTCAGGTCAAATTGCAAGCTGTACGGAACAGGAGGTGAAAGGTGCTGATTCTCCAAGGAGGGAGATTGCTAGTAAAGCGGCTGGAATGGCGAACCCGAGCACAAGGAGATGAGAAATGAAGTGCGTTTTAGAAACCTTTCCCGATCACACGGTGTACCACCTTCTGGGTTTCTCATGCATGTTTTCGATGTAGGAAGATGCCCTTGAACCTGGAGATTTGGGACCCATGGGATGGGTAACAGGCAGTATTACTTTAAAGGCTCTGCGTTTACTCCCCCAACCTCACCAAGCCTCTCAGCCCTGAGAGTGTCCACCCTTATGTCTCATCCAGCTGTGGGTCTAGATATGGTCAATCCAGGTGGCATCACAGCCCCTGAATGAATTTCGTAAGAATTTCTCTCCCTTTCACTGTCTTGGTTTCACGGGTTTTTAAAAGTAATTTATTTTTATAATGGGGTTTAGCTGCTTTTCACGGCTGTGTTTATGCCGCTTTACACCCACTTGACTCACTTCCAGAGAGATATCAATACATAAGTTTTAAGATTCTTACTATTCAGATCTATTCTTGTGCGGTGAATAGGGGGTGTTGAGTCCAGTTCACTGAGCAAGGAGTAGGTCTTTCTATTACATATTGGGTTTATGGAACGGTATCTGAGCTGATTTGAAACCCTTGTTTTATGCATCACCCCACCTCACCTTTCCCGTTAAGCAGCCATAGTGTGTTTTCTAAACGTGTGACTCTGTTCTGTTTTGTAATTCAGTTCAATTGTAGCGGTTTTTACATTCCCTCTATAAGTGATAGCTTATTATAAGTGTCTTTTTCTGTGTGACTTATTTCACTTAGAATCGTCGTACCTAAATCCACTCATCATGCTGCTACTAGCCTTATGACATTGATTTCATGGCTGAGTGATATTCCATTGTACATAAGGACCACCACTTCTTTATCCATTTTTCTCTTTCCTGGGATATTTAAGGTGTCACGAAGTGGAGGTTCTTGTCAACAGAGCAGCCCTAAACTTTGGGGTGCCTGTGTCTTGCTGATTTTTAGTTTTCTCAATTTATATGCCCATGAGTGGAAGGGCCCTATGCGCTCTAGGCTGTGTTTTTTCGATGTTTCAGGACACACCATACACTTCTCCAGAGTGGCTCTTGGCCATTTACATCCCGCCCATCAGCGTAGCAAGGCTCCCATTTCTCCATGGCCTGTCCTGCATTTCTGGTTTTGACACTTTTTTCAGCATGGCCCTTTTGACCGATGGGAAACGAGACTGCTTTGTAGCGCTGATTTGCCTCTCCAGGTTGCTTGGTTGGCCAAAAAGGGCGTATGCGTTTTTTCCTGAATATATTCAGGAAAAAACGCATACGCCCTTTTTGGCCAAGGGCATCATTGTCGACGTTTTGCCGCTTTTCATGTGCTTTAAATGCGATTCGAATCTACCTCCTGAAATCTGTTTCCTGCAATTCTGCCTTGCTTTGAAATCCTCTTCGTTGCCTTCCCTCAATATATTTTTGGACGAGAGTTATCATTTATAACTCTGCAGGTTTGTGAATTGCAGTGCCCCTGAGCTCCATTTTTCAACTCGCTTTTTTGGGAGCTGGCCGCAAAAGCGCAGGATGGCCTCAGGCCCTATTCTGGTTCCGGGCGGCAGGCTGAGCCTGTGGTTAATTCTGCTTCCTGATGGGAAAATAGAGTGACCTGTGCCTGTGCCAACACCTAGAGCTAGTCTCTCATTGGCTCCCCCTCTTCCCGTTCATCCTCAGGTCAAATTGCAAGCTGTATGGAACAGGAGGTTAAAGGTGCTGATTATCCAAGGAGGGAGATTGCTAGTAAAGCGGCTGGAATGGCGAACCCGAGCACAAGGAGATGAGAAATGAGGTGCGTTTTAGAAACCTTTCCCGATCACACGGTGTACCACCTTCTGGGTTTGTCATGCATGTTTTCGATGTAGGAAGATGCCCTTGAACCTGGAGATTTGGGACCCATGGGATGCGTAACAGGCAGTATTATTTAAATGCTCTGCGTTTACTCCCCCAACCTCACCAAGCCTCTCAGCCCTGAGAGTGTCCACCCTTATGCCTCATCCAGCTGTGGGTCTAAATATGGTCAATCCAGGTGGCATCACAACCCCTGAACGAATTTCGTAAGAATTTCTCTCTCTTTCACTGTCTTGGTTTCACGGGTTTTTAAAAGTAATTTATTTTTATAATGGGGTTTAGCTGCTTTTCACGGCTGTGTTTATGCCGCTTTACACCCACTTGACTCACTTCCAGAGAGATATCAATACATAAGTTTTAAGATTCTTACTAGTCAGATCTATTCTTGTGCGGTGAATAGGGGGTGTTGAGTCCAGTTCACTGAGCAAGGAGTAGGTCTTTCTATTACATATTGGGTTTATGGAACGGTATCTGAGCTAATTTGAAACCCTTGTTTTATGCATCACCCCACCTCACCTTTCCCGTTAAGCAGCCATAGTGTGTTTTCTAAACGTGTGACTCTGTTCTGTTTTGTAATTCAGTTCAATTGTAGCGGTTTTTACATTCTCTCTATAAGTGATAGCTTATTATAAGTGTCTTTTTCTGTGTGACTTATTTCACTTAGAATCGTCGTACCTAAATCCACTCATCATGCTGCTACTAGCCTTATGACATTGATTTCATGGCTGAGTGATATTCCATTGTACATAAGGACCACCACTTCTTTATCCATTTTTCTCTTTCCTGGGATATTTAAGGTGTCACGAAGTGGAGGTTCTTGTCAACAGAGCAGCCCTAAACTTTGGGGTGCCTGTGTCTTGCTGATTTTTAGTTTTCCCAATTTATACCCCCATGAGTGGAAGGGCCCTATGCGCTCTAGGCTGTGTTTTTTCGATGTTTCAGGACACACCATACACTTCTCCAGAGTGGCTCTTGGCCATTTACATCCCGCCCATCAGCGTAGCAAGGCTCCCATTTCTCCATGGCCTGTCCTGCATTTCTGGTTTTGACACTTTTTTCAGCATGGCCCTTTTGACCGATGGGAAACGAGACTGCTTTGTAGCGCTGATTTGCCTCTCCAGGTTGCTTGGTTGGCCAAAAAGGGCGTATGCGTTTTTTCCTGAATATATTCAGGAAAAAACGCATACGCCCTTTTTGGCCAAGGGCATCATTGTCGACGTTTTGCCGCTTTTCATGTGCTTTAAAGGCGATTCGAATCTACCTCCTGAAATCAGTTTCCTGCAATTCTGCCTTGCTTTCAAATCCTCTTCGTTGCCTTCCCTCAATATATTTGTGGACGAGAGTTATCATTTATAACTCTGCAGGTTTGTGAATTGCAGTGCCCCTGAGCTCCATTTTTCAACTCGCTTTTTTGGGAGCTGGCCGCAAAAGCGCAGGATGGCCTCAGGCCCTATTCTGCTTCCGGGCGGCAGGCTGAGCCTGTGGTTAATTCTGCTTCCTGATGGGAAAATAGAGTGACCTGTGCCTGTCCCAACACCTAGAGCTAGTCTCTCATTGGCTCCCCCTCTTCCCGTTCATCCTCAGGACAAATTGCAAGCTGTACGGAACAGGAGGTGAAAGGTGCTGATTCTCCAAGGAGGGAGATTGCTAGTAAAGCGGCTGGAATGGCGAACCCGAGCACAAGGAGATGAGAAATGAGGTGCGTTTTAGAAACCTTTCCCGATCACACGGTGTACCACCTTCTGGGTTTCTCATGCATGTTTTCGATGTAGGAAGATGCCCTTGAACCTGGAGATTTGGGACCCATGGGATGCGTAACAGGCAGTATTATTTAAAGGCTCTGCGTTTACTCCCCCAACCTCACCAAGCCTCTCAGCCCTGAGAGTGTCCACCCTTATGCCTCATCCAGCTGTGGGTCTAGATATGGTCAATCCAGGTGGCATCACAACCCGTGAACGAATTTCGTAAGAATTTCTCTCTCTTTCACTGTCTTGGTTTCACGGGTTTTTAAAAGTAATTTATTTTTATAATGGGGTTTAGCTGCTTTTCACGGCTGTGTTTATGCCGCTTTACACCCACTTGACTCACTTCCAGAGAGATATCAATACATAAGTTTTAAGATTCTTACTAGTCAGATATATTCTTGTGCGGTGAATAGGGGGTGTTGAGTCCAGTTCACTGAGCAAGGAGTAGGTCTTTCTATTACATATTGGGTTTATGGAACGGTATCTGAGCTAATTTGAAACCCTTGTTTTATGCATCACCCCACCTCACCTTTCCCGTTAAGCAGCCATAGTGTTTTTTCTAAACGTGTGACTCTGTTCTGTTTTGTAATTCAGTTCAATTGTAGCGGTTTTTACATTCTCTCTATAAGTGATAGCTTATTATAAGTGTCTTTTTCTGTTTGACTTATTTCACTTAGAATCGTCGTACCTAAATCCACTCATCATGCTGCTACTAGCCTTATGACATTGATTTCATGGCTGAGTGATATTCCATTGTACATAAGGACCACCACTCCTTTATCCATTTTTCTCTTTCCTGGGATATTTAAGGTGTCACGAAGTGGAGGTTCTTGTCAACAGAGCAGCCCTAAACTTTGGGGTGCCTGTGTCTTGCTGATTTTTAGTTTTCCCAATCTATATGCCCATGAGTTCAAGGGCCCTATGCGCTCTAGGCTGTGTTTTTTCGATGTTTCAGGACACACCATACACTTCTCCAGAGTGGCTCTTGGCCATTTACATCCCGCCCATCAGCATAGCAAGGCTCCCATTTCTCCATGGCCTGTCCTGCATTTCTGGTTTTGACACTTTTTTCAGCATGGCCCTTTTGACCGATGGGAAACGAGACTGCTTTGTAGCGCTGATTTGCCTCTCCAGGTTGCTTGGTTGGCCAAAAAGGGCGTATGCGTTTTTTCCTGAATATATTCAGGAAAAAACGCATACGCCCTTTTTGGCCAAGGGCATCATTGTCGACGTTTTGCCGCTTTTCATGTGCTTTAAAGGCGATTCGAATCTACCTCCTGAAATCAGTTTCCTGCAATTCTGCCTTGCTTTCAAATCCTCTTCGTTGCCTTCCCTCAATATATTTGTGGACGAGAGTTATCATTTATAACTCTGCAGGTTTGTGAATTGCAGTGCCCCTGAGCTCCATTTTTCAACTCGCTTTTTTGGGAGCTGGCCGCAAAAGCGCAGGATGGCCTCAGGCCCTATTCTGCTTCCGGGCGGCAGGCTGAGCCTGTGGTTAATTCTGCTTCCTGATGGGAAAATAGAGTGACCTGTGCCTGTCCCAACACCTAGAGCTAGTCTCTCATTGGCTCCCCCTCTTCCCGTTCATCCTCAGGACAAATTGCAAGCTGTACGGAACAGGAGGTGAAAGGTGCTGATTCTCCAAGGAGGGAGATTGCTAGTAAAGCGGCTGGAATGGCGAACCCGAGCACAAGGAGATGAGAAATGAAGTGCGTTTTAGAAACCTTTCCCGATCACACGGTGTACCACCTTCTGGGTTTCTCATGCATGTTTTCGATGTAGGAAGATGCCCTTGAACCTGGAGATTTGGGACCCATGGGATGGGTAACAGGCAGTATTACTTTAAAGGCTCTGCGTTTACTCCCCCAACCTCACCAAGCCTCTCAGCCCTGAGAGTGTCCACCCTTATGTCTCATCCAGCTGTGGGTCTAGATATGGTCAATCCAGGTGGCATCACAGCCCCTGAACGAATTTCGTAAGAATTTCTCTCCCTTTCACTGTCTTGGTTTCACGGGTTTTTAAAAGTAATTTATTTTTATAATGGGGTTTAGCTGCTTTTCACGGCTGTGTTTATGCCGCTTTACACCCACTTGACTCACTTCCAGAGAGAAATCAATACATAAGTTTTAAGATTCTTACTATTCAGATCTATTCTTGTGCGGTGAATAGGGGGTGTTGAGTCCAGTTCACTGAGCAAGGAGTAGGTCTTTCTATTACATATTGGGTTTATGGAACGGTATCTGAGCTGATTTGAAACCCTTGTTTTATGCATCACCCCACCTCACCTTTCCCGTTAAGCAGCCATAGTGTGTTTTCTAAACGTGTGACTCTGTTCTGTTTTGTAATTCAGTTCCATTGTAGCGGTTTTTACATTCCCTCTATAAGTGATAGCTTATTATAAGTGTCTTTTTCTGTGTGACTTATTTCACTTAGAATCGTCGTACCTAAATCCACTCATCATGCTGCTACTAGCCTTATGACATTGATTTCATGGCTGAGTGATATTCCATTGTACATAAGGACCACCACTTCTTTATCCATTTTTCTCTTTCCTGGGATATTTAAGGTGTCACGAAGTGGAGGTTCTTGTCAACAGAGCAGCCCTAAACTTTGGGGTGCCTGTGTCTTGCTGATTTTTAGTTTTCTCAATTTATATGCCCATGAGTGGAAGGGCCCTATGCGCTCTAGGCTGTGTTTTTTCGATGTTTCAGGACACACCATACACTTCTCCAGAGTGGCTCTTGGCCATTTACATCCCGCCCATCAGCGTAGCAAGGCTCCCATTTCTCCATGGCCTGTCCTGCATTTCTGGTTTTGACACTTTTTTCAGCATGGCCCTTTTGACCGATGGGAAACGAGACTGCTTTGTAGCGCTGATTTGCCTCTCCAGGTTGCTTGGTTGGCCAAAAAGGGCGTATGCGTTTTTTCCTGAATATATTCAGGAAAAAACGCATACGCCCTTTTTGGCCAAGGGCATCATTGTCGACGTTTTGCCGCTTTTCATGTGCTTTAAAGGCGATTCGAATCTACCTCCTGAAATCTGTTTCCTGCAATTCTGCCTTGCTTTCAAATCCTCTTCGTTGCCTTCCCTCAATATATTTGTGGACGAGAGTTATCATTTATAACTCTGCAGGTTTGTGAATTGCAGTGCCCCTGAGCTCCATTTTTCAACTCGCTTTTTTGGGAGCTGGCCGCAAAAGCGCAGGATGGCCTCAGGCCCTATTCTGCTTCCGGGCGGCAGGCTGAGCCTGTGGTTAATTCTGCTTCCTGATGGGAAAATAGAGTGACCTGTGCCTGTCCCAACACCTAGAGCTAGTCTCTCATTGGCTCCCCCTCTTCCCGTTCATCCTCAGGTCAAATTGCAAGCTGTACGGAACAGGAGGTGAAAGGTGCTGATTCTCCAAGGAGGGAGATTGCTAGTAAAGCGGCTGGAATGGCGAACCCGAGCACAAGGAGATGAGAAATGAAGTGCGTTTTAGAAACCTTTCCCGATCACACGGTGTACCACCTTCTGGGTTTCTCATGCATGTTTTCGATGTAGGAAGATGCCCTTGAACCTGGAGATTTGGGACCCATGGGATGGGTAACAGGCAGTATTACTTTAAAGGCTCTGCGTTTACTCCCCCAACCTCACCAAGCCTCTCAGCCCTGAGAGTGTCCACCCTTATGTCTCATCCAGCTGTGGGTCTAGATATGGTCAATCCAGGTGGCATCACAGCCCCTGAATGAATTTCGTAAGAATTTCTCTCCCTTTCACTGTCTTGGTTTCACGGGTTTTTAAAAGTAATTTATTTTTATAATGGGGTTTAGCTGCTTTTCACGGCTGTGTTTATGCCGCTTTACACCCACTTGACTCACTTCCAGAGAGATATCAATACATAAGTTTTAAGATTCTTACTATTCAGATCTATTCTTGTGCGGTGAATAGGGGGTGTTGAGTCCAGTTCACTGAGCAAGGAGTAGGTCTTTCTATTACATATTGGGTTTATGGAACGGTATCTGAGCTGATTTGAAACCCTTGTTTTATGCATCACCCCACCTCACCTTTCCCGTTAAGCAGCCATAGTGTGTTTTCTAAACGTGTGACTCTGTTCTGTTTTGTAATTCAGTTCAATTGTAGCGGTTTTTACATTCCCTCTATAAGTGATAGCTTATTATAAGTGTCTTTTTCTGTGTGACTTATTTCACTTAGAATCGTCGTACCTAAATCCACTCATCATGCTGCTACTAGCCTTATGACATTGATTTCATGGCTGAGTGATATTCCATTGTACATAAGGACCACCACTTCTTTATCCATTTTTCTCTTTCCTGGGATATTTAAGGTGTCACGAAGTGGAGGTTCTTGTCAACAGAGCAGCCCTAAACTTTGGGGTGCCTGTGTCTTGCTGATTTTTAGTTTTCTCAATTTATATGCCCATGAGTGGAAGGGCCCTATGCGCTCTAGGCTGTGTTTTTTCGATGTTTCAGGACACACCATACACTTCTCCAGAGTGGCTCTTGGCCATTTACATCCCGCCCATCAGCGTAGCAAGGCTCCCATTTCTCCATGGCCTGTCCTGCATTTCTGGTTTTGACACTTTTTTCAGCATGGCCCTTTTGACCGATGGGAAACGAGACTGCTTTGTAGCGCTGATTTGCCTCTCCAGGTTGCTTGGTTGGCCAAAAAGGGCGTATGCGTTTTTTCCTGAATATATTCAGGAAAAAACGCATACGCCCTTTTTGGCCAAGGGCATCATTGTCGACGTTTTGCCGCTTTTCATGTGCTTTAAATGCGATTCGAATCTACCTCCTGAAATCTGTTTCCTGCAATTCTGCCTTGCTTTGAAATCCTCTTCGTTGCCTTCCCTCAATATATTTTTGGACGAGAGTTATCATTTATAACTCTGCAGGTTTGTGAATTGCAGTGCCCCTGAGCTCCATTTTTCAACTCGCTTTTTTGGGAGCTGGCCGCAAAAGCGCAGGATGGCCTCAGGCCCTATTCTGGTTCCGGGCGGCAGGCTGAGCCTGTGGTTAATTCTGCTTCCTGATGGGAAAATAGAGTGACCTGTGCCTGTCCCAACACCTAGAGCTAGTCTCTCATTGGCTCCCCCTCTTCCCGTTCATCCTCAGGTCAAATTGCAAGCTGTATGGAACAGGAGGTTAAAGGTGCTGATTATCCAAGGAGGGAGATTGCTAGTAAAGCGGCTGGAATGGCGAACCCGAGCACAAGGAGATGAGAAATGAGGTGCGTTTTAGAAACCTTTCCCGATCACACGGTGTACCACCTTCTGGGTTTGTCATGCATGTTTTCGATGTAGGAAGATGCCCTTGAACCTGGAGATTTGGGACCCATGGGATGCGTAACAGGCAGTATTATTTAAATGCTCTGCGTTTACTCCCCCAACCTCACCAAGCCTCTCAGCCCTGAGAGTGTCCACCCTTATGCCTCATCCAGCTGTGGGTCTAAATATGGTCAATCCAGGTGGCATCACAACCCCTGAACGAATTTCGTAAGAATTTCTCTCTCTTTCACTGTCTTGGTTTCACGGGTTTTTAAAAGTAATTTATTTTTATAATGGGGTTTAGCTGCTTTTCACGGCTGTGTTTATGCCGCTTTACACCCACTTGACTCACTTCCAGAGAGATATCAATACATAAGTTTTAAGATTCTTACTAGTCAGATCTATTCTTGTGCGGTGAATAGGGGGTGTTGAGTCCAGTTCACTGAGCAAGGAGTAGGTCTTTCTATTACATATTGGGTTTATGGAACGGTATCTGAGCTAATTTGAAACCCTTGTTTTATGCATCACCCCACCTCACCTTTCCCGTTAAGCAGCCATAGTGTGTTTTCTAAACGTGTGACTCTGTTCTGTTTTGTAATTCAGTTTAATTGTAGCGGTTTTTACATTCTCTCTATAAGTGATAGCTTATTATAAGTGTCTTTTTCTGTGTGACTTATTTCACTTAGAATCGTCGTACCTAAATCCACTCATCATGCTGCTACTAGCCTTATGACATTGATTTCATGGCTGAGTGATATTCCATTGTACATAAGGACCACCACTTCTTTATCCATTTTTCTCTTTCCTGGGATATTTAAGGTGTCACGAAGTGGAGGTTCTTGTCAACAGAGCAGCCCTAAACTTTGGGGTGCCTGTGTCTTGCTGATTTTTAGTTTTCCCAATTTATACCCCCATGAGTGGAAGGGCCCTATGCGCTCTAGGCTGTGTTTTTTCGATGTTTCAGGACACACCATACACTTCTCCAGAGTGGCTCTTGGCCATTTACATCCCGCCCATCAGCGTAGCAAGGCTCCCATTTCTCCATGGCCTGTCCTGCATTTCTGGTTTTGACACTTTTTTCAGCATGGCCCTTTTGACCGATGGGAAACGAGACTGCTTTGTAGCGCTGATTTGCCTCTCCAGGTTGCTTGGTTGGCCAAAAAGGGCGTATGCGTTTTTTCCTGAATATATTCAGGAAAAAACGCATACGCCCTTTTTGGCCAAGGGCATCATTGTCGACGTTTTGCCGCTTTTCATGTGCTTTAAAGGCGATTCGAATCTACCTCCTGAAATCAGTTTCCTGCAATTCTGCCTTGCTTTCAAATCCTCTTCGTTGCCTTCCCTCAATATATTTGTGGACGAGAGTTATCATTTATAACTCTGCAGGTTTGTGAATTGCAGTGCCCCTGAGCTCCATTTTTCAACTCGCTTTTTTGGGAGCTGGCCGCAAAAGCGCAGGATGGCCTCAGGCCCTATTCTGCTTCCGGGCGGCAGGCTGAGCCTGTGGTTAATTCTGCTTCCTGATGGGAAAATAGAGTGACCTGTGCCTGTCCCAACACCTAGAGCTAGTCTCTCATTGGCTCCCCCTCTTCCCGTTCATCCTCAGGACAAATTGCAAGCTGTACGGAACAGGAGGTGAAAGGTGCTGATTCTCCAAGGAGGGAGATTGCTAGTAAAGCGGCTGGAATGGCGAACCCGAGCACAAGGAGATGAGAAATGAGGTGCGTTTTAGAAACCTTTCCCGATCACACGGTGTACCACCTTCTGGGTTTCTCATGCATGTTTTCGATGTAGGAAGATGCCCTTGAACCTGGAGATTTGGGACCCATGGGATGCGTAACAGGCAGTATTATTTAAAGGCTCTGCGTTTACTCCCCCAACCTCACCAAGCCTCTCAGCCCTGAGAGTGTCCACCCTTATGCCTCATCCAGCTGTGGGTCTAGATATGGTCAATCCAGGTGGCATCACAACCCGTGAACGAATTTCGTAAGAATTTCTCTCTCTTTCACTGTCTTGGTTTCACGGGTTTTTAAAAGTAATTTATTTTTATAATGGGGTTTAGCTGCTTTTCACGGCTGTGTTTATGCCGCTTTACACCCACTTGACTCACTTCCAGAGAGATATCAATACATAAGTTTTAAGATTCTTACTAGTCAGATATATTCTTGTGCGGTGAATAGGGGGTGTTGAGTCCAGTTCACTGAGCAAGGAGTAGGTCTTTCTATTACATATTGGGTTTATGGAACGGTATCTGAGCTAATTTGAAACCCTTGTTTTATGCATCACCCCACCTCACCTTTCCCGTTAAGCAGCCATAGTGTTTTTTCTAAACGTGTGACTCTGTTCTGTTTTGTAATTCAGTTCAATTGTAGCGGTTTTTACATTCTCTCTATAAGTGATAGCTTATTATAAGTGTCTTTTTCTGTTTGACTTATTTCACTTAGAATCGTCGTACCTAAATCCACTCATCATGCTGCTACTAGCCTTATGACATTGATTTCATGGCTGAGTGATATTCCATTGTACATAAGGACCACCACTCCTTTATCCATTTTTCTCTTTCCTGGGATATTTAAGGTGTCACGAAGTGGAGGTTCTTGTCAACAGAGCAGCCCTAAACTTTGGGGTGCCTGTGTCTTGCTGATTTTTAGTTTTCCCAATCTATATGCCCATGAGTTCAAGGGCCCTATGCGCTCTAGGCTGTGTTTTTTCGATGTTTCAGGACACACCATACACTTCTCCAGAGTGGCTCTTGGCCATTTACATCCCGCCCATCAGCATAGCAAGGCTCCCATTTCTCCATGGCCTGTCCTGCATTTCTGGTTTTGACACTTTTTTCAGCATGGCCCTTTTGACCGATGGGAAACGAGACTGCTTTGTAGCGCTGATTTGCCTCTCCAGGTTGCTTGGTTGGCCAAAAAGGGCGTATGCGTTTTTTCCTGAATATATTCAGGAAAAAACGCATACGCCCTTTTTGGCCAAGGGCATCATTGTCGACGTTTTGCCGCTTTTCATGTGCTTTAAAGGCGATTCGAATCTACCTCCTGAAATCAGTTTCCTGCAATTCTGCCTTGCTTTCAAATCCTCTTCGTTGCCTTCCCTCAATATATTTGTGGACGAGAGTTATCATTTATAACTCTGCAGGTTTGTGAATTGCAGTGCCCCTGAGCTCCATTTTTCAACTCGCTTTTTTGGGAGCTGGCTGCAAAAGCGCAGGATGGCCTCAGGCCCTATTCTGCTTCCGGGCGGCAGGCTGAGCCTGTGGTTAATTCTGCTTCCTGATGGGAAAATAGAGTGACCTGTGCCTGTCCCAACACCTAGAGCTAGTCTCTCATTGGCTCCCCCTCTTCCCGTTCATCCTCAGGACAAATTGCAAGCTGTACGGAACAGGAGGTGAAAGGTGCTGATTCTCCAAGGAGGGAGATTGCTAGTAAAGCGGCTGGAATGGCGAACCCGAGCACAAGGAGATGAGAAATGAAGTGCGTTTTAGAAACCTTTCCCGATCACACGGTGTACCACCTTCTGGGTTTCTCATGCATGTTTTCGATGTAGGAAGATGCCCTTGAACCTGGAGATTTGGGACCCATGGGATGGGTAACAGGCAGTATTACTTTAAAGGCTCTGCGTTTACTCCCCCAACCTCACCAAGCCTCTCAGCCCTGAGAGTGTCCACCCTTATGTCTCATCCAGCTGTGGGTCTAGATATGGTCAATCCAGGTGGCATCACAGCCCCTGAACGAATTTCGTAAGAATTTCTCTCCCTTTCACTGTCTTGGTTTCACGGGTTTTTAAAAGTAATTTATTTTTATAATGGGGTTTAGCTGCTTTTCACGGCTGTGTTTATGCCGCTTTACACCCACTTGACTCACTTCCAGAGAGAAATCAATACATAAGTTTTAAGATTCTTACTATTCAGATCTATTCTTGTGCGGTGAATAGGGGGTGTTGAGTCCAGTTCACTGAGCAAGGAGTAGGTCTTTCTATTACATATTGGGTTTATGGAACGGTATCTGAGCTGATTTGAAACCCTTGTTTTATGCATCACCCCACCTCACCTTTCCCGTTAAGCAGCCATAGTGTGTTTTCTAAACGTGTGACTCTGTTCTGTTTTGTAATTCAGTTCAATTGTAGCGGTTTTTACATTCCCTCTATAAGTGATAGCTTATTATAAGTGTCTTTTTCTGTGTGACTTATTTCACTTAGAATCGTCGTACCTAAATCCACTCATCATGCTGCTACTAGCCTTATGACATTGATTTCATGGCTGAGTGATATTCCATTGTACATAAGGACCACCACTTCTTTATCCATTTTTCTCTTTCCTGGGATATTTAAGGTGTCACGAAGTGGAGGTTCTTGTCAACAGAGCAGCCCTAAACTTTGGGGTGCCTGTGTCTTGCTGATTTTTAGTTTTCTCAATTTATATGCCCATGAGTGGAAGGGCCCTATGCGCTCTAGGCTGTGTTTTTTCGATGTTTCAGGACACACCATACACTTCTCCAGAGTGGCTCTTGGCCATTTACATCCCGCCCATCAGCGTAGCAAGGCTCCCATTTCTCCATGGCCTGTCCTGCATTTCTGGTTTTGACACTTTTTTCAGCATGGCCCTTTTGACCGATGGGAAACGAGACTGCTTTGTAGCGCTGATTTGCCTCTCCAGGTTGCTTGGTTGGCCAAAAAGGGCGTATGCGTTTTTTCCTGAATATATTCAGGAAAAAACGCATACGCCCTTTTTGGCCAAGGGCATCATTGTCGACGTTTTGCCGCTTTTCATGTGCTTTAAAGGCGATTCGAATCTACCTCCTGAAATCAGTTTCCTGCAATTCTGCCTTGCTTTCAAATCCTCTTCGTTGCCTTCCCTCAATATATTTGTGGACGAGAGTCATCATTTATAACTCTGCAGGTTTGTGAATTGCAGTGCCCCTGAGCTCCATTTTTCAACTCGCTTTTTTGGGAGCTGGCCGCAAAAGCGCAGGATGGCCTCAGGCCCTATTCTGCTTCCGGGCGGCAGGCTGAGCCTGTGGTTAATTCTGCTTCCTGATGGGAAAATAGAGTGACCTGTGCCTGTCCCAACACCTAGAGCTAGTCTCTCATTGGCTCCCCCTCTTCCCGTTCATCCTCAGGACAAATTGCAAGCTGTACGGAACAGGAGGTGAAAGGTGCTGATTCTCCAAGGAGGGAGATTGCTAGTAAAGCGGCTGGAATGGCGAACCCGAGCACAAGGAGATGAGAAATGAAGTGCGTTTTAGAAACCTTTCCCGATCACACGGTGTACCACCTTCTGGGTTTCTCATGCATGTTTTCGATGTAGGAAGATGCCCTTGAACCTGGAGATTTGGGACCCATGGGATGGGTAACAGGCAGTATTACTTTAAAGGCTCTGCGTTTACTCCCCCAACCTCACCAAGCCTCTCAGCCCTGAGAGTGTCCACCCTTATGTCTCATCCAGCTGTGGGTCTAGATATGGTCAATCCAGGTGGCATCACAGCCCCTGAACGAATTTCGTAAGAATTTCTCTCCCTTTCACTGTCTTGGTTTCACGGGTTTTTAAAAGTAATTTATTTTTATAATGGGGTTTAGCTGCTTTTCACGGCTGTGTTTATGCCGCTTTACACCCACTTGACTCACTTCCAGAGAGATATCAATACATAAGTTTTAAGATTCTTACTATTCAGATCTATTCTTGTGCGGTGAATAGGGGGTGTTGAGTCCAGTTCACTGAGCAAGGAGTAGGTCTTTCTATTACATATTGGGTTTATGGAACGGTATCTGAGCTGATTTGAAACCCTTGTTTTATGCATCACCCCACCTCACCTTTCCCGTTAAGCAGCCATAGTGTGTTTTCTAAACGTGTGACTCTGTTCTGTTTTGTAATTCAGTTCAATTGTAGCGGTTTTTACATTCCCTCTATAAGTGATAGCTTATTATAAGTGTCTTTTTCTGTGTGACTTATTTCACTTAGAATCGTCGTACCTAAATCCACTCATCATGCTGCTACTAGCCTTATGACATTGATTTCATGGCTGAGTGATATTCCATTGTACATAAGGACCACCACTTCTTTATCCATTTTTCTCTTTCCTGGGATATTTAAGGTGTCACGAAGTGGAGGTTCTTGTCAACAGAGCAGCCCTAAACTTTGGGGTGCCTGTGTCTTGCTGATTTTTAGTTTTCTCAATTTATATGCCCATGAGTGGAAGGGCCCTATGCGCTCTAGGCTGTGTTTTTTCGATGTTTCAGGACACACCATACACTTCTCCAGAGTGGCTCTTGGCCATTTACATCCCGCCCATCAGCGTAGCAAGGCTCCCATTTCTCCATGGCCTGTCCTGCATTTCTGGTTTTGACACTTTTTTCAGCATGGCCCTTTTGACCGATGGGAAACGAGACTGCTTTGTAGCGCTGATTTGCCTCTCCAGGTTGCTTGGTTGGCCAAAAAGGGCGTATGCGTTTTTTCCTGAATATATTCAGGAAAAAACGCATACGCCCTTTTTGGCCAAGGGCATCATTGTCGACGTTTTGCCGCTTTTCATGTGCTTTAAATGCGATTCGAATCTACCTCCTGAAATCAGTTTCCTGCAATTCTGCCTTGCTTTGAAATCCTCTTCGTTGCCTTCCCTCAATATATTTTTGGACGAGAGTTATCATTTATAACTCTGCAGGTTTGTGAATTGCAGTGCCCCTGAGCTCCATTTTTCAACTCGCTTTTTTGGGAGCTGGCCGCAAAAGCGCAGGATGGCCTCAGGCCCTATTCTGGTTCCGGGCGGCAGGCTGAGCCTGTGGTTAATTCTGCTTCCTGATGGGAAAATAGAGTGACCTGTGCCTGTCCCAACACCTAGAGCTAGTCTCTCATTGGCTCCCCCTCTTCCCGTTCATCCTCAGGTCAAATTGCAAGCTGTATGGAACAGGAGGTTAAAGGTGCTGATTATCCAAGGAGGGAGATTGCTAGTAAAGCGGCTGGAATGGCGAACCCGAGCACAAGGAGATGAGAAATGAGGTGCGTTTTAGAAACCTTTCCCGATCACACGGTGTACCACCTTCTGGGTTTGTCATGCATGTTTTCGATGTAGGAAGATGCCCTTGAACCTGGAGATTTGGGACCCATGGGATGCGTAACAGGCAGTATTATTTAAATGCTCTGCGTTTACTCCCCCAACCTCACCAAGCCTCTCAGCCCTGAGAGTGTCCACCCTTATGCCTCATCCAGCTGTGGGTCTAAATATGGTCAATCCAGGTGGCATCACAACCCCTGAACGAATTTCGTAAGAATTTCTCTCTCTTTCACTGTCTTGGTTTCACGGGTTTTTAAAAGTAATTTATTTTTATAATGGGGTTTAGCTGCTTTTCACGGCTGTGTTTATGCCGCTTTACACCCACTTGACTCACTTCCAGAGAGATATCAATACATAAGTTTTAAGATTCTTACTAGTCAGATCTATTCTTGTGCGGTGAATAGGGGGTGTTGAGTCCAGTTCACTGAGCAAGGAGTAGGTCTTTCTATTACATATTGGGTTTATGGAACGGTATCTGAGCTAATTTGAAACCCTTGTTTTATGCATCACCCCACCTCACCTTTCCCGTTAAGCAGCCATAGTGTGTTTTCTAAACGTGTGACTCTGTTCTGTTTTGTAATTCAGTTCAATTGTAGCGGTTTTTACATTCTCTCTATAAGTGATAGCTTATTATAAGTGTCTTTTTCTGTGTGACTTATTTCACTTAGAATCGTCGTACCTAAATCCACTCATCATGCTGCTACTAACCTTATGACATTGATTTCATGGCTGAGTGATATTCCATTGTACATAAGGACCACAACTTCTTTATCCATTTTTCTCTTTCCTGGGATATTGAAGGTGGAATGAAGTGGAGGTCCTTGTCAACAGAGCAGCCCTAAACTTTGGGGTGCTTGTGTCTTGCTGATTTTTCATTTTCCCAATTTATACCCCCATGAGTGGAAGTGCCCTATGCTCTCTAAGCTGTGTTTTTTAGATGTTTCAGGACTCACCGTACACTTCTCCAGAGTGGCTGTTGGCAATTTACATCCCGCCCATCAGTGTAGCAAGGCTCCCATTTCTCCATGGCCTGTCCTGCATTTCTGGTTTTGACACTTTTTTCAGCATGGCCCTTTTGACCGATGGGAAGCAAGACTTCTCTGTAGTGCTGATTTGCCTTTCCAGGTTGCTTGGTTGGCCAAAAAGGGCGTATGCGTTTTTTCCTGAATATATTCAGGAAAAAACGCATACGCCCTTTTTGGCCAAGGGCATCATTGTCAACGTTTTGCCGCTTTTCATGTGCTTTAAAGGCGATTCGTATCTACCTCCTGAAATTTGTTTCGTGCAATTCTGCCTTGATTTCAAATCCTCTTCTTTGCCTTCCCTCAATATATTTGTGGACGAGAGTTATCATTTATAACTCTGCAGGTTTGTGAATTGCAGTGCCCTGAACCTCCATTTTACAACTCGCTTTTTTGGGAGCTGGCCGCAAAAGCGCAGGATGGCTTCAGGCCCTGTTCTGGTTCCGGGGGGCAGGCTGAGCCTGTGGTTAATTCTTCTTCCTGATGGGAAAATAGAGTGACCTGTGCCTGTCCCGACACCAAGAGCTAGTCTCTCGTTGGTTCCCCGTCTTCCCGTTCATCCTCAGGACAAATTGCAACCTGTACGGAACAGGAGGTTAAAGGTGCTGATGCTCCAAGTAGGGAGATTGCTAGTAACGCGGCTGGAATGGCGAACCCGGGCACAAGGAGATGAGAAATGAGGTGCGTTTTAGAAACCTTTCCCCATCACACGGTGTACCATCTTCTGGGTTTCTCATGCATGTTTTCGATGTAGGAAGATGCCCTTGAACCTGGAGATTTGGGACCCATGCGATGGGTACCACGCAGTATTACTTTAAAGGGTCTGCGTTTGCTCACCCAACCTCACCAAACCTCTCAGCCCCAAGAGTGTCCACCCTTATGTCTCATCCAGCTGTGGGTCTAGATATGGTCAATCCAGGTTGCATCACAGCCCCTGAACTCATTGTGTAAGAATTTCTATCTCTTTCACTGTCGTTGTTTCATGGGTTTTTCAAAGTAATTTATTTTCATAATGGGGTTTAGCTGCTTTTCACGGCTGTGTTTATGCCGCTTTACACCCACTTGACACACTAACAGAGAGATATCAATACATAGGTTTTAAGATTATTACTAGTCAGATATATTCTTGTGCGGTGAATAGGGCGTGTTGAGTCCAGTTCTCTGAGCAAGGAGTAGGTCTTGTCTATTACATATTGGGTTTATGGAACGGTATCTGAGCTAATTTGATACCCTTGTTTTATGTATCACCCCACCTCACCTTTCCCGTTAAGCAGCCATAGTCTGTTTTCTGCATGTGTGACTCTGTTCTGTTTTGTAATTCAGTTCAAGTGTAACGGTTTTTACATTCCCTCTAAAAGTGATACCTTATGAGAAGTGTCCTTTTCTGTGTGACTTATTTCACTTAGAATCGTCGAACCTAAATCCACTCATCATGCTGCTACTAACCTTATGACATTGATTTCATGGCTGAGTGATATTCCATTGTACATAAGGACCACAACTTCTTTATCCATTTTTCTCTTTCCTTGGATATTTAAGGTGGAATGAAGTGGAGGTCCTTGTCAACAGAGCAGCCCTAAACTTTGGGGTGCTTGTGTCTTGCTGATTTTTCATTTTCCCAATTTATACCCCCATGAGTGGAAGTGCCCTATGCTCTCTAAGCTGTGTTTTTCAGATGTTTCAGGACACACCGTACACTTCTCCAGAGTGGCTGTTGGCAATTTACATCCCGCCCATCAGTGTAGCAAGGCTCCCATTTCTCCATGGCCTGTCCTGCATTTCTGGTTTTGACACTTTTTTCAGCATGGCCCTTTTGACCGATGGGAAGCGAGACTTCTTTGTAGCGCTGATTTGCCTTTCCAGGTTGCTTGGTTGGCCAAAAAGGGCGTATGCGTTTTTTCCTGAATATATTCTGGAAAAAACGCATACGCCCTTTTTGGCCAAGGGCATCATTGTCAACATTTTGCCGCTTTTCATGTGCTTTAAAGGCGATTCGAATCTACCTCCTGAAATCTGTTTCCTGCAATTCTGCCTTGATTTCAAATCCTCTTCTTTGCCTTCCCTCAATATATTTGTGGACGAGAGTTATCATTTATAACTCTGCAGGTTTGTGAATTGCAGTGCCCTGGACCTCCATTTTACAACTCGCTTTTTTGGGAGCTGGCCGCAAAAGCGCAGGATGGCTTCAGGCCCTGTTCTGGTTCCGGGGGGCAGGCTGAGCCTGTGGTTAATTCTTCTTCCTGATGGGAAAATAGAGTGACCTGTGCCTGTCCCAACACCAAGAGCTAGTCTCTCGTTGGTTCCCCGTCTTCCCATTCATCCTCAGGACAAATTGCAACCTGTACGGAACAGGAGGTTAAAGGTGCTGATTTTCCAAGTAGGGAGATTGCTAGTAAAGCGGCTGGAATGGCGAACCCGGGCACAAGGAGATGAGAAATGAGGTGCGTTTTAGAAACCTTTCCCCATCACACGGTGTACTATCTTCTGGGTTTCTCATGCATGTTTTCGATGTAGGAAGATGCCCTTGAAGCTGGAGATTTGGGACCCATTCGATGGGTACCACGCAGTATTACTTTAAAGGGTCTGCGTTTGCTCACCCAACCTCACCAAACCTCTCAGCCCCAAGAGTGTCCACCCTTATGTCTCATCCAGCTGTGGGTCTAGATATGGTCAATCCAGGTTGCATCACAGCCCCTGAACGCATTGTGTAAGAATTTCTCTCTCTTTCACTGTCGTTGTTTCATGGGTTTTTCAAAGTAATTTATTTTCATAATGGGGTTTAGCTGCTTTTCATTGCTGTGTTTATGCCGCTTTACACCCACTTGACACACTAACAGAGAGATATCAATACATAGGTTTTAAGATTATTACTAGTCAGATATATTCTTGTGCGGTGAATAGGGCGTGTTGAGTCCAGTTCTCTGAGCAAGGAGTAGGTCTTGTCTATTACATATTGGGTTTATGGAACGGTATCTGAGCTAATTTGATACCCTTGTTTTATGTATCACCCCACCTCACCTTTCCCGTTAAGCAGCCATAGTCTGTTTTCTGCATGTGTGACTCTGTTCTGTTTTGTAATTCAGTTCAAGTGTAACGGTTTTTACATTCCCTCTAAAAGTGATACCTTATGAGAAGTGTCCTTTTCTGTGTGACTTATTTCACTTAGAATCATCGTACCTAAATCCACTCATCATGCTGCTACTAACCTTATGACATTGATTTCATGGCTGAGTGATATTCCATTGTACATAAGGACCACAACTTCTTTATCCATTTTTCTCTTTCCTGGGATATTTAAGGTGGAATGAAGTGGAGGTCCTTGTCAACAGAGCAGCCCTAAACTTTGGGGTGCTTGTGTTTTGCTGATTTTTAATTTTCCCAATTTATACCCCCATGAGTGGAAGTGCCCTATGCTCTCTAAGCTGTGTTTTTTAGATGTTTCAGGACTCACCGTACACTTCTCCAGAGTGGCTGTTGGCAATTTACATCCCGCCCATCAGTGTAGCAAGGCTCCCATTTCTCCATGGCCTGTCCTGCATTTCTGGTTTTGACACTTTTTTCAGCATGGCCCTTTTGACCGATGGGAAGCGAGACTTCTCTGTAGCGCTGATTTGCCTTTCCAGGTTGCTTGGTTGGCCAAAAAGGGCGTATGCGTTTTTTCCTGAATATATTCAGGAAAAAACGCATACGCCCTTTTTGGCCAAGGGCATCATTGTCAACATTTTGCCGCTTTTCATGTGCTTTAAAGGCGATTCGTATCTACCTCCTGAAATCTGTTTCGTGCAATTCTGCCTTGATTTCAAATCCTCTTCTTTGCCTTCCCTCAATATATTTGTGGACGAGAGTTATCATTTATAACTCTGCAGGTTTGTGAATTGCAGTGCCCTGAACCTCCATTTTACAACTCGCTTTTTTGGGAGCTGGCCGCAAAAGCGCAGGATGGCTTCAGGCCCTGTTCTGGTTCCGGGGGGCAGGCTGAGCCTGTGGTTAATTCTTCTTCCTGATGGGAAAATAGAGTGACCTGTGCCTGTCCCGACACCAAGAGCTAGTCTCTCGTTGGTTCCCCGACTTCCCGTTCATCCTCAGGACAAATTGCAACCTGTACGGAACAGGAGGTTAAAGGTGCTGATGCTCCAAGTAGGGAGATTGCTAGTAAAGCGGCTGGAATGGCGAACCCGGGCACAAGGAGATGAGAAATGAGGTGCGTTTTAGAAACCTTTCCCCATCACACGGTGTACCATCTTCTGGGTTTCTCATGCATGTTTTCGATGTAGGAAGATGCCCTTGAACCTGGAGATTTGGGACCCATGCGATGGGTACCACGCAGTATTACTTTAAAGGGTCTGCGTTTGCTCACCCAACCTCACCAAACCTCTCAGCCCCAAGAGTGTCCACCCTTATGTCTCATCCAGCTGTGGGTCTAGATATGGTCAATCCAGGTTGCATCACAGCCCCGGAACTCATTGTGTAAGAATTTCTGTCTCTTTCACTGTCGTTGTTTCATGGGTTTTTCAAAGTAATTTATTTTCATAATGGGGTTTAGCTGCTTTTCACGGCTGTGTTTATGCCGCTTTACACCCACTTGACACACTAACAGAGAGATATCAATACATAGGTTTTAAGATTATTACTAGTCAGATATATTCTTGTGCGGTGAATAGGGTGTGTTGAGTCCAGTTCTCTGAGCAAGGAGTAGGTCTTGTCTACTACATATTGGGTTTATGGAACGGTATCTGAGCTAATTTGATACCCTTGTTTTATGTATCACCCCACCTCACCTTTCCCGTTAAGCAGCCATAGTGTGTTTTCTGCATGTGTGACTCTGTTCTGTTTTGTAATTCAGTTCAAGTGTAACGGTTTTTACATTCCCTCTAAAAGTGATACCTTATGAGAAGTGTCCTTTTCTGTGTGACTTATTTCAGTTAGAATCGTCGTACCTAAATCCACTCATCAAGCTGCTACTAACCTTATGACATTGATTTCATGGCTGAGTGATATTCCATTGTACATAAGGACCACAACTTCTTTATCCATTTTTCTCTTTCCTTGGATATTTAAGGTGGAATGAAGTGGAGGTCCTTGTCAACAGAGCAGCCCTCAACTTTGGGGTGCTTGTGTCTTGCTGATTTTTCATTTTCCCAATTTATACCCCCATGAGTGGAAGTGCCCTATGCTCTCTAAGCTGTGTTTTTCAGATGTTTCAGGACACACCGTACACTTCTCCAGAGTGGCTGTTGGCAATTTACATCCCGCCCATCAGTGTAGCAAGGCTCTCATTTCTCCATGGCCTGTCCTGCATTTCTGGTTTTGACACTTTTTTCAGCATGGCCCTTTTGACCGATGGGAAGCGAGACTTCTCTGTAGCGCTGATTTGCCTTTCCAGGTTGCTTGGTTGGCCAAAAAGGGCGTATGCGTTTTTTCCTGAATATATTCAGGAAAAAACGCATACGCCCTTTTTGGCCAAGGGCATCATTGTCAACATTTTGCCGCTTTTCATGAGCTTTAAAGGCGATTCGAATCTACCTCCTGAAATCTGTTTCGTGCAATTCTGCCTTGATTTCAAATCCTCTTCTTTGCCTTCCCTCAATATATTTGTGGATGAGAGTTATCATTTATAACTCTGCAGGTTTGTGAATTGCAGTGCCCTGAACCTCCATTTTACAACTCGCTTTTTTGGGAGCTGGCCGCAAAAGCGCAGGATGGCTTCAGGCCCTGTTCTGGTTCCGGGGGGCAGGCTGAGCCTGTGGTTAATTCTTCTTCCTGATGGGAAAATAGAGTGACCTGTGCCTGTCCCGACACCAAGAGCTAGTCTCTCGTTGGTTCCCCGTCTTCCCGTTCATCCTCAGGACAAATTGCAACCTGTACGGAACAGGAGGTTAAAGGTGCTGATGCTCCAAGTAGGGAGATTGCTAGTAAAGTGGCTGGAATGGCGAACCCGGGCACAAGGAGATGAGAAATGAGGTGCGTTTTAGAAACCTTTCCCCATCACACGGTGTACCATCTTCTGGGTTTCTCATGCATGTTTTTGATGTAGGAAGATGCCCTTGAACCTGGAGATTTGGGACCCATGCGATGGGTACCACGCAGTATTACTTTAAAGGGTCTGCGTTTGCTCACCCAACCTCACCAAACCTCTCAGCCCCAAGAGTGTCCACCCTTATGTCTCATCCAGCTGTGGGTCTAGATATGGTCAATCCAGGTTGCATCACAGCCCCTGAACTCATTGTGTAAGAATTTCTATCTCTTTCACTGTCGTTGTTTCATGGGTTTTTCAAAGTAATTTATTTTCATAATGGGGTTTAGCTGCTATTCACGGCTGTGTTAATGCCGCTTCACACCCACTTGACACACTAACAGAGAGATATCAATACATAGGTTTTAAGATTATTACTAGTCAGATATATTCTTGTGCGGTGAATAGGGCGTGTTGAGTCCAGTTCTCTGAGCAAGGAGTAGGTCTTGTCTACTACATATTGGGTTTATGGAACGGTATCTGAGCTAATTTGATACCCTTGTTTTATGTATCACCCCACCTCACCTTTCCCGTTAAGCAGCCATAGTCTGTTTTCTGCATGTGTGACTCTGTTCTGTTTTGTAATTCAGTTCAAGTGTAACGGTTTTTACATTCCCTCTAAAAGTGATACCTTATGAGAAGTGTCTTTTTCTGTGTGACTTATTTCACTTAGAATCGTCGTACCTAAATCCACTCATCATGCTGCTACTAACCTTATGACATTGATTTCATGGCTGAGTGATATTCCATTGTACATAAGGACCACAACTTCTTTATCCATTTTTCTCTTTCCTGGGATATTTAAGGTGGAATGAAGTGGAGGTCCTTGTCAACAGAGCAGCCCTCAACTTTGGGGTGCTTGTGTCTTGCTGATTTTTCATTTTCCCAATTTATACCCCCATGAGTGGAAGTGCCCTATGCTCTCTAAGCTGTGTTTTTTAGATGTTTCAGGACTCACCGTACACTTCTCCAGAGTGGCTGTTGGCAATTTACATCCCGCCCATCAGTGTAGCAAGGCTCCCATTTCTCCATGGCCTGTCCTGCATTTCTGGTTTTGACACTTTTTTCAGCATGGCCCTTTTGACCGATGGGAAGCGAGACTTCTCTGTAGCGCTGATTTGCCTTTCCAGGTTGCTTGGTTGGCCAAAAAGGGCGTATGCGTTTTTTCCTGAATATATTCAGGAAAAAACGCATACGCCCTTTTTGGCCAAGGGCATCATTGTCAACGTTTTGCCGCTTTTCATGTGCTTTAAAGGCGATTCGTATCTACCTCCTGAAATCTGTTTCGTGCAATTCTGCCTTGATTTCAAATCCTCTTCTTTGCCTTCCCTCAATATATTTGTGGACGAGAGTTATCATTTATAACTCTGCAGGTTTGTGAATTGCAGTGCCCTGAACCTCCATTTTACAACTCGCTTTTTTGGGAGCTGGCCGCAAAAGCGCAGGATGGCTTCAGGCCCTGTTCTGGTTCCGGGGGGCAGGCTGAGCCTGTGGTTAATTCTTCTTCCTGATGGGAAAATAGAGTGACCTGTGCCTGTCCCAACACCAAGAGCTAGTCTCTCGTTGGTTCCCCGTCTTCCCGTTCATCCTCAGGACAAATTGCAACCTGTACGGAACAGGAGGTTAAAGGTGCTGATGCTCCAAGTAGGGAGATTGCTAGTAACGCGGCTGGAATGGCGAACCCGGGCACAAGGAGATGAGAAATGAGGTGCGTTTTAGAAACCTTTCCCCATCACACGGTGTACCATCTTCTGGGTTTCTCATGCATGTTTTCGATGTAGGAAGATGCCCTTGAACCTGGAGATTTGGGACCCATGCGATGGGTACCACGCAGTATTACTTTAAAGGGTCTGCGTTTGCTCACCCAACCTCACCAAACCTCTCAGCCCCAAGAGTGTCCACCCTTATGTCTCATCCAGCTGTGGGTCTAGATATGGTCAATCCAGGTTGCATCACAGCCCCTGAACTCATTGTGTAAGAATTTCTATCTCTTTCACTGTCGTTGTTTCATGGGTTTTTCAAAGTAATTTATTTTCATAATGGGGTTTAGCTGCTTTTCACGGCTGTGTTTATGCCGCTTTACACCCACTTGACACACTAACAGAGAGATATCAATACATAGGTTTTAAGATTATTACTAGTCAGATATATTCTTGTGCGGTGAATAGGGCGTGTTGAGTCCAGTTCTCTGAGCAAGGAGTAGGTCTTGTCTATTACATATTGGGTTTATGGAACGGTATCTGAGCTAATTTGATACCCTTGTTTTATGTATCACCCCACCTCACCTTTCCCGTTAAGCAGCCATAGTCTGTTTTCTGCATGTGTGACTCTGTTCTGTTTTGTAATTCAGTTCAAGTGTAACGGTTTTTACATTCCCTCTAAAAGTGATACCTTATGAGAAGTGTCCTTTTCTGTGTGACTTATTTCACTTAGAATCGTCGAACCTAAATCCACTCATCATGCTGCTACTAACCTTATGACATTGATTTCATGGCTGAGTGATATTCCATTGTACATAAGGACCACAACTTCTTTATCCATTTTTCTCTTTCCTTGGATATTTAAGGTGGAATGAAGTGGAGGTCCTTGTCAACAGAGCAGCCCTAAACTTTGGGGTGCTTGTGTCTTGCTGATTTTTCATTTTCCCAATTTATACCCCCATGAGTGGAAGTGCCCTATGCTCTCTAAGCTGTGTTTTTCAGATGTTTCAGGACACACCGTACACTTCTCCAGAGTGGCTGTTGGCAATTTACATCCCGCCCATCAGTGTAGCAAGGCTCCCATTTCTCCATGGCCTGTCCTGCATTTCTGGTTTTGACACTTTTTTCAGCATGGCCCTTTTGACCGATGGGAAGCGAGACTTCTTTGTAGCGCTGATTTGCCTTTCCAGGTTGCTTGGTTGGCCAAAAAGGGCGTATGCGTTTTTTCCTGAATATATTCTGGAAAAAACGCATACGCCCTTTTTGGCCAAGGGCATCATTGTCAACATTTTGCCGCTTTTCATGTGCTTTAAAGGCGATTCGAATCTACCTCCTGAAATCTGTTTCCTGCAATTCTGCCTTGATTTCAAATCCTCTTCTTTGCCTTCCCTCAATATATTTGTGGACGAGAGTTATCATTTATAACTCTGCAGGTTTGTGAATTGCAGTGCCCTGGACCTCCATTTTACAACTCGCTTTTTTGGGAGCTGGCCGCAAAAGCGCAGGATGGCTTCAGGCCCTGTTCTGGTTCCGGGGGGCAGGCTGAGCCTGTGGTTAATTCTTCTTCCTGATGGGAAAATAGAGTGACCTGTGCCTGTCCCAACACCAAGAGCTAGTCTCTCGTTGGTTCCCCGTCTTCCCATTCATCCTCAGGACAAATTGCAACCTGTACGGAACAGGAGGTTAAAGGTGCTGATTTTCCAAGTAGGGAGATTGCTAGTAAAGCGGCTGGAATGGCGAACCCGGGCACAAGGAGATGAGAAATGAGGTGCGTTTTAGAAACCTTTCCCCATCACACGGTGTACTATCTTCTGGGTTTCTCATGCATGTTTTCGATGTAGGAAGATGCCCTTGAAGCTGGAGATTTGGGACCCATTCGATGGGTACCACGCAGTATTACTTTAAAGGGTCTGCGTTTGCTCACCCAACCTCACCAAACCTCTCAGCCCCAAGAGTGTCCACCCTTATGTCTCATCCAGCTGTGGGTCTAGATATGGTCAATCCAGGTTGCATCACAGCCCCTGAACGCATTGTGTAAGAATTTCTCTCTCTTTCACTGTCGTTGTTTCATGGGTTTTTCAAAGTAATTTATTTTCATAATGGGGTTTAGCTGCTTTTCATTGCTGTGTTTATGCCGCTTTACACCCACTTGACACACTAACAGAGAGATATCAATACATAGGTTTTAAGATTATTACTAGTCAGATATATTCTTGTGCGGTGAATAGGGCGTGTTGAGTCCAGTTCTCTGAGCAAGGAGTAGGTCTTGTCTATTACATATTGGGTTTATGGAACGGTATCTGAGCTAATTTGATACCCTTGTTTTATGTATCACCCCACCTCACCTTTCCCGTTAAGCAGCCATAGTCTGTTTTCTGCATGTGTGACTCTGTTCTGTTTTGTAATTCAGTTCAAGTGTAACGGTTTTTACATTCCCTCTAAAAGTGATACCTTATGAGAAGTGTCCTTTTCTGTGTGACTTATTTCACTTAGAATCGTCGTACCTAAATCCACTCATCATGCTGCTACTAACCTTATGACATTGATTTCATGGCTGAGTGATATTCCATTGTACATAAGGACCACAACTTCTTTATCCATTTTTCTCTTTCCTGGGATATTTAAGGTGGAATGAAGTGGAGGTCCTTGTCAACAGAGCAGCCCTAAACTTTGGGGTGCTTGTGTTTTGCTGATTTTTAATTTTCCCAATTTATACCCCCATGAGTGGAAGTGCCCTATGCTCTCTAAGCTGTGTTTTTTAGATGTTTCAGGACTCACCGTACACTTCTCCAGAGTGGCTGTTGGCAATTTACATCCCGCCCATCAGTGTAGCAAGGCTCCCATTTCTCCATGGCCTGTCCTGCATTTCTGGTTTTGACACTTTTTTCAGCATGGCCCTTTTGACCGATGGGAAGCGAGACTTCTCTGTAGCGCTGATTTGCCTTTCCAGGTTGCTTGGTTGGCCAAAAAGGGCGTATGCGTTTTTTCCTGAATATATTCAGGAAAAAACGCATACGCCCTTTTTGGCCAAGGGCATCATTGTCAACGTTTTGCCGCTTTTCATGTGCTTTAAAGGCGATTCGTATCTACCTCCTGAAATCTGTTTCGTGCAATTCTGCCTTGATTTCAAATCCTCTTCTTTGCCTTCCCTCAATATATTTGTGGACGAGAGTTATCATTTATAACTCTGCAGGTTTGTGAATTGCAGTGCCCTGAACCTCCATTTTACAACTCGCTTTTTTGGGAGCTGGCCGCAAAAGCGCAGGATGGCTTCAGGCCCTGTTCTGGTTCCGGGGGGCAGGCTGAGCCTGTGGTTAATTCTTCTTCCTGATGGGAAAATAGAGTGACCTGTGCCTGTCCCGACACCAAGAGCTAGTCTCTCGTTGGTTCCCCGACTTCCCGTTCATCCTCAGGACAAATTGCAACCTGTACGGAACAGGAGGTTAAAGGTGCTGATGCTCCAAGTAGGGAGATTGCTAGTAAAGCGGCTGGAATGGCGAACCCGGGCACAAGGAGATGAGAAATGAGGTGCGTTTTAGAAACCTTTCCCCATCACACGGTGTACCATCTTCTGGGTTTCTCATGCATGTTTTCGATGTAGGAAGATGCCCTTGAACCTGGAGATTTGGGACCCATGCGATGGGTACCACGCAGTATTACTTTAAAGGGTCTGCGTTTGCTCACCCAACCTCACCAAACCTCTCAGCCCCAAGAGTGTCCACCCTTATGTCTCATCCAGCTGTGGGTCTAGATATGGTCAATCCAGGTTGCATCACAGCCCCGGAACTCATTGTGTAAGAATTTCTGTCTCTTTCACTGTCGTTGTTTCATGGGTTTTTCAAAGTAATTTATTTTCATAATGGGGTTTAGCTGCTTTTCACGGCTGTGTTTATGCCGCTTTACACCCACTTGACACACTAACAGAGAGATATCAATACATAGGTTTTAAGATTATTACTAGTCAGATATATTCTTGTGCGGTGAATAGGGTGTGTTGAGTCCAGTTCTCTGAGCAAGGAGTAGGTCTTGTCTACTACATATTGGGTTTATGGAACGGTATCTGAGCTAATTTGATACCCTTGTTTTATGTATCACCCCACCTCACCTTTCCCGTTAAGCAGCCATAGTGTGTTTTCTGCATGTGTGACTCTGTTCTGTTTTGTAATTCAGTTCAAGTGTAACGGTTTTTACATTCCCTCTAAAAGTGATACCTTATGAGAAGTGTCCTTTTCTGTGTGACTTATTTCAGTTAGAATCGTCGTACCTAAATCCACTCATCAAGCTGCTACTAACCTTATGACATTGATTTCATGGCTGAGTGATATTCCATTGTACATAAGGACCACAACTTCTTTATCCATTTTTCTCTTTCCTTGGATATTTAAGGTGGAATGAAGTGGAGGTCCTTGTCAACAGAGCAGCCCTCAACTTTGGGGTGCTTGTGTCTTGCTGATTTTTCATTTTCCCAATTTATACCCCCATGAGTGGAAGTGCCCTATGCTCTCTAAGCTGTGTTTTTCAGATGTTTCAGGACACACCGTACACTTCTCCAGAGTGGCTGTTGGCAATTTACATCCCGCCCATCAGTGTAGCAAGGCTCTCATTTCTCCATGGCCTGTCCTGCATTTCTGGTTTTGACACTTTTTTCAGCATGGCCCTTTTGACCGATGGGAAGCGAGACTTCTCTGTAGCGCTGATTTGCCTTTCCAGGTTGCTTGGTTGGCCAAAAAGGGCGTATGCGTTTTTTCCTGAATATATTCAGGAAAAAACGCATACGCCCTTTTTGGCCAAGGGCATCATTGTCAACATTTTGCCGCTTTTCATGAGCTTTAAAGGCGATTCGAATCTACCTCCTGAAATCTGTTTCGTGCAATTCTGCCTTGATTTCAAATCCTCTTCTTTGCCTTCCCTCAATATATTTGTGGATGAGAGTTATCATTTATAACTCTGCAGGTTTGTGAATTGCAGTGCCCTGAACCTCCATTTTACAACTCGCTTTTTTGGGAGCTGGCCGCAAAAGCGCAGGATGGCTTCAGGCCCTGTTCTGGTTCCGGGGGGCAGGCTGAGCCTGTGGTTAATTCTTCTTCCTGATGGGAAAATAGAGTGACCTGTGCCTGTCCCGACACCAAGAGCTAGTCTCTCGTTGGTTCCCCGTCTTCCCGTTCATCCTCAGGACAAATTGCAACCTGTACGGAACAGGAGGTTAAAGGTGCTGATGCTCCAAGTAGGGAGATTGCTAGTAAAGTGGCTGGAATGGCGAACCCGGGCACAAGGAGATGAGAAATGAGGTGCGTTTTAGAAACCTTTCCCCATCACACGGTGTACCATCTTCTGGGTTTCTCATGCATGTTTTCGATGTAGGAAGATGCCCTTGAACCTGGAGATTTGGGACCCATGCGATGGGTACCACGCAGTATTACTTTAAAGGGTCTGCGTTTGCTCACCCAACCTCACCAAACCTCTCAGCCCCAAGAGTGTCCACCCTTATGTCTCATCCAGCTGTGGGTCTAGATATGGTCAATCCAGGTTGCATCACAGCCCCTGAACTCATTGTGTAAGAATTTCTATCTCTTTCACTGTCGTTGTTTCATGGGTTTTTCAAAGTAATTTATTTTCATAATGGGGTTTAGCTGCTATTCACGGCTGTGTTAATGCCGCTTCACACCCACTTGACACACTAACAGAGAGATATCAATACATAGGTTTTAAGATTATTACTAGTCAGATATATTCTTGTGCGGTGAATAGGGCGTGTTGAGTCCAGTTCTCTGAGCAAGGAGTAGGTCTTGTCTACTACATATTGGGTTTATGGAACGGTATCTGAGCTAATTTGATACCCTTGTTTTATGTATCACCCCACCTCACCTTTCCCGTTAAGCAGCCATAGTCTGTTTTCTGCATGTGTGACTCTGTTCTGTTTTGTAATTCAGTTCAAGTGTAACGGTTTTTACATTCCCTCTAAAAGTGATACCTTATGAGAAGTGTCTTTTTCTGTGTGACTTATTTCACTTAGAATCGTCGTACCTAAATCCACTCATCATGCTGCTACTAACCTTATGACATTGATTTCATGGCTGAGTGATATTCCATTGTACATAAGGACCACAACTTCTTTATCCATTTTTCTCTTTCCTGGGATATTTAAGGTGGAATGAAGTGGAGGTCCTTGTCAACAGAGCAGCCCTCAACTTTGGGGTGCTTGTGTCTTGCTGATTTTTCATTTTCCCAATTTATACCCCCATGAGTGGAAGTGCCCTATGCTCTCTAAGCTGTGTTTTTTAGATGTTTCAGGACTCACCGTACACTTCTCCAGAGTGGCTGTTGGCAATTTACATCCCGCCCATCAGTGTAGCAAGGCTCCCATTTCTCCATGGCCTGTCCTGCATTTCTGGTTTTGACACTTTTTTCAGCATGGCCCTTTTGACCGATGGGAAGCGAGACTTCTCTGTAGCGCTGATTTGCCTTTCCAGGTTGCTTGGTTGGCCAAAAAGGGCGTATGCGTTTTTTCCTGAATATATTCAGGAAAAAACGCATACGCCCTTTTTGGCCAAGGGCATCATTGTCAACGTTTTGCCGCTTTTCATGTGCTTTAAAGGCGATTCGTATCTACCTCCTGAAATCTGTTTCGTGCAATTCTGCCTTGATTTCAAATCCTCTTCTTTGCCTTCCCTCAATATATTTGTGGACGAGAGTTATCATTTATAACTCTGCAGGTTTGTGAATTGCAGTGCCCTGAACCTCCATTTTACAACTCGCTTTTTTGGGAGCTGGCCGCAAAAGCGCAGGATGGCTTCAGGCCCTGTTCTGGTTCCGGGGGGCAGGCTGAGCCTGTGGTTAATTCTTCTTCCTGATGGGAAAATAGAGTGACCTGTGCCTGTCCCAACACCAAGAGCTAGTCTCTCGTTGGTTCCCCGTCTTCCCGTTCATCCTCAGGACAAATTGCAACCTGTACGGAACAGGAGGTTAAAGGTGCTGATGCTCCAAGTAGGGAGATTGCTAGTAAAGTGGCTGGAATGGCGAACCCGGGCACAAGGAGATGAGAAATGAGGTGCGTTTTAGAAACCTTTCCCCATCACACGGTGTACCATCTTCTGGGTTTCTCATGCATGTTTTCGATGTAGGAAGATGCCCTTGAAGCTGGAGATTTGGGACCCATGCGATGGGTACCACGCAGTATTACTTTAAAGGGTCTGTGTTTGCTCACCCAACCTCACCAAACCTCTCAGCCCCAAGAGTGTCCACCCTTATGTCTCATCCAGCTGTGGGTCTAGATATGGTCAATCCAGGTTGCATCACAGCCCCGGAACTCATTGTGTAAGAATTTCTATCTCTTTCACTGTCGTTGTTTCATGGGTTTTTCAAAGTAATTTATTTTCATAATGGGGTTTAGCTGCTTTTCACTGCTGTGTTTATGCCGCTTTACACCCACTTGACACACTAACAGAGAGATATCAATACATAGGTTTCAAGATTATTACCAGTCAGATATATTCTTGTGCGGTGAATAGGGTGTGTTGAGTACAGTTCTCTGAGCAAGGAGTAGGTCTTGTCTACTACATATTGGGTTTATGGAACGGTATCTGAGCTAATTTGATACCCTTGTTTTATGTATCACCCCACCTCACCTTTCCCGTTAAGCAGCCATAGTGTGTTTTCTGCATGTGTGACTCTGTTCTGTTTTGTAATTCAGTTCAAGTGTAACGGTTTTTACATTCCCTCTATCAGTGATACCTTATGAGAAGTGTCCTTTTCTGTGTGACTTATTTCACTTAGAATCGTCGTACCTAAATCCACTCATCATGCTGCTACTAACCTTATGACATTGATTTCATGGCTGAGTGATATTCCATTGTACATAAGGACCACAACTTCTTTATCCATTTTTCTCTTTCCTGGGATATTTAAGGTGGAATGAAGTGGAGGTCCTTGTCAACAGAGCAGCCCTCAACTTTGGGGTGCTTGTGTCTTGCTGATTTTTCATTTTCCCAATTTATACCCCCATGAGTGGAAGTGCCCTATGCTCTCTAAGCTGTGTTTTTCAGATGTTTCAGGACACACCGTACACTTCTCCAGAGTGGCTGTTGGCAATTTACATCCCGCCCATCAGTGTAGCAAGGCTCCCATTTCTCCATGGCCTGTCCTGCATTTCTGGTTTTGACACTTTTTTCAGCATGGCCCTTTTGACCGATGGGAAGCGAGACTTCTCTGTAGTGCTGATTTGCCTTTCCAGGTTGCTTGGTTGGCCAAAAAGGGCGTATGCGTTTTTTCCTGAATATATTCAGGAAAAAACGCATACGCCCTTTTTGGCCAAGGGCATCATTGTCAACGTTTTGCCGCTTTTCATGTGCTTTAAAGGCGATTCGTATCTACCTCCTGAAATCTGTTTCGTGCAATTCTGCCTTGATTTCAAATCCTCTTCTTTGCCTTCCCTCAATATATTTGTGGACGAGAGTTATCATTTATAACTCTGCAGGTTTGTGAATTGCAGTGCCCTGAACCTCCATTTTACAACTCGCTTTTTTGGGAGCTGGCCGCAAAAGCGCAGGATGGCTTCAGGCCCTGTTCTGGTTCCGGGGGGCAGGCTGAGCCTGTGGTTAATTCTTCTTCCTGATGGGAAAATAGAGTGACCTGTGCCTGTCCCGACACCAAGAGCTAGTCTCTCGTTGGTTCCCCGTCTTCCCGTTCATCCTCAGGACAAATTGCAACCTGTACGGACAGGAGGTTAAAGGTGCTGATGCTCCAAGTAGGGAGATTGCTAGTAAAGTGGCTGGAATGGCGAACCCGGGCACAAGGAGATGAGAAATGAGGTGCGTTTTAGAAACCTTTCCCCATCACACGGTGTACCATCTTCTGGGTTTCTCATGCATGTTTTTGATGTAGGAAGATGCCCTTGAACCTGGAGATTTGGGACCCATGCGATGGGTACCACGCAGTATTACTTTAAAGGGTCTGCGTTTGCTCACCCAACCTCACCAAACCTCTCAGCCCCAAGAGTGTCCACCCTTATGTCTCATCCAGCTGTGGGTCTAGATATGGTCAATCCAGGTTGCATCACAGCCCCTGAACTCATTGTGTAAGAATTTCTATCTCTTTCACTGTCGTTGTTTCATGGGTTTTTCAAAGTAATTTATTTTCATAATGGGGTTTAGCTGCTTTTCACGGCTGTGTTTATGCCGCTTCACACCCACTTGACACACTAACAGAGAGATATCAATACATAGGTTTTAAGATTATTACTAGTCAGATATATTCTTGTGCGGTGAATAGGGCCTGTTGAGTCCACTTCTCTGAGCAAGGAGTAGGTCTTGTCTACTACATATTGGGTTTATGGAACAGTATCTGAGCTAATTTGATACCCTTGTTTTATGTATCACCCCACCTCACCTTTCCCGTTAAGCAGCCATAGTCTGTTTTCTGCATGTGTGACTCTGTTCTGTTTTGTAATTCAGTTCAAGTGTAACGGTTTTTACATTCCCTCTAAAAGTGATACCTTATGAGAAGTGTCCTTTTCTGTGTGACTTATTTCACTTAGAATCGTCGTACCTAAATCCACTCATCATGCTGCTACTAACCTTATGACATTGATTTCATGGCTGAGTGATATTCCATTGTACATAAGGACCACAACTTCTTTATCCATTTTTCTCTTTCCTGGGATATTTAAGGTGGAATGAAGTGGAGGTCCTTGTCAACAGAGCAGCCCTCAACTTTGGGGTGCTTGTGTCTTGCTGATTTTTCATTTTCCCAATTTATACCCCCATGAGTGGAAGTGCCCTATGCTCTCTAAGCTGTGTTTTTCAGATGTTTCAGGACACACCGTACACTTCTCCAGAGTGGCTGTTGGCAATTTACATCCCGCCCATCAGTGTAGCAAGGCTCCCATTTCTCCATGGCCTGTCCTGCATTTCTGGTTTTGACACTTTTTTCAGCATGGCCCTTTTGACCGATGGGAAGCGAGACTTCTCTGTAGTGCTGATTTGCCTTTCCAGGTTGCTTGGTTGGCCAAAAAGGGCGTATGCGTTTTTTCCTGAATATATTCAGGGAAAAACGCATACGCCCTTTTTGGCCAAGGGCATCATTGTCAACGTTTTGCCGCTTTTCATGTGCTTTAAAGGCGATTCGTATCTACCTCCTGAAATCTGTTTCGTGCAATTCTGCCTTGATTTCAAATCCTCTTCTTTGCCTTCCCTCAATATATTTGTGGACGAGAGTTATCATTTATAACTCTGCAGGTTTGTGAATTGCAGTGCCCTGAACCTCCATTTTACAACTCGCTTTTTTGGGAGCTGGCCGCAAAAGCGCAGGATGGCTTCAGGCCCTGTTCTGGTTCCGGGGGGCAGGCTGAGCCTGTGGTTAATTCTTCTTCCTGATGGGAAAATAGAGTGACCTGTGCCTGTCCCGACACCAAGAGCTAGTCTCTCGTTGGTTCCCCGTCTTCCCGTTCATCCTCAGGACAAATTGCAACCTGTACGGAACAGGAGGTTAAAGGTGCTGATGCTCCAAGTAGGGAGATTGCTAGTAAAGTGGCTGGAATGGCGAACCCGGGCACAAGGAGATGAGAAATGAGGTGCGTTTTAGAAACCTTTCCCCATCACACGGTGTACCATCTTCTGGGTTTCTCATGCATGTTTTTGATGTAGGAAGATGCCCTTGAACCTGGAGATTTGGGACCCATGCGATGGGTACCACGCAGTATTACTTTAAAGGGTCTGCGTTTGCTCACCCAACCTCACCAAACCTCTCAGCCCCAAGAGTGTCCACCCTTATGTCTCATCCAGCTGTGGGTCTAGATATGGTCAATCCAGGTTGCATCACAGCCCCTGAACTCATTGTGTAAGAATTTCTATCTCTTTCACTGTCGTTGTTTCATGGGTTTTTCAAAGTAATTTATTTTCATAATGGGGTTTAGCTGCTTTTCACGGCTGTGTTTATGCCGCTTCACACCCACTTGACACACTAACAGAGAGATATCAATACATAGGTTTTAAGATTATTACTAGTCAGATATATTCTTGTGCGGTGAATAGGGCGTGTTGAGTCCAGTTCTCTGAGCAAGGAGTAGGTCTTGTCTACTACATATTGGGTTTATGGAACGGTATCTGAGCTAATTTGATACCCTTGTTTTATGTATCACCCCACCTCACCTTTCCCGTTAAGCAGCCATAGTCTGTTTTCTGCATGTGTGACTCTGTTCTGTTTTGTAATTCAGTTCAAGTGTAACGGTTTTTACATTCCCTCTAAAAGTGATACCTTATGAGAAGTGTCCTTTTCTGTGTGACTTATTTCACTTAGAATCGTCGTACCTAAATCCACTCATCATGCTGCTACTAACCTTATGACATTGATTTCATGGCTGAGTGATATTCCATTGTACATAAGGACCACAACTTCTTTATCCATTTTTCTCTTTCCTTGGATATTTAAGGTGGAATGAAGTGGAGGTCCTTGTCAACAGAGCAGCCCTAAACTTTGGGGTGCTTGTGTCTTGCTGATTTTTCATTTTCCCAATTTATACCCCCATGAGTGGAAGTGCCCTATGCTCTCTAAGCTGTGTTTTTCAGATGTTTCAGGACACACCGTACACTTCTCCAGAGTGGCTGTTGGCAATTTACATCCCGCCCATCAGTGTAGCAAGGCTCCCATTTCTCCATGGCCTGTCCTGCATTTCTGGTTTTGACACTTTTTTCAGCATGGCCCTTTTGACCGATGGGAAGCGAGACTTCTTTGTAGCGCTGATTTGCCTTTCCAGGTTGCTTGGTTGGCCAAAAAGGGCGTATGCGTTTTTTCCTGAATATATTCAGGAAAAAACGCATACGCCCTGTTTGGCCAAGGGCATCATTGTCAACATTTTGCCGCTTTTCATGTGCTTTAAAGGCGATTCGAATCTACCTCCTGAAATCTGTTTCCTGCAATTCTGCCTTGATTTCAAATCCTCTTCTTTGCCTTCCCTCAATATATTTGTGGACGAGAGTTATCATTTATAACTCTGCAGGTTTGTGAATTGCAGTGCCCTGGACCTCCATTTTACAACTCGCTTTTTTGGGAGCTGGCCGCAAAAGCGCAGGATGGCTTCAGGCCCTGTTCTGGTTCCGGGGGGCAGGCTGAGCCTGTGGTTAATTCTTCTTCCTGATGGGAAAATAGAGTGACCTGTGCCTGTCCCAACACCAAGAGCTAGTCTCTCGTTGGTTCCCCGTCTTCCCGTTCATCCTCAGGACAAATTGCAACCTGTACGGAACAGGAGGTTAAAGGTGCTGATTTTCCAAGTAGGGAGATTGCTAGTAAAGCGGCTGGAATGGCGAACCCGGGCACAAGGAGATGAGAAATGAGGTGCGTTTTAGAAACCTTTCCCCATCACACGGTGTACCATCTTCTGGGTTTCTCATGCATGTTTTCGATGTAGGAAGATGCCCTTGAAGCTGGAGATTTGGGACCCATGCGATGGGTACCACGCAGTATTACTTTAAAGGGTCTGCGTTTGCTCACCCAACCTCACCAAACCTCTCAGCCCCAAGAGTGTCCACCCTTATGTCTCATCCAGCTGTGGGTCTAGATATGGTCAATCCAGGTTGCATCACAGCCCCTGAACGCATTGTGTAAGAATTTCTCTCTCTTTCACTGTCGTTGTTTCATGGGTTTTTCAAAGTAATTTATTTTCATAATGGGGTTTAGCTGCTTTTCACTGCTGTGTTTATGCCGCTTTACACCCACTTGACACACTAACAGAGAGATATCAATACATAGGTTTTAAGATTATTACTAGTCAGATATATTCTTGTGCGGTGAATAGGACGTGTTGAGTCCAGTTCTCTGAGCAAGGAGTAGGTCTTGTCTACTACATATTGGGTTTATGGAACGGTATCTGAGCTAATTTGATACCCTTGTTTTATGTATCACCCCACCTCACCTTTCCCGTTAAGCAGCCATAGTCTGTTTTCTGCATGTGTGACTCTGTTCTGTTTTGTAATTCAGTTCAAGTGTAACGGTTTTTACATTCCCTCTAAAAGTGATACCTTATGAGAAGTGTCCTTTTCTGTGTGACTTATTTCACTTAGAATCGTCGTACCTAAATCCACTCATCATGCTGCTACTAACCTTATGACATTGATTTCATGGCTGAGTGATATTCCATTGTACATAAGGACCACAACTTCTTTATCCATTTTTCTCTTTCCTTGGATATTTAAGGTGGAATGAAGTGGAGGTCCTTGTCAACAGAGCAGCCCTAAACTTTGGGGTGCTTGTGTCTTGCTGATTTTTCATTTTCCCAATTTATACCCCCATGAGTGGAAGTGCCCTATGCTCTCTAAGCTGTGTTTTTCAGATGTTTCAGGACACACCGTACACTTCTCCAGAGTGGCTGTTGGCAATTTACATCCCGCCCATCAGTGTAGCAAGGCTCCCATTTCTCCATGGCCTGTCCTGCATTTCTGGTTTTGACACTTTTTTCAGCATGGCCCTTTTGACCGATGGGAAGCGAGACTTCTTTGTAGCGCTGATTTGCCTTTCCAGGTTGCTTGGTTGGCCAAAAAGGGCGTATGCGTATTTTCCTTAATATATTCAGGAAAAAACGCATACGCCCTTTTTGGCCAAGGGCATCATTGTCAACATTTTGCCGCTTTTCATGTGCTTTAAAGGCGATTCGAATCTACCTCCTGAAATCTGTTTCCTGCAATTCTGCCTTGATTTCAAATCCTCTTCTTTGCCTTCCCTCAATATATTTGTGGACGAGAGTTATCATTTATAACTCTGCAGGTTTGTGAATTGCAGTGCCCTGGACCTCCATTTTACAACTCACTTTTTTGGGAGCTGGCCGCAAAAGCGCAGGATGGCTTCAGGCCCTGTTCTGGTTCCGGGGGGCATGCTGAGCCTGTGGTTAATTCTTCTTCCTGATGGGAAAATAGAGTGACCTGTGCCTGTCCCAACACCAAGAGCTAGTCTCTCGTTGGTTCCCCGTCTTCCCGTTCATCCTCAGGACAAATTGCAACCTGTACGGAACAGGAGGTTAAAGGTGCTGATTTTCCAAGTAGGGAGATTGCTAGTAAAGCGGCTGGAATGGCGAACCCGGGCACAAGGAGATGAGAAATGAGGTGCGTTTTAGAAACCTTTCCCCATCACACGGTGTACTATCTTCTGGGTTTCTCATGCATGTTTTCGATGTAGGAAGATGCCCTTGAAGCTGGAGATTTGGGACCCATGCGATGGGTACCACGCAGTATTACTTTAAAGGGTCTGCGTTTGCTCACCCAACCTCACCAAACCTCTCAGCCCCAAGAGTGTCCACCCTTATGTCTCATCCAGCTGTGGGTCTAGATATGGTCAATCCAGGTTGCATCACAGCCCCTGAACGCATTGTGTAAGAATTTCTCTCTCTTTCACTGTCGTTGTTTCATGGGTTTTTCAAAGTAATTTATTTTCATAATGGGGTTTAGCTGCTTTTCACTGCTGTGTTTATGCCGCTTTACACCCACTTGACACACTAACAGAGAGATATCAATACATAGGTTTTAAGATTATTACTAGTCAGATATATTCTTGTGCGGTGAATAGGGCGTGTTGAGTCCAGTTCTCTGAGCAAGGAGTAGGTCTTGTCTATTACATATTGGGTTTATGGAACGGTATCTGAGCTAATTTGATACCCTTGTTTTATGTATCACCCCACCTCACCTTTCCCGTTAAGCAGCCATAGTCTGTTTTCTGCATGTGTGACTCTGTTCTGTTTTGTAATTCAGTTCAAGTGTAACGGTTTTTACATTCCCTCTAAAAGTGATACCTTATGAGAAGTGTCCTTTTCTGTGTGACTTATTTCACTTAGAATCGTCGTACCTAAATCCACTCATCATGCTGCTACTAACCTTATGACATTGATTTCATGGCTGAGTGATATTCCATTGTACATAAGGACCACAACTTCTTTATCCATTTTTCTCTTTCCTGGGATATTTAAGGTGGAATGAAGTGGAGGTCCTTGTCAACAGAGCAGCCCTCAACTTTGGGGTGCTTGTGTCTTGCTGATTTTTCATTTTCCCAATTTATACCCCCATGAGTGGAAGTGCCCTATGCTCTCTAAGCTGTGTTTTTCAGATGTTTCAGGACACACCGTACACTTCTCCAGAGTGGCTGTTGGCAATTTACATCCCGCCCATCAGTGTAGCAAGGCTCCCATTTCTCCATGGCCTGTCCTGCATTTCTGGTTTTGACACTTTTTTCAGCATGGCCCTTTTGACCGATGGGAAGCGAGACTTCTTTGTAGCGCTGATTTGCCTTTCCAGGTTGCTTGGTTGGCCAAAAAGGGCGTATGCGTTTTTTCCTGAATATATTCAGGAAAAAACGCATACGCCCTGTTTGGCCAAGGGCATCATTGTCAACGTTTTGCCGCTTTTCATGTGCTTTAAAGGCGATTCGAATCTACCTCCTGAAATCTGTTTCCTGCAATTCTGCCTTGATTTCAAATCCTCTTCTTTGCCTTCCCTCAATATATTTGTGGACGAGAGTTATCATTTATAACTCTGCAGGTTTGTGAATTGCAGTGCCCTGGACCTCCATTTTACAACTCGCTTTTTTGGGAGCTGGCCGCAAAAGCGCAGGATGGCTTCAGGCCCTGTTCTGGTTCCGGGGGGCAGGCTGAGCCTGTGGTTAATTCTTCTTCCTGATGGGAAAATAGAGTGACCTGTGCCTGTCCCAACACCAAGAGCTAGTCTCTCGTTGGTTCCCCGTCTTCCCGTTCATCCTCAGGACAAATTGCAACCTGTACGGAACAGGAGGTTAAAGGTGCTGATTTTCCAAGTAGGGAGATTGCTAGTAAAGCGGCTGGAATGGCGAACCCGGGCACAAGGAGATGAGAAATGAGGTGCGTTTTAGAAACCTTTCCCCATCACACGGTGTACCATCTTCTGGGTTTCTCATGCATGTTTTCGATGTAGGAAGATGCCCTTGAAGCTGGAGATTTGGGACCCATTCGATGGGTACCACGCAGTATTACTTTAAAGGGTCTGCGTTTGCTCACCCAACCTCACCAAACCTCTCAGCCCCAAGAGTGTCCACCCTTATGTCTCATCCAGCTGTGGGTCTAGATATGGTCAATCCAGGTTGCATCACAGCCCCTGAACGCATTGTGTAAGAATTTCTCTCTCTTTCACTGTCGTTGTTTCATGGGTTTTTCAAAGTAATTTATTTTCATAATGGGGTTTAGCTGCTTTTCACTGCTGTGTTTATGCCGCTTTACACCCACTTGACACACTAACAGAGAGATATCAATACATAGGTTTTAAGATTATTACTAGTCAGATATATTCTTGTGCGGTGAATAGGGCGTGTTGAGTCCAGTTCTCTGAGCAAGGAGTAGGTCTTGTCTACTACATATTGGGTTTATGGAACGGTATCTGAGCTAATTTGATACCCTTGTTTTATGTATCACCCCACCTCACCTTTCCCGTTAAGCAGCCATAGTCTGTTTTCTGCATGTGTGACTCTGTTCTGTTTTGTAATTCAGTTCAAGTGTAACGGTTTTTACATTCCCTCTAAAAGTGATACCTTATGAGAAGTGTCCTTTTCTGTGTGACTTATTTCACTTAGAATCGTCGTACCTAAATCCACTCATCATGCTGCTACTAACCTTATGACATTGATTTCATGGCTGAGTGATATTCCATTGTACATAAGGACCACAACTTCTTTATCCATTTTTCTCTTTCCTGGGATATTTAAGGTGGAATGAAGTGGAGGTCCTTGTCAACAGAGCAGCCCTCAACTTTGGGGTGCTTGTGTCTTGCTGATTTTTAATTTTCCCAATTTATACCCCCATGAGTGGAAGTGCCCTATGCTCTCTAAGCTGTGTTTTTTAGATGTTTCAGGACTCACCGTACACTTCTCCAGAGTGGCTGTTGGCAATTTACATCCCGCCCATCAGTGTAGCAAGGCTCCCATTTCTCCATGGCCTGTCCTGCATTTCTGGTTTTGACACTTTTTTCAGCATGGCCCTTTTGACCGATGGGAAGCGAGACTTCTCTGTAGCGCTGATTTGCCTTTCCAGGTTGCTTGGTTGGCCAAAAAGGGCGTATGCGTTTTTTCCTGAATATATTCAGGAAAAAACGCATACGCCGTTTTTGGCCAAGGGCATCATTGTCAACGTTTTGCCGCTTTTCATGTGCTTTAAAGGCGATTCGAATCTACCTCCTGAAATCTGTTTCCTGCAATTCTGCCTTGATTTCAAATCCTCTTCTTTGCCTTCCCTCAATACATTTGTGGACGAGAGTTATCATTTATAACTCTGCAGGTTTGTGAATTGCAGTGCCCTGAACCTCCATTTTACAACTCGCTTTTTTGGGAGCTGGCCGCAAAAGCGCAGGATGGCTTCAGGCCCTGTTCTGGTTCCGGGGGGCAGGCTGAGCCTGTGGTTAATTCTTCTTCCTGATGGGAAAATAGAGTGACCTGTGCCTGTCCCGACACCAAGAGCTAGTCTCTCGTTGGTTCCCCGTCTTCCCGTTCATCCTCAGGACAAATTGCAACCTGTACGGAACAGGAGGTTAAAGGTGCTGATGCTCCAAGTAGGGAGATTGCTAGTAAAGCGGCTGGAATGGCGAACCCGGGCACAAGGAGATGAGAAATGAGGTGCGTTTTAGAAACCTTTCCCCATCACACGGTGTACCATCTTCTGGGTTTCTCATGCATGTTTTCGATGTAGGAAGATGCCCTGGAAGCTGGAGATTTGGGACCCATGCGATGGGTACCATGCAGTATTACTTTAAAGGGTCTGCGTTTGCTCACCCAACCTCACCAAACCTCTCAGCCCCAAGAGTGTCCACCCTTATGTCTCATCCAGCTGTGGGTCTAGATATGGTCAATCCAGGTTGCATCACAGCCCCTGAACGCATTGTGTAAGAATTTCTCTCTCTTTCACTGTCGTTGTTTCATGGGTTTTTCAAAGTAATTTATTTTCATAATGGGGTTTAGCTGCTTTTCACTGCTGTGTTTATGCCGCTTTACACCCACTTGACACACTAACAGAGAGATATCAATACATAGGTTTTAAGATTATTACTAGTCAGATATATTCTTGTGCGGTGAATAGGGCGTGTTGAGTCCAGTTCTCTGAGCAAGGAGTAGGTCTTGTCTACTACATATTGGGTTTATGGAACGGTATCTGAGCTAATTTGATACCCTTGTTTTATGTATCACCCCACCTCACCTTTCCCGTTAAGCAGCCATAGTCTGTTTTCTGCATGTGTGACTCTGTTCTGTTTTGTAATTCAGTTCAAGTGTAACGGTTTTTACATTCCCTCTAAAAGTGATACCTTATGAGAAGTGTCCTTTTCTGTGTGACTTATTTCACTTAGAATCGTCGTACCTAAATCCACTCATCATGCTGCTACTAACCTTATGACATTGATTTCATGGCTGAGTGATATTCCATTGTACATAAGGACCACAACTTCTTTATCCATTTTTCTCTTTCCTGGGATATTTAAGGTGGAATGAAGTGGAGGTCCTTGTCAACAGAGCAGCCCTCAACTTTGGGGTGCTTGTGTCTTGCTGATTTTTAATTTTCCCAATTTATACCCCCATGAGTGGAAGTGCCCTATGCTCTCTAAGCTGTGTTTTTTAGATGTTTCAGGACTCACCGTACACTTCTCCAGAGTGGCTGTTGGCAATTTACATCCCGCCCATCAGTGTAGCAAGGCTCCCATTTCTCCATGGCCTGTCCTGCATTTCTGGTTTTGACACTTTTTTCAGCATGGCCCTTTTGACCGATGGGAAGCGAGACTTCTCTGTAGCGCTGATTTGCCTTTCCAGGTTGCTTGGTTGGCCAAAAAGGGCGTATGCGTTTTTTCCTGAATATATTCAGGAAAAAACGCATACGCCCTTTTTGGCCAAGGGCATCATTGTCAACGTTTTGCCGCTTTTCATGTGCTTTAAAGGCGATTCGAATCTACCTCCTGAAATCTGTTTCCTGCAATTCTGCCTTGATTTCAAATCCTCTTCTTTGCCTTCCCTCAATACATTTGTGGACGAGAGTTATCATTTATAACTCTGCAGGTTTGTGAATTGCAGTGCCCTGAACCTCCATTTTACAACTCGCTTTTTTGGGAGCTGGCCGCAAAAGCGCAGGATGGCTTCAGGCCCTGTTCTGGTTCCGGGGGGCAGGCTGAGCCTGTGGTTAATTCTTCTTCCTGATGGGAAAATAGAGTGACCTGTGCCTGTCCCGACACCAAGAGCTAGTCTCTCGTTGGTTCCCCGTCTTCCCGTTCATCCTCAGGACAAATTGCAACCTGTACGGAACAGGAGGTTAAAGGTGCTGATGCTCCAAGTAGGGAGATTGCTAGTAAAGCGGCTGGAATGGCGAACCCGGGCACAAGGAGATGAGAAATGAGGTGCGTTTTAGAAACCTTTCCCCATCACACGGTGTACCATCTTCTGGGTTTCTCATGCATGTTTTCGATGTAGGAAGATGCCCTGGAAGCTGGAGATTTGGGACCCATGCGATGGGTACCACGCAGTATTACTTTAAAGGGTCTGCGTTTGCTCACCCAACCTCACCAAACCTCTCAGCCCCAAGAGTGTCCACCCTTATGTCTCATCCAGCTGTGGGTCTAGATATGGTCAATCCAGGTTGCATCACAGCCCCTGAACGCATTGTGTAAGAATTTCTCTCTCTTTCACTGTCGTTGTTTCATGGGTTTTTCAAAGTAATTTATTTTCATAATGGGGTTTAGCTGCTTTTCACTGCTGTGTTTATGCCGCTTTACACCCACTTGACACACTAACAGAGAGATATCAATACATAGGTTTTAAGATTATTACTAGTCAGATATATTCTTGTGCGGTGAATAGGGCGTGTTGAGTCCAGTTCTCTGAGCAAGGAGTAGGTCTTGTCTACTACATATTGGGTTTATGGAACGGTATCTGAGCTAATTTGATACCCTTGTTTTATGTATCACCCCACCTCACCTTTCCCGTTAAGCAGCCATAGTCTGTTTTCTGCATGTGTGACTCTGTTCTGTTTTGTAATTCAGTTCAAGTGTAACGGTTTTTACATTCCCTCTAAAAGTGATACCTTATGAGAAGTGTCCTTTTCTGTGTGACTTATTTCACTTAGAATCGTCGTACCTAAATCCACTCATCATGCTGCTACTAACCTTATGACATTGATTTCATGGCTGAGTGATATTCCATTGTACATAAGGACCACAACTTCTTTATCCATTTTTCTCTTTCCTGGGATATTTAAGGTGGAATGAAGTGGAGGTCCTTGTCAACAGAGCAGCCCTCAACTTTGGGGTGCTTGTGTCTTGCTGATTTTTAATTTTCCCAATTTATACCCCCATGAGTGGAAGTGCCCTATGCTCTCTAAGCTGTGTTTTTTAGATGTTTCAGGACTCACCGTACACTTCTCCAGAGTGGCTGTTGGCAATTTACATCCCGCCCATCAGTGTAGCAAGGCTCCCATTTCTCCATGGCCTGTCCTGCATTTCTGGTTTTGACACTTTTTTCAGCATGGCCCTTTTGACCGATGGGAAGCGAGACTTCTCTGTAGCGCTGATTTGCCTTTCCAGGTTGCTTGGTTGGCCAAAAAGGGCGTATGCGTTTTTTCCTGAATATATTCAGGAAAAAACGCATACGCCCTTTTTGGCCAAGGGCATCATTGTCAACGTTTTGCCGCTTTTCATGTGCTTTAAAGGCGATTCGAATCTACCTCCTGAAATCTGTTTCCTGCAATTCTGCCTTGATTTCAAATCCTCTTCTTTGCCTTCCCTCAATACATTTGTGGACGAGAGTTATCATTTATAACTCTGCAGGTTTGTGAATTGCAGTGCCCTGAACCTCCATTTTACAACTCGCTTTTTTGCGAGCTGGCCGCAAAAGCGCAGGATGGCTTCAGGCCCTGTTCTGGTTCCGGGGGGCAGGCTGAGCCTGTGGTTAATTCTTCTTCCTGATGGGAAAATAGAGTGACCTGTGCCTGTCCCGACACCAAGAGCTAGTCTCTCGTTGGTTCCCCGTATTCCCGTTCATCCTCAGGACAAATTGCAACCTGTACGGAACAGGAGGTTAAAGGTGCTGATGCTCCAAGTAGGGAGATTGCTAGTAAAGCGGCTGGAATGGCGAACCCGGGCACAAGGAGATGAGAAATGAGGTGCGTTTTAGAAACCTTTCCCCATCACACGGTGTACCATCTTCTGGGTTTCTCATGCATGTTTTCGATGTAGGAAGATGCCCTTGAAGCTGGAGATTTGGGACCCATGCGATGGGTACCACGCAGTATTACTTTAAAGGGTCTGCGTTTGCTCACCCAACCTCACCAAACCTCTCAGCCCCAAGAGTGTCCACCCTTATGTCTCATCCAGCTGTGGGTCTAGATATGGTCAATCCAGGTTGCATCACAGCCCCTGAACTCATTGTGTAAGAATTTCCATCTCTTTCACTGTCGTTGTTTCATGGGTTTTTCAAAGTAATTTATTTTCATAATGGGGTTTAGCTGCTTTTCACGGCTGTGTTTATGCCGCTTTACACCCACTTGACACACTAACAGAGAGATATCAATACATAGGTTTTAAGATTATTACTAGTCAGATATATTCTTGTGCGGTGAATAGGGCGTGTTGAGTCCAGTTCTCTGAGCAAGGAGTAGGTCTTGTCTACTACATATTGGGTTTATGGAACGGTATCTGAGCTAATTTGATACCCTTGTTTTATGTATCACCCCACCTCACCTTTCCCGTTAAGCAGCCATAGTGTGTTTTCTGCATGTGTGACTCTGTTCTGTTTTGTAATTCAGTTCAAGTGTAACGGTTTTTACATTCCCTCTAAAAGTGATACCTTATGAGAAGTGTCCTTTTCTGTGTGACTTATTTCACTTAGAATCGTCGTACCTAAATCCACTCATCATGCTGCTACTAACCTTATGACATTGATTTCATGGCTGAGTGATATTCCATTGTACATAAGGACCACAACTTCTTTATCCATTTTTCTCTTTCCTGGGATATTTAAGGTGGAATGAAGTGGAGGTCCTTGTCAACAGAGCAGCCCTCAACTTTGGGGTGCTTGTGTCTTGCTGATTTTTCATTTTCCCAATTTATACCCCCATGAGTGGAAGTGCCCTATGCTCTCTAAGCTGTGTTTTTTAGATGTTTCAGGACTCACCGTACACTTCTCCAGAGTGGCTGTTGGCAATTTACATCCCGCCCATCAGTGTAGCAAGGCTCCCATTTCTCCATGGCCTGTCCTGCATTTCTGGTTTTGACACTTTTTTCAGCATGGCCCTTTTGACCGATGCGAAGCAAGACTTCTCTGTAGCGCTGATTTGCCTTTCCAGGTTGCTTGGTTGGCCAAAAAGGGCGTATGCGTTTTTTCCTGAATATATTCAGGAAAAAACGCATACGCCCTTTTTGGCCAAGGGCATCATTGTCAACGTTTTGCCGCTTTTCATGTGCTTTAAAGGCGATTCGTATCTACCTCCTGAAATCTGTTTCGTGCAATTCTGCCTTGACTTCAAATCCTCTTCTTTGCCTTCCCTCAATATATTTGTGGACGAGAGTTATCATTTATAACTCTGCAGGTTTGTGAATTGCAGTACCCTGAACCTCCATTTTACAACTCGCTTTTTTGGGAGCTGGCCGCAAAAGCGCAGGATGGCTTCAGGCCCTGTTCTGGTTCCGGGGGGCAGGCTGAGCCTGTGGTTAATTCTTCTTCCTGATGGGAAAATAGAGTGACCTGTGCCTGTCCCGACACCAAGAGCTAGTCTCTCGTTGGTTCCCCGTCTTCCCGTTCATCCTCAGGACAAATTGCAACCTGTACGGAACAGGAGGTTAAAGGTGCTGATGCTCCAAGTAGGGAGATTGCTAGTAAAGCGGCTGGAATGGCGAACCCGGGCACAAGGAGATGAGAAATGAGGTGCGTTTTAGAAACCTTTCCCCATCACACGGTGTACCATCTTCTGGGTTTCTCTTGCATGTTTTCGATGTAGGAAGATGCCCTTGAACCTGGAGATTTGGGACCCATGCGATGGGTACCACGCAGTATTACTTTAAAGGGTCTGCGTTTGCTCACCCAACCTCACCAAACCTCTCAGCCCCAAGAGTGTCCACCCTTATGTCTCATCCAGCTGTGGGTCTAGATATGGTCAATCCAGGTTGCATCACAGCCCCTGAACGCATTGTGTAAGAATTTCTCTCTCTTTCACTGTCGTTGTTTCATGGGTTTTTCAAAGTAATTTATTTTCATAATGGGGTTTAGCTGCTTTTCACTGCTGTGTTTATGCCGCTTTACACCCACTTGATACACTAACAGAGAGATATCAATACATAGGTTTTAAGATTATTACTAGTCAGATATATTCTTGTGCGGTGAATAGGGCGTGTTGAGTCCAGTTCTCTGAGCAAGGAGTAGGTCTTGTCTATTACATATTGGGTTTATGGAACGGTATCTGAGCTAATTTGATACCCTTGTTTTATGTATCACCCCACCTCACCTTTCCCGTTAAGCAGCCATAGTGTGTTTTCTGCATGTGTGACTCTGTTCTGTTTTGTAATTCAGTTCAAGTGTAACGGTTTTTACATTCCCTCTATCAGTGATACCTTATGAGAAGTGTCCTTTTCTGTGTGACTTATTTCACTTAGAATCGTCGTACCTAAATCCACTCATCATGCTGCTACTAACCTTATGACATTGATTTCATGGCTGAGTGATATTCCATTGTACATAAGGACCACAACTTCTTTATCCATTTTTCTCTTTCCTGGGATATTTAAGGTGGAATGAAGTGGAGGTCCTTGTCAACAGAGCAGCCCTCAACTTTGGGGTGCTTGTGTCTTGCTGATTTTTCATTTTCCCAATTTATACCCCCATGAGTGGAAGTGCCCTATGCTCTCTAAGATGTGTTTTTCAGATGTTTCAGGACACACCGTACACTTCTCCAGAGTGGCTGTTGGCAATTTACATCCCGCCCATCAGTGTAGCAAGGCTCCCATTTCTGCATGGCCTGTACTGCATTTCTGGTTTTGACACTTTTTTCATCATGGCCCTTTTGACCGATGGGAAGCGAGACTTCTCTGTAGCGCTGATTTGCCTTTCCAGGTTGCTTGGTTGGCCAAAAAGGGCGTATGCGTTTTTTCCTGAATATATTCACGAAAAAACGCATACGCCCTTTTTGGCCAAGGGCATCATTGTCAACGTTTTGCCGCTTTTCATGTGCTTTAATGGCGATTCGTATCTACCTCCTGAAATCTGTTTCCTGCAATTCTGCCTTGATTTCAAATCCTCTTCTTTGCCTTCCCTCAATATATTTGTGGACGAGAGTTATCATTTATAACTCTGCAGGTTTGTGAATTGCAGTGCCCTGAACCTCCATTTTACAACTCGCTTTTTTGGGAGCTGGCCGCAAAAGCGCAGGATGGCTTCAGGCCCTGTTCTGGTTCCGGGAGGCAGGCTGAGCCTGTGGTTAATTCTTCTTCCTGATGGGAAAATAGAGTGACCTGTGCCTGTCCCAACACCAAGAGCTAGTCTCTCGTTGGTTCCCCGTCTTCCCGTTCATCCTCAGGACAAATTGCAACCTGTACGGAACAGGAGGTTAAAGGTGCTGATGCTCCAAGTAGGGAGATTGCTAGTAAAGCGGCTGGAATGGCGAACCCGGGCACAAGGAGATGAGAAATGAGGTGCGTTTTAGAAACCTTTCCCCATCACATGGTGTACCATCTTCTGGGTTTCTCATGCATGTTTTCGATGTAGGAAGATGCCCTTGAAGCTGGAGATTTGGGACCCATTCGATGGGTACCACGAAGTATTACTTTAAAGGGTCTGCGTTTGCTCACCCAACCTCACCAAACCTCTCAGCCCCAAGAGTGTCCACCCTTATGTCTCATCCAGCTGTGGGTCTAGATATGGTCAATCCAGGTTGCATCACAGCCCCTGAACGCATTGTGTAAGAATTTCTCTCTCTTTCACTGTCGTTGTTTCATGGGTTTTTCAAAGTAATTTATTTTCATAATGGGGTTTAGCTGCTTTTCACTGCTGTGTTTATGCTGCTTTACACCCACTTGACACACTAACAGAGAGATATCAATACATAGGTTTTAAGATTATTACTAGTCAGATATATTCTTGTGCGGTGAATAGGGCGTGCTGAGTCCAGTTCTCTGAGCAAGGAGTAGGTCTTGTCTACTACATATTGGGTTTATGGAACGGTATCTGAGCTAATTTGATACCCTTGTTTTATGTATCACCCCACCTCACCTTTCCCGTTAAGCAGCCATAGTCTGTTTTCTGCATGTGTGACTCTGTTCTGTTTTGTAATTCAGTTCAAGTGTAACGGTTTTTACGTTCCCTCTAAAAGTGATACCTTATGAGAAGTGTCCTTTTCTGTGTGACTTATTTCACTTAGAATCGTCGTACCTAAATCCACTCATCATGCTGCTACTAACCTTATGACATTGATTTCATGGCTGAGTGATATTCCATTGTACATAAGGACCACAACTTCTTTATCCATTTTTCTCTTTCCTGGGATATTTAAGGTGGAATGAAGTGGAGGTCCTTGTCAACAGAGCAGCCCTCAACTTTGGGGTGCTTGTGTCTTGCTGATTTTTCATTTTCCCAATTTATACCCCCATGAGTGGAAGTGCCCTATGCTCTCTAAGCTGTGTTTTTTAGATGTTTCAGGACTCACCGTACACTTCTCCAGAGTGGCTGTTGGCAATTTACATCCCGCCCATCAGTGTAGCAAGGCTCCCATTTCTCCATGGCCTGTCCTGCATTTCTGGTTTTGACACTTTTTTCAGCATGGCCCTTTTGACCGATGGGAAGCGAGACTTCTCTGTAGCGCTGATTTGCCTTTCCAGGTTGCTTGGTTGGCCAAAAAGGGCGTATGCGTTTTTTCCTGAATATATTCAGGAAAAAACGCATACGCCCTTTTTGGCAAAGGGCATCATTGTCAACATTTTGCCGCTTTTCATGTGCTTTAAAGGCGATTCGAATCTACCTCCTGAAATCTGTTTCCTGCAATTCTGCCTTGATTTCAAATCCTCTTCTTTGCCTTCCCTCAATATATTTGTGGACGAGAGTTATCATTTATAACTCTGCAGGTTTGTGAATTGCAGTGCCCTGAACCTCCATTTTACAACTCGCTTTTTTGGTAGCTGGCCGCAAAAGCGCAGGATGTCTTCAGGCCCTGTTCTGGTTCCGGGGGGCAGGCTGAGCCTGTGGTTAATTCTTCTTCCTGATGGGAAAATAGAGTGACCTGTGCCTGTCCCAACACCAAGAGCTAGTCTCTCGTTGGTTCCCCGTCTTCCCGTTCATCCTCAGGACAAATTGCAACCTGTACGGAACAGGAGGTTAAAGGTGCTGATGCTCCTAGTAGGGAGATTGCTAGTAAAGCGGCTGGAATGGCGAACCCGGGCACAAGGAGATGAGAAATGAGGTGCGTTTTAGAAACCTTTCCCCATCACACGGTATACTATCTTCTGGGTTTCTCATGCATGTTTTCGATGTAGGAAGATGCCCTGGAAGCTGGAGATTTGGGACCCATGCGATGGGTACCACGCAGTATTACTTTAAAGGGTCTGCGTTTGCTCACCCAACCTCACCAAACCTCTCAGCCCCAAGAGTGTCCACCCTTATGTCTCATCCAGCTGTGGGTCTAGATATGGTCAATCCAGGTTGCATCACAGCCCCTGAACGCATTGTGTAAGAATTTCTCTCTCTTTCACTGTCGTTGTTTCATGGGTTTTTCAAAGTAATTTATTTTCATAATGGGGTTTAGCTGCTTTTCACTGCTGTGTTTATGCCGCTTTACACCCACTTGATACACTAACAGAGAGATATCAATACATAGGTTTTAAGATTATTACTAGTCAGATATATTCTTGTGCGGTGAATAGGGCGTGTTGAGTCCAGTTCTCTGAGCAAGGAGTAGGTCTTGTCTATTACATATTGGGTTTATGGAACGGTATCTGAGCTAATTTGATACCCTTGTTTTATGTATCACCCCACCTCACCTTTCCCGTTAAGCAGCCATAGTGTGTTTTCTGCATGTGTGACTCTGTTCTGTTTTGTAATTCAGTTCAAGTGTAACGGTTTTTACATTCCCTCTATCAGTGATACCTTATGAGAAGTGTCCTTTTCTGTGTGACTTATTTCACTTAGAATCGTCGTACCTAAATCCACTCATCATGCTGCTACTAACCTTATGACATTGATTTCATGGCTGAGTGATATTCCATTGTACATAAGGACCACAACTTCTTTATCCATTTTTCTCTTTCCTGGGATATTTAAGGTGGAATGAAGTGGAGGTCCTTGTCAACAGAGCAGCCCTCAACTTTGGGGTGCTTGTGTCTTGCTGATTTTTCATTTTCCCAATTTATACCCCCATGAGTGGAAGTGCCCTATGCTCTCTAAGATGTGTTTTTCAGATGTTTCAGGACACACCGTACACTTCTCCAGAGTGGCTGTTGGCAATTTACATCCCGCCCATCAGTGTAGCAAGGCTCCCATTTCTGCATGGCCTGTACTGCATTTCTGGTTTTGACACTTTTTTCATCATGGCCCTTTTGACCGATGGGAAGCGAGACTTCTCTGTAGCGCTGATTTGCCTTTCCAGGTTGCTTGGTTGGCCAAAAAGGGCGTATGCGTTTTTTCCTGAATATATTCAGGAAAAAACGCATACGCCCTTTTTGGCCAAGGGCATCATTGTCAACGTTTTGCCGCTTTTCATGTGCTTTAAAGGCGATTCGTATCTACCTCCTGAAATCTGTTTCCTGCAATTCTGCCTTGATTTCAAATCCTCTTCTTTGCCTTCCCTCAATATATTTGTGGACGAGAGTTATCATTTATAACTCTGCAGGTTTGTGAATTGCAGTGCCCTGAACCTCCATTTTACAACTCGCTTTTTTGGGAGCTGGCCGCAAAAGCGCAGGATGGCTTCAGGCCCTGTTCTGGTTCCGGGAGGCAGGCTGAGCCTGTGGTTAATTCTTCTTCCTGATGGGAAAATAGAGTGACCTGTGCCTGTCCCAACACCAAGAGCTAGTCTCTCGTTGGTTCCCCATCTTCCCGTTCATCCTCAGGACAAATTGCAACCTGTACGGAACAGGAGGTTAAAGGTGCTGATGCTCCAAGTAGGGAGATTGCTAGTAAAGCGGCTGGAATGGCGAACCCGGGCACAAGGAGATGAGAAATGAGGTGCGTTTTAGAAACCTTTCCCCATCACATGGTATACTATCTTCTGGGTTTCTCATGCATGTTTTCGATGTAGGAAGATGCCCTGGAAGCTGGAGATTTGGGACCCATGCGATGGGTACCACGAAGTATTACTTTAAAGGGTCTGCGTTTGCTCACCCAACCTCACCAAACCTCTCAGCCCCAAGAGTGTCCACCCTTATGTCTCATCCAGCTGTGGGTCTAGATATGGTCAATCCAGGTTGCATCACAGCCCCTGAACGCATTGTGTAAGAATTTCTCTCTCTTTCACTGTCGTTGTTTCATGGGTTTTTCAAAGTAATTTATTTTCATAATGGGGTTTAGCTGCTTTTCACTGCTGTGTTTATGCCGCTTTACACCCACTTGATACACTAACAGAGAGATATCAATACATAGGTTTTAAGATTATTACTAGTCAGATATATTCTTGTGCGGTGAATAGGGCGTGTTGAGTCCAGTTCTCTGAGCAAGGAGTAGGTCTTGTCTATTACATATTGGGTTTATGGAACGGTATCTGAGCTAATTTGATACCCTTGTTTTATGTATCACCCCACCTCACCTTTCCCGTTAAGCAGCCATAGTGTGTTTTCTGCATGTGTGACTCTGTTCTGTTTTGTAATTCAGTTCAAGTGTAACGGTTTTTACATTCCCTCTATCAGTGATACCTTATGAGAAGTGTCCTTTTCTGTGTGACTTATTTCACTTAGAATCGTCGTACCTAAATCCACTCATCATGCTGCTACTAACCTTATGACATTGATTTCATGGCTGAGTGATATTCCATTGTACATAAGGACCACAACTTCTTTATCCATTTTTCTCTTTCCTGGGATATTTAAGGTGGAATGAAGTGGAGGTCCTTGTCAACAGAGCAGCCCTCAACTTTGGGGTGCTTGTGTCTTGCTGATTTTTCATTTTCCCAATTTATACCCCCATGAGTGGAAGTGCCCTATGCTCTCTAAGATGTGTTTTTCAGATGTTTCAGGACACACCGTACACTTCTCCAGAGTGGCTGTTGGCAATTTACATCCCGCCCATCAGTGTAGCAAGGCTCCCATTTCTGCATGGCCTGTACTGCATTTCTGGTTTTGACACTTTTTTCATCATGGCCCTTTTGACCGATGGGAAGCGAGACTTCTCTGTAGCGCTGATTTGCCTTTCCAGGTTGCTTGGTTGGCCAAAAAGGGCGTATGCGTTTTTTCCTGAATATATTCAGGAAAAAACGCATACGCCCTTTTTGGCCAAGGGCATCATTGTCAACGTTTTGCCGCTTTTCATGTGCTTTAAAGGCGATTCGTATCTACCTCCTGAAATCTGTTTCCTGCAATTCTGCCTTGATTTCAAATCCTCTTCTTTGCCTTCCCTCAATATATTTGTGGACGAGAGTTATCATTTATAACTCTGCAGGTTTGTGAATTGCAGTGCCCTGAACCTCCATTTTACAACTCGCTTTTTTGGGAGCTGGCCGCAAAAGCGCAGGATGGCTTCAGGCCCTGTTCTGGTTCCGGGAGGCAGGCTGAGCCTGTGGTTAATTCTTCTTCCTGATGGGAAAATAGAGTGACCTGTGCCTGTCCCAACACCAAGAGCTAGTCTCTCGTTGGTTCCCCATCTTCCCGTTCATCCTCAGGACAAATTGCAACCTGTACGGAACAGGAGGTTAAAGGTGCTGATGCTCCAAGTAGGGAGATTGCTAGTAAAGCGGCTGGAATGGCGAACCCGGGCACAAGGAGATGAGAAATGAGGTGCGTTTTAGAAACCTTTCCCCATCACATGGTATACTATCTTCTGGGTTTCTCATGCATGTTTTCGATGTAGGAAGATGCCCTGGAAGCTGGAGATTTGGGACCCATGCGATGGGTACCACGAAGTATTACTTTAAAGGGTCTGCGTTTGCTCACCCAACCTCACCAAACCTCTCAGCCCCAAGAGTGTCCACCCTTATGTCTCATCCAGCTGTGGGTCTAGATATGGTCAATCCAGGTTGCATCACAGCCCCTGAACGCATTGTGTAAGAATTTCTCTCTCTTTCACTGTCGTTGTTTCATGGGTTTTTCAAAGTAATTTATTTTCATAATGGGGTTTAGCTGCTTTTCACTGCTGTGTTTATGCCGCTTTACACCCACTTGATACACTAACAGAGAGATATCAATACATAGGTTTTAAGATTATTACTAGTCAGATATATTCTTGTGCGGTGAATAGGGCGTGTTGAGTCCAGTTCTCTGAGCAAGGAGTAGGTCTTGTCTATTACATATTGGGTTTATGGAACGGTATCTGAGCTAATTTGATACCCTTGTTTTATGTATCACCCCACCTCACCTTTCCCGTTAAGCAGCCATAGTGTGTTTTCTGCATGTGTGACTCTGTTCTGTTTTGTAATTCAGTTCAAGTGTAACGGTTTTTACATTCCCTCTATCAGTGATACCTTATGAGAAGTGTCCTTTTCTGTGTGACTTATTTCACTTAGAATCGTCGTACCTAAATCCACTCATCATGCTGCTACTAACCTTATGACATTGATTTCATGGCTGAGTGATATTCCATTGTACATAAGGACCACAACTTCTTTATCCATTTTTCTCTTTCCTGGGATATTTAAGGTGGAATGAAGTGGAGGTCCTTGTCAACAGAGCAGCCCTCAACTTTGGGGTGCTTGTGTCTTGCTGATTTTTCATTTTCCCAATTTATACCCCCATGAGTGGAAGTGCCCTATGCTCTCTAAGATGTGTTTTTCAGATGTTTCAGGACACACCGTACACTTCTCCAGAGTGGCTGTTGGCAATTTACATCCCGCCCATCAGTGTAGCAAGGCTCCCATTTCTGCATGGCCTGTACTGCATTTCTGGTTTTGACACTTTTTTCATCATGGCCCTTTTGACCGATGGGAAGCGAGACTTCTCTGTAGCGCTGATTTGCCTTTCCAGGTTGCTTGGTTGGCCAAAAAGGGCGTATGCGTTTTTTCCTGAATATATTCAGGAAAAAACGCATACGCACTTTTTGGCCAAGGGCATCATTGTCAACGTTTTGCCGCTTTTCATGTGCTTTAAAGGCGATTCGTATCTACCTCCTGAAATCTGTTTCCTGCAATTCTGCCTTGATTTCAAATCCTCTTCTTTGCCTTCCCTCAATATATTTGTGGACGAGAGTTATCATTTATAACTCTGCAGGTTTGTGAATTGCAGTGCCCTGAACCTCCATTTTACAACTCGCTTTTTTGGGAGCTGGCCGCAAAAGCGCAGGATGGCTTCAGGCCCTGTTCTGGTTCCGGGAGGCAGGCTGAGCCTGTGGTTAATTCTTCTTCCTGATGGGAAAATAGAGTGACCTGTGCCTGTCCCAACACCAAGAGCTAGTCTCTCGTTGGTTCCCCATCTTCCCGTTCATCCTCAGGACAAATTGCAACCTGTACGGAACAGGAGGTTAAAGGTGTTGATGCTCCAAGTAGGGAGATTGCTAGTAAAGCGGCTGGAATGGCGAACCCGGGCACAAGGAGATGAGAAATGAGGTGCGTTTTAGAAACCTTTCCCCATCACACGGTATACTATCTTCTGGGTTTCTCATGCATGTTTTCGATGTAGGAAGATGCCCTGGAAGCTGGAGATTTGGGACCCATGCGATGGGTACCACGAAGTATTACTTTAAAGGGTCTGCGTTTGCTCACCCAACCTCACCAAACCTCTCAGCCCCAAGAGTGTCCACCCTTATGTCTCATCCAGCTGTGGGTCTAGATATGGTCAATCCAGGTTGCATCACAGCCCCTGAACGCATTGTGTAAGAATTTCTCTCTCTTTCACTGTCGTTGTTTCATGGGTTTTTCAAAGTAATTTATTTTCATAATGGGGTTTAGCTGCTTTTCACTGCTGTGTTTATGCCGCTTTACACCCACTTGATACACTAACAGAGAGATATCAATACATAGGTTTTAAGATTATTACTAGTCAGATATATTCTTGTGCGGTGAATAGGGCGTGTTGAGTCCAGTTCTCTGAGCAAGGAGTAGGTCTTGTCTATTACATATTGGGTTTATGGAACGGTATCTGAGCTAATTTGATACCCTTGTTTTATGTATCACCCCACCTCACCTTTCCCGTTAAGCAGCCATAGTGTGTTTTCTGCATGTGTGACTCTGTTCTGTTTTGTAATTCAGTTCAAGTGTAACGGTTTTTACATTCCCTCTATCAGTGATACCTTATGAGAAGTGTCCTTTTCTGTGTGACTTATTTCACTTAGAATCGTCGTACCTAAATCCACTCATCATGCTGCTACTAACCTTATGACATTGATTTCATGGCTGAGTGATATTCCATTGTACATAAGGACCACAACTTCTTTATCCATTTTTCTCTTTCCTGGGATATTTAAGGTGGAATGAAGTGGAGGTCCTTGTCAACAGAGCAGCCCTCAACTTTGGGGTGCTTGTGTCTTGCTGATTTTTCATTTTCCCAATTTATACCCCCATGAGTGGAAGTGCCCTATGCTCTCTAAGATGTGTTTTTCAGATGTTTCAGGACACACCGTACACTTCTCCAGAGTGGCTGTTGGCAATTTACATCCCGCCCATCAGTGTAGCAAGGCTCCCATTTCTGCATGGCCTGTACTGCATTTCTGGTTTTGACACTTTTTTCATCATGGCCCTTTTGACCGATGGGAAGCGAGACTTCTCTGTAGCGCTGATTTGCCTTTCCAGGTTGCTTGGTTGGCCAAAAAGGGCGTATGCGTTTTTTCCTGAATATATTCAGGAAAAAACGCATACGCCCTTTTTGGCCAAGGGCATCATTGTCAACGTTTTGCCGCTTTTCATGTGCTTTAAAGGCGATTCGTATCTACCTCCTGAAATCTGTTTCCTGCAATTCTGCCTTGATTTCAAATCCTCTTCTTTGCCTTCCCTCAATATATTTGTGGACGAGAGTTATCATTTATAACTCTGCAGGTTTGTGAATTGCAGTGCCCTGAACCTCCATTTTACAACTCGCTTTTTTGGGAGCTGGCCGCAAAAGCGCAGGATGGCTTCAGGCCCTGTTCTGGTTCCGGGAGGCAGGCTGAGCCTGTGGTTAATTCTTCTTCCTGATGGGAAAATAGAGTGACCTGTGCCTGTCCCAACACCAAGAGCTAGTCTCTCGTTGGTTCCCCGTCTTCCCGTTCATCCTCAGGACAAATTGCAACCTGTACGGAACAGGAGGTTAAAGGTGCTGATGCTCCAAGTAGGGAGATTGCTAGTAAAGCGGCTGGAATGGCGAACCCGGGCACAAGGAGATGAGAAATGAGGTGCGTTTTAGAAACCTTTCCCCATCACATGGTGTACCATCTTCTGGGTTTCTCATGCATGTTTTCGATGTAGGAAGATGCCCTTGAAGCTGGAGATTTGGGACCCATTCGATGGGTACCACGAAGTATTACTTTAAAGGGTCTGCGTTTGCTCACCCAACCTCACCAAACCTCTCAGCCCCAAGAGTGTCCACCCTTATGTCTCATCCAGCTGTGGGTCTAGATATGGTCAATCCAGGTTGCATCACAGCCCCTGAACGCATTGTGTAAGAATTTCTCTCTCTTTCACTGTCGTTGTTTCATGGGTTTTTCAAAGTAATTTATTTTCATAATGGGGTTTAGCTGCTTTTCACTGCTGTGTTTATGCTGCTTTACACCCACTTGACACACTAACAGAGAGATATCAATACATAGGTTTTAAGATTATTACTAGTCAGATATATTCTTGTGCGGTGAATAGGGCGTGTTGAGTCCAGTTCTCTGAGCAAGGAGTAGGTCTTGTCTACTACATATTGGGTTTATGGAACGGTATCTGAGCTAATTTGATACCCTTGTTTTATGTATCACCCCACCTCACCTTTCCCGTTAAGCAGCCATAGTCTGTTTTCTGCATGTGTGACTCTGTTCTGTTTTGTAATTCAGTTCAAGTGTAACGGTTTTTACATTCCCTCTATCAGTGATACCTTATGAGAAGTGTCCTTTTCTGTGTGACTTATTTCACTTAGAATCGTCGTACCTAAATCCACTCATCATGCTGCTACTAACCTTATGACATTGATTTCATGGCTGAGTGATATTCCATTGTACATAAGGACCACAACTTCTTTATCCATTTTTCTCTTTCCTTGGATATTTAAGGTGGAATGAAGTGGAGGTCCTTGTCAACAGAGCAGCCCTCAACTTTGGGGTGCTTGTGTCTTGCTGATTTTTCATTTTCCCAATTTATACCCCCATGAGTGGAAGTGCCCTATGCTCTCTAAGCTGTGTTTTTTAGATGTTTCAGGACTCACCGTACACTTCTCCAGAGTGGCTGTTGGCAATTTACATCCCGCCCATCAGTGTAGCAAGGCTCCCATTTCTCCATGGCCTGTCCTGCATTTCTGGTTTTGAGACTTTTTTCAGCATGGCCCTTTTGACCGATGGGAAGCGAGACTTCTCTGTAGCGCTGATTTGCCTTTCCAGGTTGCTTGGTTGGCCAAAAAGGGCGTATGCGTTTTTTCCTGAATATATTCAGGAAAAAACGCATACGCCCTTTTTGGCCAAGGGCATCATTGTCAACGTTTTGCCGCTTTTCATGTGCTTTAAAGGCGATTCGTATCTACCTCCTGAAATCTGTTTCGTGCAATTCTGCCTTGATTTCAAATCCTCTTCTTTGCCTTCCCTCAATATATTTGTGGACGAGAGTTATCATTTATAACTCTGCAGGTTTGTGAATTGCAGTGCCCTGAACCTCCATTTTACAACTCGCTTTTTTGGGAGCTGGCCGCAAAAGCGCAGGATGGCTTCAGGCCCTGTTCTGGTTCCGGGGGGCAGGCTGAGCCTGTGGTTAATTCTTCTTCCTGATGGGAAAATAGAGTGACCTGTGCCTGTCCCGACACCAAGAGCTAGTCTCTCGTTGGTTCCCCGTCTTCCCGTTCATCCTCAGGACAAATTGCAACCTGTACGGAACAGGAGGTTAAAGGTGCTGATGCTCCAAGTAGGGAGATTGCTAGTAAAGCGGCTGGAATGGTGAACCCGGGCACAAGGAGATGAGAAATGAGGTGCGTTTTAGAAACCTTTCCCCATCACACGGTGTACCATCTTCTGGGTTTCTCATGCATGTTTTCGATGTAGGAAGATGCCCTTGAACCTGGAGATTTGGGACCCATGCGATGGGTACCACGCAGTATTACTTTAAAGGGTCTGCGTTTGCTCACCCAACCTCACCAAACCTCTCAGCCCCAAGAGTGTCCACCCTTATGTCTCATCCAGCTGTGGGTCTAGATATGGTCAATCCAGGTTGCATCACAGCCCCTGAACTCATTGTGTAAGAATTTCTATCTCTTTCACTGTCGTTTTTTCATGGGTTTTTCAAAGTAATTTATTTTCATAATGGGGTTTAGCTGCTTTTCACGGCTGTGTTTATGTCGCTTTACACCCACTTGACACACTAACAGAGAGATATCAATACATAGGTTTTAAGATTATTACTAGTCAGATATATTCTTGTGCGGTGAATAGGGCCTGTTGAGTCCACTTCTCTGAGCAAGGAGTAGGTCTTGTCTACTACATATTGGGTTTATGGAACGGTATCTGAGCTAATTTGATACCCTTGTTTTATGTATCACCCCACCTCACCTTTCCCGTTAAGCAGCCATAGTGTGTTTTCTGCATGTGTGACTCTGTTCTGTTTTGTAATTCAGTTCAAGTGTAACGGCTTTTACATTCCCTCCTTAAGTGATACCTTATGAGAAGTGTCCTTTTCTGTGTGACTTATTTCACTTAGAATCGTCGTACCTAAATCCACTCATCATGCTGCTACTAGCCTTATGACATTGATTTCATGGCTGAGTGATATTCCATTGTACATAAGGACCACAACTTCTTTATCCATTTTTCTCTTTCCTGGGATATTGAAGGTGGAATGAAGTGGAGGTCCTTGTCAACAGAGCAGCCCTCAACTTTGGGGTGCTTGTGTCTTGCTGATTTTTCATTTTCCCAATTTATACCCCCATGAGTGGAAGTGCCCTGTGCTCTCTAAGCTGTGTTTTTTAGATGTTTCAGGACACACCGTACACTTCTCCAGAGTGGCTGTTGGCAATTTACATCCCGCCCATCAGTGTAGCAAGGCTCCCATTTCTCCATGGCCTGTCCTGCATTTCTGGTTTTGAGACTTTTTTCAGCATGGCCCTTTTGACCGATGGGTAACAAGTCTTCTTTGTAGCGCTGATTTGCCTTTCCAGGTTGCTTGGTTGGCCAAAAAGGGCGTATGCGTTTTTTCCTGAATATATTCAGGAAAAAACGCATACGCCCTTTTTGGCCAAGGGCATCATTGTCAACGTTTTGCCGCTTTTCATGTGCTTTAAAGGCGATTCGAATCTACCTCCTGAAATCTGTTTCCTGCAATTCTGCCTTGATTTCAAATCCTCTTCTTTGCCTTCCCTCAATATATTTGTGGACGAGAGTTATCATTTATAACTCTGCAGGTTTGTGAATTGCAGTGCCCTGAAACTCCATTTTACAACTCGCTTTTTTGGGAGCTGGCCGCAAAAGCGCAGGATGGCTTCAGGCCCTGTTCTGGTTCCGGCGGGGAGGATGAGCCTCTGGTTAATTCTTCTTCCTGATGGGAAAATAGAGTGACCTGTGCCTGTCCCAACACCAAGAGCTAGTCTCTCACTGGTTCCCCGTCTACCCGTTCATCCTCAGGACAAATTGCAACCTGTACGGAACAGGAGGTTAAAGGTGTTGATGCTCCAAGTAGGGAGATTGCTAGTAAAGCGGCTGGAATGGCGAACCCGGGCACAAGGAGATGAGAAATGAGGTGCGTTTTAGAAACCTTTCCCCATCACATGGTGTACCATCTTCTGGGTTTCTCATGCATGTTTTCGATGTAGGAAGATGCCCTTGAAGCTGGAGATTTGGGACCCATTCGATGGGTACCACGAAGTATTACTTTAAAGGGTCTGCGTTTGCTCACCCAACCTCACCAAACCTCTCAGCCCCAAGAGTGTCCACCCTTATGTCTCATCCAGCTCTGGGTCTTGATATGGTCAATCCAGGTTGCATCACAGCCCCTGAACGCATTGTGTAAGAATTTCTCTCTCTTTCACTGTCGTTGTTTCATGGGTTTTTCAAAGTAATTTATTTTCATAATGGTGTTTAGCTGCTTTTCACGGCTGTGTTTATGCCGCTTTACACCCACTTGACACACTAACAGAGAGATATCAATACATAGGTTTTAAGATTATTACTAGTCAGATATATTCTTGTGCGGTGAATAGGGCCTGTTGAGTCCACTTCTCTGAGCAAGGAGTAGGTCTTGTCTACTACATATTGGGTTTATGGAACGGTATCTGAGCTAATTTGATACCCTTGTTTTATGTATCACCCCACCTCACCTTTCCCGTTAAGCAGCCATAGTGTGTTTTCTGCATGTGTGACTCTGTTCTGTTTTGTAATTCAGTTCAAGTGTAACGGTTTTTACATTCCCTCTAAAAGTGATACCTTATGAGAAGTGTCCTTTTCTGTGTGACTTATTTCACTTAGAATCGTCGTACCTAAATCCACTCATCATGCTGCTACTAACCTTATGACATTGATTTCATGGCTGAGTGATATTCCATTGTACATAAGGACCACAACTTCTTTATCCATTTTTCTCTTTCCTGGGATATTGAAGGTGGAATGAAGTGGAGGTCCTTGTCAACAGAGCAGCCCTCAACTTTGGGGTGCTTGTGTCTTGCTGATTTTTCATTTTCCCAATTTATACCCCCATGAGTGGAAGTGCCCTATGCTCTCTAAGCTGTGTTTTTTAGATGTTTCAGGACTCACCGTACACTTCTCCAGAGTGGCTGTTGGCAATTTACATCCCGCCCATCAGTGTAGCAAGGCTCCCATTTCTCCATGGCCTGTCCTGCATTTCTGGTTTTGACACTTTTTTCAGCATGGCCCTTTTGACCGATGGGAAGCGAGACTTCTCTGTAGCGCTGATTTGCCTTTCCAGGTTGCTTCGTTGGCCAAAAAGGGCGTATGCGTTTTTTCCTGAATATATTCAGGAAAAAACGCATACGCCCTTTTTTGCCAAGGGCATCATTGTCAACGTTTTGCCGCTTTTCATGTGCTTTAAAGGCGATTCGTATCTACCTCCTGAAATCTGTTTCGTGCAATTCTGCCTTGACTTCAAATCCTCTTCTTTGCCTTCCCTCAATATATTTGTGGACGAGAGTTATCATTTATAACTCTGCAGGTTTGTGAATTGCAGTACCCTGAACCTCCATTTTACAACTCGCTTTTTTGGGAGCTGGCCGCAAAAGCGCAGGATGGCTTCAGGCCCTGTTCTGGTTCCGGGGGGCAGGCTGAGCCTGTGGTTAATTCTTCTTCCTGATGGGAAAATAGAGTGACCTGTGCCTGTCCCGACACCAAGAGCTAGTCTCTCGTTGGTTCCCCGTCTTCCCGTTCATCCTCAGGACAAATTGCAACCTGTACGGAACAGGAGGTTAAAGGTGCTGATGCTCCAAGTAGGGAGATTGCTAGTAAATCGGCTGGAATGGCGAACCCGGGCACAAGGAGATGAGAAATGAGGTGCGTTTTAGAAACCTTTCCCCATCACACGGTGTACCATCTTCTGGGTTTCTCATGCATGTTTTCGATGTAGGAAGAAGCCCTTGAACCTGGAGATTTGGGACCCATGCGATGGGTACCACGCAGTATTAATTTAAAGGGTCTGCGTTTGCTCACCCAACCTCACCAATCCTCTCAGCCCCAAGAGTGTCCACCCTTATGTCTCATCTAGCTGTGGGTCTAGATATGGTCAATCCAGGTTGCATCACAGCCCCTGAACTCATTGTGTAAGAATTTCTATCTCTTTCACTGTCGTTGTTTCATGGGTTTTTCAAAGTAATTTATTTTCATAATGGGGTTTAGCTGCTTTTCACGGCTGTGTTTATGCCGCTTTACACCCACTTGACACACTAACAGAGAGATATCAATACATAGGTTTAAAGATTATTACTAGTCAGATATATTCTTGTGCGGTGAATAGGGCGTGTTGAGTCCAGTTCTCTGAGCAAGGAGTAGGTCTTGTCTACTACATATTGGGTTTATGGAATGGTATCTGAGCTAATTTGATACCCTTGTTTTATGTATCACCCCACCTCACCTTTCCCGTTAAGCAGCCATAGTCTGTTTTCTGCATGTGTGACTCTGTTCTGTTTTGTAATTCAGTTCAAGTGTAACGGTTTTTACATTCCCTCTAAAAGTGATACCTTATGAGAAGTGTCCTTTTCTGTGTGACTTATTTCACTTAGAATCGTCGTACTTAAATCCACTCATCATGCTGCTACTAACCTTATGACATTGATTTCATGGCTGAGTGATATTCCATTGTACATAAGGACCACAACTTCTTTATCCATTTTTCTCTTTCCTGGGATATTTAAGGTGGAATGAAGTGGAGGTCCTTGTCAACAGAACAGCCCTAAACTTTGGGGTGCTTGTGTCTTGCTGATTTTTCATTTTCCCAATTTATACCCCCATGAGTGGAAGTGCCCTATGCTCTCTAAGCTGTGTTTTTCAGATGTTTCAGGACACACCGTACACTTATCCAGAGTGGCTGTTGGCAATTTACATCCCGCCTATCAGTGTAGCAAGGCTCTCATTTCTCCATGGCCTGTCCTGCATTTCTGGTTTTGACACATTTTTCAGCATGGCCCTTTTGACCGATGGGAAGTGAGACTTCTTTGTAGCGCTGATTTACCTTTCCAGGTTGCTTGGTTGGCCAAAAAGGGCGTATGCGTTTTTTCCTGAATATATTCAGGAAAAAACGCATACGCCCTTTTTGGCCAAGGGCATCATTGTCAACATTTTGCCGCTTTTCATGTGCTTTAAAGGCGATTCGAATCTACCTCCTGAAATCTGTTTCCTGCAATTCTGCCTTGATTTCAAATCCTCTTCTTTGCCTTCCCTCAATATATTTGTGGACGAGAGTTATCATTTATAACTCTGCAGGTTTGTGAATTGCAGTGCCCTGAACCTCCATTTTACAACTCGCTTTTTTGGGAGCTGGCCGCAAAAGCGCAGGATGTCTTCAGGCCCTGTTCTGGTTCCGGGGGGCAGGCTGAGCCTGTGGTTAATTCTTCTTCCTGATGGGAAAATAGAGTGACCTGTGCCTGTCCCAACACCAAGAGCTAGTCTCTCGTTGGTTCCCCGTCTTCCCGTTCATCCTCAGGACAAATTGCAACCTGTACGGAACAGGAGGTTAAAGGTGCTGATGCTCCTAGTAGGGAGATTGCTAGTAAAGCGGCTGGAATGGCGAACCCGGGCACAAGGAGATGAGAAATGAGGTGCGTTTTAGAAACCTTTCCCCATCACACGGTATACTATCTTCTGGGTTTCTCATGCATGTTTTCGATGTAGGAAGATGCCCTGGAAGCTGGAGATTTGGGACCCATGCGATGGGTACCACGAAGTATTACTTTAAAGGGTCTGCGTTTGCTCACCCAACCTCACCAAACCTCTCAGCCCCAAGAGTGTCCACCCTTATGTCTCATCCAGCTGTGGGTCTAGATATCGTCAATCCAGGTTGCATCACAGCCCCTGAACGCATTGTGTAAGAATTTCTATCTCTTTCACTGTCGTTTTTTCATGGGTTTTTCAAAGTAATTTATTTTCATAATGGGGTTTAGCTGCTTTTCACGGCTGTGTTTATGTCGCTTTACACCCACTTGACACACTAACAGAGAGATATCAATACATAGGTTTTAAGATTATTACTAGTCAGATATATTCTTGTGCGGTGAATAGGGCCTGTTGAGTCCACTTCTCTGAGCAAGGAGTAGGTCTTGTCTACTACATATTGGGTTTATGGAACGGTATCTGAGCTAATTTGATACCCTTGTTTTATGTATCACCCCACCTCACCTTTCCCGTTAAGCAGCCATAGTGTGTTTTCTGCATGTGTGACTCTGTTCTGTTTTGTAATTCAGTTCAAGTGTAACGGCTTTTACATTCCCTCCTTAAGTGATACCTTATGAGAAGTGTCCTTTTCTGTGTGACTTATTTCACTTAGAATCGTCGTACCTAAATCCACTCATCATGCTGCTACTAGCCTTATGACATTGATTTCATGGCTGAGTGATATTCCATTGTACATAAGGACCACAACTTCTTTATCCATTTTTCTCTTTCCTGGGATATTGAAGGTGGAATGAAGTGGAGGTCCTTGTCAACAGAGCAGCCCTCAACTTTGGGGTGCTTGTGTCTTGCTGATTTTTCATTTTCCCAATTTATACCCCCATGAGTGGAAGTGCCCTGTGCTCTCTAAGCTGTGTTTTTTAGATGTTTCAGGACACACCGTACACTTCTCCAGAGTGGCTGTTGGCAATTTACATCCCGCCCATCAGTGTAGCAAGGCTCCCATTTCTCCATGGCCTGTCCTGCATTTCTGGTTTTGAGACTTTTTTCAGCATGGCCCTTTTGACCGATGGGTAACAAGTCTTCTTTGTAGCGCTGATTTGCCTTTCCAGGTTGCTTGGTTGGCCAAAAAGGGCGTATGCGTTTTTTCCTGAATATATTCAGGAAAAAACGCATACGCCCTTTTTGGCCAAGGGCATCATTGTCAACGTTTTGCCGCTTTTCATGTGCTTTAAAGGCGATTCGAATCTACCTCCTGAAATCTGTTTCCTGCAATTCTGCCTTGATTTCAAATCCTCTTCTTTGCCTTCCCTCAATATATTTGTGGACGAGAGTTATCATTTATAACTCTGCAGGTTTGTGAATTGCAGTGCCCTGAAACTCCATTTTACAACTCGCTTTTTTGGGAGCTGGCCGCAAAAGCGCAGGATGGCTTCAGGCCCTGTTCTGGTTCCGGCGGGGAGGATGAGCCTCTGGTTAATTCTTCTTCCTGATGGGAAAATAGAGTGACCTGTGCCTGTCCCAACACCAAGAGCTAGTCTCTCACTGGTTCCCCGTCTACCCGTTCATCCTCAGGACAAATTGCAACCTGTACGGAACAGGAGGTTAAAGGTGTTGATGCTCCAAGTAGGGAGATTGCTAGTAAAGCGGCTGGAATGGCGAACCCGGGCACAAGGAGATGAGAAATGAGGTGCGTTTTAGAAACCTTTCCCCATCACATGGTGTACCATCTTCTGGGTTTCTCATGCATGTTTTCGATGTAGGAAGATGCCCTTGAAGCTGGAGATTTGGGACCCATTCGATGGGTACCACGAAGTATTACTTTAAAGGGTCTGCGTTTGCTCACCCAACCTCACCAAACCTCTCAGCCCCAAGAGTGTCCACCCTTATGTCTCATCCAGCTCTGGGTCTTGATATGGTCAATCCAGGTTGCATCACAGCCCCTGAACGCATTGTGTAAGAATTTCTCTCTCTTTCACTGTCGTTGTTTCATGGGTTTTTCAAAGTAATTTATTTTCATAATGGTGTTTAGCTGCTTTTCACGGCTGTGTTTATGCCGCTTTACACCCACTTGACACACTAACAGAGAGATATCAATACATAGGTTTTAAGATTATTACTAGTCAGATATATTCTTGTGCGGTGAATAGGGCGTGTTGAGTCCAGTTCTCTGAGCAAGGAGTAGGTCTTGTCTACTACATATTGGGTTTATGGAACGGTATCTGAGCTAATTTGATACCCTTGTTTTATGTATCACCCCACCTACCTTTCCCGTTAAGCAGCCATAGTGTGTTTTCTGCATGTGTGACTCTGTTCTGTTTTGTAATTCAGTTCAAGTGTAACGGTTTTTACATTCCCTCTAAAAGTGATACCTTATGAGAAGTGTCCTTTTCTGTGTGACTTATTTCACTTAGAATCGTCGTACCTAAATCCACTCATCATGCTGCTACTAACCTTATGACATTGATTTCATGGCTGAGTGATATTCCATTGTACATAAGGACCACAACTTCTTTATCCATTTTTCTCTTTCCTGGGATATTGAAGGTGGAATGAAGTGGAGGTCCTTGTCAACAGAGCAGCCCTCAACTTTGGGGTGCTTGTGTCTTGCTGATTTTTCATTTTCCCAATTTATACCCCCATGAGTGGAAGTGCCCTATGCTCTCTAAGCTGTGTTTTTTAGATGTTTCAGGACTCACCGTACACTTCTCCAGAGTGGCTGTTGGCAATTTACATCCCGCCCATCAGTGTAGCAAGGCTCCCATTTCTCCATGGCCTGTCCTGCATTTCTGGTTTTGACACTTTTTTCAGCATGGCCCTTTTGACCGATGGGAAGCGAGACTTCTCTGTAGCGCTGATTTGCCTTTCCAGGTTGCTTCGTTGGCCAAAAAGGGCGTATGCGTTTTTTCCTGAATATATTCAGGAAAAAACGCATACGCCCTTTTTTGCCAAGGGCATCATTGTCAACGTTTTGCCGCTTTTCATGTGCTTTAAAGGCGATTCGTATCTACCTCCTGAAATCTGTTTCGTGCAATTCTGCCTTGACTTCAAATCCTCTTCTTTGCCTTCCCTCAATATATTTGTGGACGAGAGTTATCATTTATAACTCTGCAGGTTTGTGAATTGCAGTACCCTGAACCTCCATTTTACAACTCGCTTTTTTGGGAGCTGGCCGCAAAAGCGCAGGATGGCTTCAGGCCCTGTTCTGGTTCCGGGGGGCAGGCTGAGCCTGTGGTTAATTCTTCTTCCTGATGGGAAAATAGAGTGACCTGTGCCTGTCCCGACACCAAGAGCTAGTCTCTCGTTGGTTCCCCGTCTTCCCGTTCATCCTCAGGACAAATTGCAACCTGTACGGAACAGGAGGTTAAAGGTGCTGATGCTCCAAGTAGGGAGATTGCTAGTAAATCGGCTGGAATGGCGAACCCGGGCACAAGGAGATGAGAAATGAGGTGCGTTTTAGAAACCTTTCCCCATCACACGGTGTACCATCTTCTGGGTTTCTCATGCATGTTTTCGATGTAGGAAGAAGCCCTTGAACCTGGAGATTTGGGACCCATGCGATGGGTACCACGCAGTATTAATTTAAAGGGTCTGCGTTTGCTCACCCAACCTCACCAATCCTCTCAGCCCCAAGAGTGTCCACCCTTATGTCTCATCTAGCTGTGGGTCTAGATATGGTCAATCCAGGTTGCATCACAGCCCCTGAACTCATTGTGTAAGAATTTCTATCTCTTTCACTGTCGTTGTTTCATGGGTTTTTCAAAGTAATTTATTTTCATAATGGGGTTTAGCTGCTTTTCACGGCTGTGTTTATGCCGCTTTACACCCACTTGACACACTAACAGAGAGATATCAATACATAGGTTTAAAGATTATTACTAGTCAGATATATTCTTGTGCGGTGAATAGGGCGTGTTGAGTCCAGTTCTCTGAGCAAGGAGTAGGTCTTGTCTACTACATATTGGGTTTATGGAATGGTATCTGAGCTAATTTGATACCCTTGTTTTATGTATCACCCCACCTCACCTTTCCCGTTAAGCAGCCATAGTCTGTTTTCTGCATGTGTGACTCTGTTCTGTTTTGTAATTCAGTTCAAGTGTAACGGTTTTTACATTCCCTCTAAAAGTGATACCTTATGAGAAGTGTCCTTTTCTGTGTGACTTATTTCACTTAGAATCGTCGTACTTAAATCCACTCATCATGCTGCTACTAACCTTATGACATTGATTTCATGGCTGAGTGATATTCCATTGTACATAAGGACCACAACTTCTTTATCCATTTTTCTCTTTCCTGGGATATTTAAGGTGGAATGAAGTGGAGGTCCTTGTCAACAGAACAGCCCTAAACTTTGGGGTGCTTGTGTCTTGCTGATTTTTCATTTTCCCAATTTATACCCCCATGAGTGGAAGTGCCCTATGCTCTCTAAGCTGTGTTTTTCAGATGTTTCAGGACACACCGTACACTTATCCAGAGTGGCTGTTGGCAATTTACATCCCGCCTATCAGTGTAGCAAGGCTCTCATTTCTCCATGGCCTGTCCTGCATTTCTGGTTTTGACACATTTTTCAGCATGGCCCTTTTGACCGATGGGAAGTGAGACTTCTTTGTAGCGCTGATTTACCTTTCCAGGTTGCTTGGTTGGCCAAAAAGGGCGTATGCGTTTTTTCCTGAATATATTCAGGAAAAAACGCATACGCCCTTTTTGGCCAAGGGCATCATTGTCAACATTTTGCCGCTTTTCATGTGCTTTAAAGGCGATTCGAATCTACCTCCTGAAATCTGTTTCCTGCAATTCTGCCTTGATTTCAAATCCTCTTCTTTGCCTTCCCTCAATATATTTGTGGACGAGAGTTATCATTTATAACTCTGCAGGTTTGTGAATTGCAGTGCCCTGAACCTCCATTTTACAACTCGCTTTTTTGGGAGCTGGCCGCAAAAGCGCAGGATGTCTTCAGGCCCTGTTCTGGTTCCGGGGGGCAGGCTGAGCCTGTGGTTAATTCTTCTTCCTGATGGGAAAATAGAGTGACCTGTGCCTGTCCCAACACCAAGAGCTAGTCTCTCGTTGGTTCCCCGTCTTCCCGTTCATCCTCAGGACAAATTGCAACCTGTACGGAACAGGAGGTTAAAGGTGCTGATGCTCCTAGTAGGGAGATTGCTAGTAAAGCGGCTGGAATGGCGAACCCGGGCACAAGGAGATGAGAAATGAGGTGCGTTTTAGAAACCTTTCCCCATCACACGGTATACTATCTTCTGGGTTTCTCATGCATGTTTTCGATGTAGGAAGATGCCCTGGAAGCTGGAGATTTGGGACCCATGCGATGGGTACCACGAAGTATTACTTTAAAGGGTCTGCGTTTGCTCACCCAACCTCACCAAACCTCTCAGCCCCAAGAGTGTCCACCCTTATGTCTCATCCAGCTGTGGGTCTAGATATCGTCAATCCAGGTTGCATCACAGCCCCTGAACGCATTGTGTAAGAATTTCTCTCTCTTTCACTGTCGTTGTTTCATGGGTTTTTCAAAGTAATTTATTTTCATAATGGGGTTTAGCTGCTTTTCACTGCTGTGTTTATGCCGCTTTACACCCACTTGACACACTAACAGAGAGATATCAATACATAGGTTTTAAGATTATTACTAGTCAGATATATTCTTGTGCGGTGAATAGGGCGTGTTGAGTCCAGTTCTCTGAGCAAGGAGTAGGTCTTGTCTATTACATATTGGGTTTATGGAACGGTATCTGAGCTAATTTGATACCCTTGTTTTATGTATCACCCCACCTCACCTTTCCCGTTAAGAAGCCATAGTGTGTTTTCTGCATGTGTGACTCTGTTCTGTTTTGTAATTCAGTTCAAGTGTAACGGTTTTTACATTCCCTCTATCAGTGATACCTTATGAGAAATTTCCTTTTCTGTGTGACTTATTTCACTTAGAATCGTCGTACCTAAATCCACTCGTCATGCTGCTACTAACCTTATGACATTGATTTCATGGCTGAGTGATATTCCATTGTACATAAGGACCACAACTTCTTTATCCATTTTTCTCTTTCCTGGGATATTTAAGGTGGAATGAAGTGGAGGTCCTTGTCAACAGAGCAGCCCTCAACTTTGGGGTGCTTGTGTCTTGCTGATTTTTCATTTTCCCAATTTATACCCCCATGAGTGGAAGTGCCCTATGCTCTCTAAGATGTGCTTTTCAGATGTTTCAGGACACACCGTACACTTCTCCAGAGTGGCTGTTGGCAATTTACATCCCGCCCATCAGTGTAGCAAGGCTCCCATTTCTGCATGGCCTGTACTGCATTTCTGGTTTTGACACTTTTTTCATCATGGCCCTTTTGACCGATGGGAAGCGAGACTTCTCTGTAGCGCTGATTTGCCTTTCCAGGTTGCTTGGTTGGCCAAAAAGGGCGTATGCGTTTTTTCCTGAATATATTCAGGAAAAAACGCATACGCCCTTTTTGGCCAAGGGCATCATTGTCAACGTTTTGCCGCTTTTCATGTGCTTTAAAGGCGATTCGTATCTACCTCCTGAAATCTGTTTCCTGCAATTCTGCCTTGATTTCAAATCCTCTTCTTTGCCTTCCCTCAATATATTTGTGGACGAGAGTTATCATTTATAACTCTGCAGGTTTGTGAATTGCACTGCCCTGAACCTCCATTTTACAACTCGCTTTTTTGGGAGCTGGCCGCAAAAGCGCAGGATGGCTTCAGGCCCTGTTCTGGTTCCGGGAGGCAGGCTGAGCCTGTGGTTAATTCTTCTTCCTGATGGGAAAATAGAGTGACCTGTGCCTGTCCCAACACCAAGAGCTAGTCTCTCGTTGGTTCCCCGTCTTCCCGTTCATCCTCAGGACAAATTGCAACCTGTACGGAACAGGAGGTTAAAGGTGCTGATGCTCCAAGTAGGGAGATTGCTAGTAAAGCGGCTGGAATGGCGAACCCGGGCACAAGGAGATGAGAAATGAGGTGCGTTTTAGAAACCTTTCCCCATCACATGGTGTACCATCTTCTGGGTTTCTCATGCATGTTTTCGATGTAGGAAGATGCCCTTGAAGCTGGAGATTTGGGACCCATTCGATGGGTACCACGAAGTATTACTTTAAAGGGTCTGCGTTTGCTCACCCAACCTCACCAAACCTCTCAGCCCCAAGAGTGTCCACCCTTATGTCTCATCCAGCTGTGGGTCTAGATATGGTCAATCCAGGTTGCATCACAGCCCCTGAACGCATTGTGTAAGAATTTCTCTCTCTTTCACTGTCGTTGTTTCATGGGTTTTTCAAAGTAATTTATTTTCATAATGGGGTTTAGCTGCTTTTCACTGCTGTGTTTATGCTGCTTTACACCCACTTGACACACTAACAGAGAGATATCAATACATAGGTTTTAAGATTATTACTAGTCAGATATATTCTTGTGCGGTGAATAGGGCGTGTTGAGTCCAGTTCTCTGAGCAAGGAGTAGGTCTTGTCTACTACATATTGGGTTTATGGAACGGTATCTGAGCTAATTTGATACCCTTGTTTTATGTATCACCCCACCTCACCTTTCCCGTTAAGCAGCCATAGTCTGTTTTCTGCATGTGTGACTCTGTTCTGTTTTGTAATTCAGTTCAAGTGTAACGGTTTTTACATTCCCTCTATCAGTGATACCTTATGAGAAGTGTCCTTTTCTGTGTGACTTATTTCACTTAGAATCGTCGTACCTAAATCCACTCATCATGCTGCTACTAACCTTATGACATTGATTTCATGGCTGAGTGATATTCCATTGTACATAAGGACCACAACTTCTTTATCCATTTTTCTCTTTCCTTGGATATTTAAGGTGGAATGAAGTGGAGGTCCTTGTCAACAGAGCAGCCCTCAACTTTGGGGTGCTTGTGTCTTGCTGATTTTTCATTTTCCCAATTTATACCCCCATGAGTGGAAGTGCCCTATGCTCTCTAAGCTGTGTTTTTTAGATGTTTCAGGACTCACCGTACACTTCTCCAGAGTGGCTGTTGGCAATTTACATCCCGCCCATCAGTGTAGCAAGGCTCCCATTTCTCCATGGCCTGTCCTGCATTTCTGGTTTTGACACTTTTTTCAGCATGGCCCTTTTGACCGATGGGAAGCGAGACTTCTCTGTAGCGCTGATTTGCCTTTCCAGGTTGCTTGGTTGGCCAAAAAGGGCGTATGCGTTTTTTCCTGAATATATTCAGGAAAAAACGCATACGCCCTTTTTGGCCAAGGGCATCATTGTCAACGTTTTGCCGCTTTTCATGTGCTTTAAAGGCGATTCGTATCTACCTCCTGAAATCTGTTTCCTGCAATTCTGCCTTGATTTCAAATCCTCTTCTTTGCCTTCCCTCAATATATTTGTGGACGAGAGTTATCATTTATAACTCTGCAGGTTTGTGAATTGCAGTGCCCTGAACCTCCATTTTACAACTCGCTTTTTTGGGAGCTGGCCGCAAAAGCGCAGGATGGCTTCAGGCCCTGTTCTGGTTCCGGGGGGCAGGCTGAGCCTGTGGTTAATTCTTCTTCCTGATGGGAAAATAGAGTGACCTGTGCCTGTCCCGACACCAAGAGCTAGTCTCTCGTTGGTTCCCCGTCTTCCCGTTCATCCTCAGGACAAATTGCAACCTGTACGGAACAGGAGGTTAAAGGTGCTGATGCTCCAAGTAGGGAGATTGCTAGTAAAGCGGCTGGAATGGCGAACCCGGGCACAAGGAGATGAGAAATGAGGTGCGTTTTAGAAACCTTTCCCCATCACACGGTGTACCATCTTCTGGGTTTCTCATGCATGTTTTCGATGTAGGAAGATGCCCTTGAACCTGGAGATTTGGGACCCATGCGATGGGTACCACGCAGTATTACTTTAAAGGGTCTGCGTTTGCTCACCCAACCTCACCAAACCTCTCAGCCCCAAGAGTGTCCACCCTTATGTCTCATCCAGCTGTGGGTCTAGATATGGTCAATCCAGGTTGCATCACAGCCCCTGAACTCATTGTGTAAGAATTTCTATCTCTTTCACTGTCGTTGTTTCATGGGTTTTTCAAAGTAATTTATTTTCATAATGGGGTTTAGCTGCTTTTCACGGCTGTGTTTATGTCGCTTTACACCCACTTGACACACTAACAGAGAGATATCAATACATAGGTTTTAAGATTATTACTAGTCAGATATATTCTTGTGCGGAGAATAGGGCCTGTTGAGTCCACTTCTCTGAGCAAGGAGTAGGTCTTGTCTACTACATATTGGGTTTATGGAACGGTATCTGAGCTAATTTGATACCCTTGTTTTATGTATCACGCCACCTCACCTTTCCCGTTAAGCAGCCATAGTGTGTTTTCTGCATGTGTGACTCTGTTCTGTTTTGTAATTCAGTTCAAGTGTAACGGCTTTTACATTCCCTCCTTAAGTGATACCTTATGAGAAGTGTCCTTTTCTGTGTGACTTATTTCACTTAGAATCGTCGTACCTAAATCCACTCATCATGCTGCTACTAGCCTTATGACATTGATTTCATGGCTGAGTGATATTCCATTGTACATAAGGACCACAACTTCTTTATCCATTTTTCTCTTTCCTGGGATATTGAAGGTGGAATGAAGTGGAGGTGCTTGTCAACAGAGCAGCCCTCAACTTTGGGGTGCTTGTGTCTTGCTGATTTTTCATTTTCCCAATTTATACCCCCATGAGTGGAAGTGCCCTGTGCTCTCTAAGCTGTGTTTTTTAGATGTTTCAGGACACACCGTACACTTCTCCAGAGTGGCTGTTGGCAATTTACATCCCGCCCATCAGTGTAGCAAGGCTCCCATTTCTCCATGGCCTGTCCTGCATTTCTGGTTTTGAGACTTTTTTCAGCATGGCCCTTTTGACCGATGGGTAACAAGTCTTCTTTGTAGCGCTGATTTGCCTTTCCAGGTTGCTTGGTTGGCCAAAAAGGGCGTATGCGTTTTTTCCTGAATATATTCAGGAAAAAACGCATACGCCCTTTTTGGCCAAGGGCATCATTGTCAACGTTTTGCCGCTTTTCATGTGCTTTAAAGGCGATTCGAATCTACCTCCTGAAATCTGTTTCCTGCAATTCTGCCTTGATTTCAAATCCTCTTCTTTGCCTTCCCTCAATATATTTGTGGACGAGAGTTATCATTTATAACTCTGCAGGTTTGTGAATTGCAGTGCACTGAAACTCCATTTTACAACTCGCTTTTTTGGGAGCTGGCCGCAAAAGCGCAGGATGGCTTCAGGCCCTGTTCTGGTTCCGGGGGGGAGGATGAGCCTCTGGTTAATTCTTCTTCCTGATGGGAAAATAGAGTGACCTGTGCCTGTCCCAACACCAAGAGCTAGTCTCTCACTGGTTCCCCGTCTACCCGTTCATCCTCAGGACAAATTGCAACCTGTACGGAACAGGAGGTTAAAGGTGCTGATGCTCCAAGTAGGGAGATTGTTAGTAAAGCGGCTGGAATGGCGAACCCGGGCACAAGGAAAAGAGAAATGAGGTGCGTTTTAGAAACCTTTCCCCATCACATGGTGTACCATCTTTTTTTTTTTCTCATGCATGTTTTCGATGTAGGAAGATGCCCTTGAACCTGGAGATTTGGGACCCATGCGATGGGTACCACGCAGTATTACTTTAAAGGGTCTGCGTTTGCTCACCCAACCTCACCAAACCTCTCAGCCCCAAGAGTGTCCACCCTTATGTCTCATCCAGCTGTGGGTCTAGATATGGTCAATCCAGGTTGCATCACAGCCCCTGAACGCATTGTGTAAGAATTTCTCTCTCTTTCATTGTCTTTGTTTCATGGGTGTTTCAAAGTAATTTATTTTGATAATGGGGTTTAGCTGCTTTTCACTGCTGTGTTTATGCCGCTTTACACCCACTTGACACACTAACAGAGAGATATCAATACATAGGTTTTAAGATTATTACTAGTCAGATATATTCTTGTGCGGTGAATAGGGCGTGTTGAGTCCAGTTCTCTGAGCAAGGAGTAGGTCTTGTCTATTACATATTGGGTTTATGGAACGGTATCTGAGCTAATTTGAAACCCTTGTTTTATGTATCACCCCACCTCACCTTTCCCGTTAAGCAGCCATAGTGTGTTTTCTGCATGTGTGACTCTGTTCTGTTTTGTAATTCAGTTCAAGTGTAACGCTTTTTACATTCCCTCTATAAGTGATACCTTATGAGAAGTGTCCTTTTCTGTGTGACTTATTTCACTTAGAATCGTCGTACCTAAATCCACTCATCATGCTGCTACTAGCATTATGACATTGATTTCATGGCTGAGTGATATTCCATTGTACATAAGGACCACAACTTCTTTATCCATTTTTCTCTTTCCTGGGATATTGAAGGTGGAATGAAGTGGAGGTCCTTGTCAACAGAGCAGCCCTAAACTTTGGGGTGCTTGTGTCTTGGTGATTTTTCATTTTCCCAATTTATACCCCCATGAGTGGAAGTGCCCTATGCTCTCTAAGCTGTGTTTTTTAGATGTTTCTGGACACACCGTACACTTCTCCAGAGTGGCTGTTGGCAATTTACATCCCGCCCATCAGTGTAGCAAGGCTCCCATTTCTCCATGGCCTGTCCTGCATTTCTGGTTTTGAGACTTTTTTCAGCATGGCCCTTTTGACCGACGGGTAGCGAGTCTTCTTTGTAGCGCTGATTTGCCTTTCCAGGTTGCTTGGTTGGCCAAAAAGGGCGTATGCGTTTTTTCCTGAATATATTCAGGAAAAAACGCATACGCCCTTTTTGGCCAAGGGCATCATTGTCAACGTTTTGCCGCTTTTCATGTGCTTTAAAGGCGATTCGAATCTACCTCCTGAAATCTGTTTCCTGCAATTCTGCCTTGATTTCAAATCCTCTTCTTTGCCTTCCCTCAATATATTTGTGGACGAGAGTTATCATTTATAACTCTGCAGGTTTGTGAATTGCAGTGCCCTGAAGCTCCATTTTACAACTCGCTTTTTTGGGAGCTGGCCGCAAAAGCGCAGGATGGCTTCAGGCCCTGTTCTGGTTCCGGGGGGGAGGATGAGCCTCTGGTTAATTCTTCTTCCTGATGGGAAAATAGAGTGACCTGTGCCTGTCCCAACACCAAGAGCTAGTCTCTCATTGGTTCCCCGTCTTCCCGTTCATCCTCCGGACAAATTGCATCCTGTACGGCAGAGGAGTTTAAAGGTGCTGATGCTCCAAGTAGGGAGATTGCTAGTAAAGTGGCTGCAATCGCAAACCCGAGCACAAGGAGATGAGAAATGAGGTGCGTTTTAGAAACCTTTCCCCATCACACGGTGTACCATCTTCTGGGTTTCTCATGCATGTTTTCGATGTAGGAAGATGCCCTTGAATCTGGAGATTTGTGACCCATGCGATGGGTACCACGCAGTATTACTTTAAAGGGTCTGCATTTGCTCACCCAACCTCACCAAATCTCTCAGCCCCAAGAGTGTCCACCGTTATGTCTCATCCAACTGTGGGTCTAGATATGGTCAATCCAGTTTGCATCACAGCCCCTGAACGAATTGTATAAGAATTTCTCTCTCTTTCACTGTCTTTGTTTCATGGGTTTTTAAAAGTAATTTATTTTTATAATGTGGTTTAGCTGCTTTTCACTGCTGTGTTTATGCCGCTTTACAGCGACTTGACACACTAACAGAGTGATATCAATACATAGGTTTTAAGATTATTACTAGTCAGATATATTCTTGTGCGGTGAATAGGGCGTGTTGAGTCCAGTTCTCTGAGCAAGGAGTAGGTCTTGTCTATTACATATTGGGTTTATGGAACGGTATCTGAGCTAGTTTGAAACCCTTGTTTTATGTATCACCCCACCTCACCTTTCCCGTTAAGCAGCCATAGTGTGTTTTCGGCATGTGTGACTTTGTTCTGTTTTGTAATTCAGTTCAAGTGTAACGGTTTTTACATTCCCTCTATAAGTGATACCTTATGAGAAGTGTCTTTTTCTGTGTGACTTATTTCACTTAGAATCGTTGTACTTAAATCCACTCATCATGCTGCTACTACCCTTATGACATTGATTTCATTGCTGAGTGATATTCCATTGTACATAAGGACCACAACTTCTTTATCCATTTTTCTCTTTCCTGGGATATTGAAGGTGGAATTAAGTGGAGGTTCTTGTCAACAGAGCAGCCCTAAAGTTTTGGGTGCCTGTGTCTTGCTGATTTTTAGTTTTCCCTATTTATACGCCCATGAGTCGATGTGCCCCTTTCTCTCTAGCTGTGTTTTTTAGATGTTTTAGGAAACACCATACCCTTCTCCAGAGTCATCATTGGCAATTTACACCCCACCCATCAGTGTAACAAGGCTCCCTTTACTCCCTGGCCTCTCCTGCTTTTCTTGTTTTTACACTTTTGTAGGAAGGCCATTTTGACCGATGGGAAGTCAGACTTCTTTGTAGAGCTGAATTGCATTTCCGGCTTGCTTGGTTGGCCACAAAGGGCCTATGGGTTTTTTCCTGAATTCATTCAGAAAAAAACGCATATGCTCTTTTTGGCCAAGTGCATCATTGTCGACGTTTTGATGTTTTTCATGTGCTTTAGGGGTGATTCAAATCTAACTCCTGAAATCTGTTTCCTGCAATTCTGCCTTGATTTCAAATCCTCTTCGTTGCCTTCCCTCAATATATTTGTGGACGAGAGTTATCATTTATAACTCTGCATATTTGTGAATTGCAGTGCCCCTGAGCTCCATTTTTCAACTCGCTTTTTTGGGAGCTTTCCGCAGAACTGCTCGTTTGCTTCTGGCCCTACTCTGGTTCCCGGTGGCAGGCTAAGCCTTTGCTTAATTCTTCTTCCTGACTGGAAAGTAGAGTGACATGTGCCTCTCCGAACATCTAGGGCTTGGCTCTCCTTGTTTCTCCTCCTTCTCCTTCTTCCTTTGGACAAATTCCGATTTCTGTGGAACTGGATGTTGAAGGTGCTGACATCCTCTAGTGGGGAGATTTTAAGGAAAAAGGCTGGAGGGGTGAACCCAACAACCAGGAAATTAGGCGTTTTGGTGCCTTTTCCAAAATCTTCCTGATCCAACCGTGTTCCATCTTCTGGGTGTCACAGGCATGTTTTAGCTGTAGGAAAGGTCCCGTGTATGTAAGGAGAACACAAGGGATTTTTCCAAATCAGTGTCTCCCCGAACTCCAATCTGGGGAATTTTTAAGCTACTGGTACATGTGTGTTCATTAAGGGACTTGGGCCGTAGGCAGAGTCCGAACTTTAGATGATTGAAGTCTTCAGGTTCAGAAACGCTCACCATCGGCCTCCTTTAGTTTCCATTTTATCTGTAGTTGATAGATGATGTCGATATAGATATCTATTGTTTTTCAGGTTATTTCCCCTCAGGGGTCATTACAAAATATTGAGTATAGTTCCCTGTGCTATACAGTAGTTCCTTGTTGATGATATATTTTATACATAGCAGTGTGTATATGTTAATCTGAAACTGTTAATTTATCCCTCCTCCCACCTTTCCCCTTTGGTAATAAAAAATATAAGATTTTATACTTCTCAGAAATCTAGGAGCTGAAAGAGAGGTATCATTTTCAATGGAAAATCATTCCAAACAAGGTTGAAACTTCAACCAAGATTATTAGATGTACATCCTTGGAAAGAAATCACTGCATTTCTCTACTCTTGACCTGACAAATAAGACAATCCCCTCCACTGAACTTGCTTATAATAAAGTGATGGAAATATCAAATGGAAGTGTTAGAAACATCTTATTTTACACGAGCCTTATACACTGCTCTATGTTAATTACAGTTTGGCTCACACATCTGTTCATTGAAGTTACAATGTTCTCAAATTCTGTTACTGATCCTGCAGAGTGGGCCCCAACAAGGGTCTCCCTGCCCAGTGTCATTGGAGCCAACAGATCGAGACTGACTTTGGTTCAGAAGCAAAGGAAAACTTTATATTTTGATCAGAGAATGGAGAGGTGAGAGTGTGTGCTCCCCTGCGGGTTGTGGGCCGGGCTGCTGTGTAGGGATCCTGTCAGCATCAGCGGGAGGGAGGGGGCGGAGCTCTCGAGGGCCAGGTTGGCTGGAGCTCAGGCTCTATGTCGCAGAGTCTGCACGGGGCCCCACGAGCTGAGGTGTCGGCCCAGCCATTTTGCACGAGGAAATCGGGTCTGAAGTGTCGGGTGTGGGACCTCTGCATGTGGAAACCTAGGAGCAAGTGAAATTAGACAAAGCACAAAGGAAAAAATGGTTAGACTTTATTTTATTGCCCAGATTCTATTTTTATCTCCCAGGAATTTTTAATGGGCTTTGCCAGTGACAAAGCCCTCCTCTGCCTTTTGTCCCATTCCTCATTCTTGGGGCGCTGAGGGTGCAGACACGTCTTCTGTAAATGCTTCATGCTGAGTTGGGTGTCCTCATACCCGGGGGGAGGGGCAGGACTTCTCCCCAGCAGCCTCCAGGTGAGGTTGATTGTCCGCAGGCCTCCTCCCTCACTGCTCGTCTGCCTGAGCACCAGCATTGGAAGTTTTATAGATTCTAATGACCTTTAAGGGTCCAGGAAAGAGATGTGCAGAGACGCTGTGGGGGTGGGCGGTTTTACCCTGCTCCACATTGGTTCGGCCCCCTTAGGCTGATGGTTTCTGCCAGCCTAGATGCTCTGACCAGTAGTCTGTGCTTTCTTCAGTTAGGCCACTGAATTAACGTACAAACAGCACCAGGTGTCAGAGCCCTGCTTGCTCAACTCCCAGACAGTCCAGGGCCGGTGGTGATCCAGGACCATGACGGCCACTCAGTCAACGGCCTTTTGAAGTAGCCAGGAGTACAGCCGGTCTCATTGGCCGCCATCACTGCGGTGTCTGTAGGCTTTTCTATGGTGGCAGCGTTATTTACGGTTCCCCTGCCAAGTTTATTAGCTCCGCTCTGGGTGCAGTAAGTCCTGTAAGCAATAGTCTGCTCTTTTGGGGCACACTCTTGTTGTTTTCTGAGAGAAGCTCCAGGTCAAGTGATGGTCACACGAGTCGTCATGGGGGCCCATTGCCCCAGGTTGTCTCTCTGGAGGTTGGTGTTGGAGGGCCTCCTCACTCGAGGTCATTGTGCCCACGGAGCAATCCCTGCAACTTCAGGGCATGGTGGGTGGTTAGGATCACCAAGTGGCGTCCTTTTCCCTTAGGAGGGAGCTGGCCTTGCGGGCTGCTGATTTCCAGGTTTTTAGATACCCCCAGTATCCTGGTCGGATGGGGTGGCTGGCCAATGCCTGGAGGGCATTCTTGCATTGTTCCATTTCAAGTGGTCCCAGTTTTTGCACTAATACTCCAAGGGCGATTCGCCTTGGACCAGGAATGTAAAGGTCAAAGGGTTTAGCTAACTTAGGGAGGTCCAGGGCCAGGGTCTGAATTGACTGCTCTTTCCATTCTTGAAAGGCCGCTTCTGGATTCTATTCAAAAGGATCATCATCTTTTCCTTTCAGTGTTTCATATAGAGGCCCAGCTATTAGACTGTAGTTAGGGATCCAGATGCAGCAAACCCCGGTCTCCCCAGGAACCCCTAAGCTGTCTTCTAGTTTCAGGAAAGGTGAGGCTGCAAATGGCTTCTTCCCTTTCCTGGGGTGGGCTTCTCCGACCTTCTGTGCGAATGAAGCCCAGGAAGGCCACCTTAGTTTGTGATATTTGAGCCTTTTCCTTGGACACCTTCTATCTTTTATTGGCTAGGTAGTTCAGAGGCCTCCTTAGTCGGGCTGGTGATCAGAATGTCATCTGCATATTGAAGGAGGGTTCCCTTCTCCAGAGGTAGATCTTTTAGGTCTTTAGCTAACGTTTCCCCAAAGATGGTGTGGGAATTTTTGAACCCCTGGGGCAGGACGGCCCAGCAGTATTGTTTTTGTTGTAGGTTGAGTCCTGCCACTCACAGCCAAAATTTCTTGTGACTCTGGGACTAATGGAATACAGAAGAAGGCATCATTGAAGTCTAATACAGAATGCCATGTCCTGGTGGATGGTAGAATGACCAGCAGGGTGTAGGAATTAGGAACTACTAGATGTATATCCTCTGTGGCTTCACTGACTGTCCTGGCGTCCTCTAGCAGGTCCCCAGCAGCCCACGGGGCTCTTGTGGTCAGGCCCCTCCCAGGATATGGAGCTCACCTGGGCAGGTACGCAGCAGCCCACGGGGCTCTCGTGGGCAGGCCCCTCCCTGGATATGGAGCTCCCGTGGACAGGTACCCCGGCAGGGCTGGGCACACAGGAACCGTGCACATAGCCCTCATTGCAGAGCACCCCCAGCACCCCTGTCACTCAGAGCTGACACAGAGCACCTCAGAGCAGAGCTTGAACTAACAAACAGCAGCTCCAACAGGTCTGTGACCCTAGGCTTCACTCTGTGCGGCCTCCCTCTGCCTGGTCTTCCAGGGGCTTCCACTGCAGCCGGGGCACCAGGCCTCTGTCTCCACCCACCACCCCTCCTCTCCCTGACTCCTGGGTTCCTCTCATTAGCAGAGGGTCTTCTTGAAGTTGTCTCCCACTCATGGACCAGATAAAATGATTCGAAAACAAGCCAGGGCTGCCGCCCCTTATCTATCCTGACTCTCGGGACCCTACGCCTGTTCCTTGGATCTGGCCGGTGCAGCAAGGCCCATTTTCTGCAACTCTGAGCCCCTGAGGGGCGAGGATTGGCTGACCTGGGCAGCCTGACCCGGCCGGCCAGCCCTTCCCAGGTGTGCCTGGGTTGAGGTCAATATAAACACCCCTCCAGGCAGCAAAAGCCTCTGCAGCTGTGCCTGACGCCATATTCTCTGCCCCGTCAGCAGTCTCGGGGTTGGGCTGGTGGGAGGGAGTAGGGCCCACGGCTCTATGAGTGGCCCAGTGTGACTGGGGCTCTGCTGGACTTTCTGCAGGAGTTGCCGGGCTGCCACCTGCTAAAGAAGAGGATGTGTCACCCATACTTGCTGCTGGAATTTCTCCCCGGGCAGAGGTGAGGAAGGAAAAAAGCAGTGGGGGCCGGGACAGGAGGGGTACCTCAGGCAGGGAAATGGAAAGCTTCCAGACGAGCGCCCGGGGCCAGGACCATCCTGGCTGGCCTGCAGGCACCAAGTCGGCCTGCGTGCTGTCGCTGGTGTGACTCCAAGCCCCTTCCTCTAGTTTTTAAAGTCTTTGCACACATTCAGGTGTTTTACCTGGGAAGGGTGGGAAAAGTTCAGCAGCAGCTGGCCTGGGGCTCAGCTCACGTTTACTCAGAGACGCCTCCTCACGGTCCCCCAGCTTTGCAATGAGGACGCTCCTCGTGTGGGGGCTGCTGGCTGCATGGGAGATGATTCCCCACCTGTGACCAACTTCAGAATTGTTTACCCCTGGAGCAAGTGCCCTGATAGGGTTTTCCTCTGTATGACCAGTGGGTTCTGTTTTTTTTTTTTTTCTTTTTTGGTTCAAGGTAAGTTTTATTCCTCTTTTTGTATTTATGGATATAAGCATGGAAATAATTCATTCATATAAATACGTCTATGGGAAGGGCAGAACTTTTTTTTCTGTTTTATTTTTTTAAGTATTACTTATTTTTTAATTTTTGAATTTATTTTATTCATTTTTTTATACAGCAGGCTCTTATTGGTAACCTATTTTATACATATAAGTGTATATATGTCAATCCCAGGCTCGCAATTCATCCCACCACCACCACCCTGCCACTTTCCCCCCTTGGTGTCCATACATTTGTTCTCTACATCTGTGTCTCTATTTCTGCCTTGCAAACCGGTTCATCTTTACCATTTTTCTAGGTTCCACATGTATGCGTTAATATACGATATTTGTTTTTCTCTTTCTGACTTACTTCACTCTGTATGACAGTCTCTAGATCTATCCACGTCTCTACAAATGACCCAATTTCATTCCTTTTTATGGCTGAGTAATATTCCATTTTATATATGTAGCACATCTTTTCTGTTCGTCTGTCTATGGGCATTTAGGTTGCTTCCATGACCTGGCTATTGTAAATAGTGCTGCAATGAATATTGTGGTGAATATGTCTTTTTGAATTATGGTTTTCTCTGGGTATATGGCCAGTAGTGGGATTGCTGGGTCATATGGTAATTCTATTTTTAGTCTTTTAAGGAACCTCCATACTGTTCTCCATCGTGACTGTATCAATTTACATTCCCACAAATAGTGTAAGAGGGTTCCCTTTTCTCCACACCCTCTCCAGCATTTGTTGCTTGTAGATTTTCTGATGATGCCCATTCTAACTCGTGTGAGGCGATACCTCATTGTAGTTTTGGTTTATATTTCTCTAATAATTAGTGATGTTGAGCAGCTTTTCATGTGCTTCTTGGTCATCTGTATGTCTTCTTGGGACAAATGTCTATTTACGTCATCTGCCCATTTTTGGATTGGGTTGTTTGTTTTTTTACTGTTGAGCTGCATGAGCTGTTTATATACATTGGAGATTAATCCTTTGTCCATTGATTCGTTTGCAAATATTTTCTCCCATTGTGAGGGTTGTCTTTTCGTCTTGTTTGTAGTTTCCTTTGCTTTGCAAAAGCTTTTAGGTTTCATTTGCTCCCATATGTTTATTTTTTTTTATTCCATTACTCTAGGAGGTGGATCAAAAAAGATCTTGCTGTGATTTATGTCAAAGAGTATTCTTCCTATGTTTTCCTCTAAGAGTTTTATAGTGTCCGGTCTTACATTTTGGTCTCTAATCCATTTTGAGTTTATTTTTTGTGTATGGTGTTAGGGAGTGTTCTAATTTCATTCTTTTACATGTAGCTGTCCATTTTTCCCAGCACCACTTATTGAAGAGACTGTCTTTTCTCCTTTGTATACCCTTGCCTCCTTTGTCATAGATTAGTGGGCCATAGGTGTGTAGGTTTATTTCTGGGCTTTTTTTTTTCTTTTACATCTTTATTGGAGTATAATTGCTTTACAATTGTGTGTTAGTTTCTGCTGTATAAAAAAGTGAATCAGCTGTGCGTATACATATAACACCATATCCCCTCCCTCTTGCAACTCCCTCTCACTCCCTTATCCCACCCTTTTAGGTGGTCACAAAGCACAGAGCTGATCTCCCTGTGCTATGTGGCTGCTTCCCAGTAGCTATCAATTTTACATTTGGTAGTGTATATATGTCCATACCACTCTCTCACTTTGTCCGAGCTTACCCTTCCCTCTCCCCATGTCCTCAAGTCCTTTCTCTACGTCTGTGTCCTTAATCCTTTCCTGCCCCTAGGTTCTTCATAAACTTTTTTTTGAAGATTCCATATATATGTGTTAGCATACGGTATTTGTTTTTCTCTTTCTGACTTACTTCACTCTGTAGGACAGACTCTAGATCCATCCACCTCACTAAAAGTAACTCAATTTCGTTTCTTTTTATGGCTGAATAATGTTCCATTGTATATTTGTGCCACATCTTCCTTATCCATTTATCTGTTGATGGACACTTAGGTTGCTTCCATGTCCTGGCTATTGTAAATAGAGCTACAGTGAACATTGTGGTACATGACTCTTTTTGAATTATGGTTTTCTCAGGGTAAATGTCCAGGAGTGGGTTTGCTGGGTTGTATGGTAGTTCTATTTTTAGTTTTTAAGGAACCCCCATACCGTTCTCCCTAGTGGCTATATCAATTTACATTCCCACCAACAGTGCAAGAGGGTTCCCTTTGCTCCAATAAATGCCTCTCCAGCATTTATTGTTGGTAGATTTTTTGATGATGGCCATTCTGACTGGTGTGAGGTGATACCTCACTGTAGTTTTGATTTGCATTTCTCTAATGATTAGTGATGTTCAGCATCCTTTCATGTGTTTGTTGGCAACCTGTATATCTTCTTTGGAGAAATGTCTATTTAGGTCTTCTGCCCATTTTTGGATTGGGTTGTTTGGTTTTGTGATATTGAGCTACATGAGCTGCTTTTTGGAGATTAATCCTTTGCCATTTGCTTCATTTGAAAATATTTTCTCCCATTCTGATGGTTGTCTTTTCATCTTGCTTATGTTTTCCTTTGCTGTGCAAAAGAATTTATGTTTCATTCGGTCCCATTTTTTAATTTTTGTTTTTATTTCCATTTCTCTAGGAGGTGGGTCAAAAAGGATCTTGCTGTGATTTATGTCATAGACTGTTCTGCTTATGTTTTCCTCTAAGAGTTTTATAGTGGCTGGTCTTATATTTAGGTCTCTAATCCATTTTGAGTTTATTTTTGTGTATGGTGTTAGGGTGTGTACTAATTTCATTCTTTTACATGTAACTGTCCAGTTTTCCCAGCACCACTTGCTGAAGACACTGTCTTTTCTCCATTGTATACCCTTGCCTCCTTTGTCATAGATTAGTGAACCATAGGTACGTGGGTTTATCTCTGTGCTTTCTATCCTGTTCTATTGACCTATATTTCTGTTCTTGTGTCAGTACCATATTATCTTGATTACTGTAGCTTTGCAATATAGTCTGAAGTCTGGAAGTCTGATTCCTCCAGCTCTTTTTTTTCCCCCCTCAAGACTGCTTTGGCTATCCAGGGTCTTTTGTGTCTCCCTACAAATTTTAAGATTTTTTTTTTCTTGTTCTGTAGAAAATGCCAAAGGTATTTTGATCGGGATTGCATTGAATCTGTAGATTGCTTTGGGTAGTATAGTCATTTTCACAATATTGATTCTTCTAATCCGAGAACATGGTATATGTCTCCATCTGTTTATATCATCTTTGATTTCTTTCATCAGTGTCTTATAGTTTTCTGAGTACAGGTCTTTTACTTCCTTAGGTAGGTTTATTCCTAGGTATTTTATTCTTTTTGTTGCAGTGGTAATGGGATTGTTTCCTTAATTTCTCTTTCTGATCTTTCATTGTTAGTGTATAGGAATGCAAGCAATTTCTGTGCATTAATTTTGTATCCTGCAACTTTACCAAATTCATTGATTAGCTCCAGTGGTTTTCTGGTGGCATCTTTAGGATTCTCTATCTATGATATCATGTCATCTGCAAACAGTGACAATTTTACTTCTTCTTTTCCTTTTTGTATTCCTTTTATTTCTTTTTCTTCTCTGATTGCCATGGCTAGGACTTCCAAAACTATGTTGAATAGCAGTGGTGAGAGTGGACATCCTCGTCTTGTTCCTGATCTTAGAGGAAACGCTTTCAGTTTTTCACCATTGAGAATGTTGTTTGCTGTGGGTTTGTCATATATGGCCTTTATTATGTTGAGGTAGTTTCCCTCTATGCCCACACTCTGCAGAGTTTTTATCGTAAATGAGTGTTGAATTTTCTCAAAATCTTTTCCTTCATCTATTGAGATGATCATATGCTTTTATTCTACAATTTGTTAATATGGTGTATCACATTGATTTGTGTATATTGAAGAATCCTCGCATCCCTGGGATAAACCCCACTTGATCATGGTGTATGATCCTTTTCATGTGTTGTTCGATTCTGTTTGCTAGTATTTTGTTGAGGATTTTTACATCTATATTCATCAGTGATATTGGTCTATAATTTTCTTTCCTTGTAGTATCTCTGTCTGATTTTGGTATCAGGGTGATGGTGGTCTCATAGAATGAGTTTGGGAGTGTTCCTTCCGCTGCAATTGTTTTGAAGAATTTGAGAAGGTTGGGTGTTAGGTCTTCTCTAAATGTTTGATAGAATTCACCTGTGATGCCATCTGGTTCTGGACTTTTGTTTGTTGGAAGATTTTTAATCACAGTTTCAATTTCATTGCTTGTGATAGGTTTGTTCATATTTTCTATTTCTTCCTGGTTCAGTCTTAGAAGGTTATCCCTTTCTAAGAATTTGTCCATTTCTTCCAGATTGTCCATTTTATTGGCCTAGAGTTGCTTGTAGTAGTCTCTTAGGATGCTTTGTATTCCTGTGGTGTCTGTTGTAACTTCTGCTTTTTCACTTCTAATTTTGTTGATTTGCGTCCTCTCCCTCTTTTTCTGGAGTCTGGCTAAAGGTTGATCATTTTTGCTTATCTTCTCAAAGAACCAGCTTTTAGTTTTATTGATCTTTGCTTTCGTTTTCTTTGTTTCTATTTCATTTATTTCTGCTCTGATCTTTATGATTTCTTTCCTTCTACTAACTTTGGGTTTTGTTCTTCTTTCTCTAGTTCCTCTAGGTGTAAGGTTAGATTGTTTATTTGAGATTTTTCTTGTTTCTTGAGGTAGGCTTGTATTGCTATAAACTTCCCTCTTAGAACTCCTTTTGCTGCATCCCATAGGTTTTGGATCATCGTGTTTTTGTTGTCATTTGTCTCTAGGTAGTTTTTGATTTCCTCTTTGATTTCTTCAGTGATCTCTTGGTTATTTAGTAACGTATTGTTTAGCCTCCATGTGTTTGTGTTTTTTACGGTTTTTTCCGTGTAATTGATTTCTAATCTCATAGCATTGTGGTCGGAACAGCTGCTTGATATGATTTCAGTTTTCTTAAATTTACTGAGGCTTTATCTGTGACCCAAGATGTGATCTATCCTGGAGAATGTTCCGTGTGCAGTTGAGAAGAACGTGTAATCTGCTGTTTTTGGATGGAATGTCCTATAAATATCAATTAACTCTATCTGGTCTATTGTGTCATTTAAAGCTTGTGTTTCCTTATTAATTGTCTGTCTGGCTGATCTCCACTGGTGTAAGTGAGCTGTTAAAGTCCCCCGCTATTATTGTGTTACTGTCGATTTCCTCTTTTATAGCTGTTAGCAGTTGCCTTATACATTGAGCTGCTCCTATTTTGGGTACATATATATTTATAGTTGTTATATCTTCTTCTTGGATTGATCCCCTGACCATTATGTAGTGCCTTTCCTCGTCTCTTGTAACATTCTTTATTTTAAAGTCTATTTTATCTGATATGAGTATTGCTACTCCAGCTTTCTTTTGATTTTCATTTGCATAGAATATATTTTTCCATCGCCTCACTTTGAGTCTGTATGTGTCCCTAGGTCTGAAATGGATCTCTTGTAGACAGCATATATATGGGTCTTGTTTTTGTATCCATTCAGCGAGCCTGTGTCTTTTGGTTGGAACATGTAGTGCATTCACGTTTAAGGTAATTATCGATATGTATGTTCCTACTACTATTTTCTTAATTGTTATGGGTTTGTCTTGGTGGGTCCTTTTCTTCTCTTGTGTTTCCCACTTAGAGAAGTTCCTTTAGCATTTGGTGTAGAGCTGGTTTCATGGTGCTGAATTCTCTTAGCTTTTGCTTGTCTGTAAGGCTTTTGATTTCTCCATCAAATCTGAATGAGCTCTTTGCAGGGTGGAGTACTCTTGGTTGTAGGTTCTTCCCTTTCATCACTTTAAATTTATCATGCCACTTCCTTCTGGCTTGTAGATTTTCTGCTGAGAAATCAGTTGTTATCCTTATGGGAGTTCCCTTGTATGTTATTTGTCATTTTTCCCTTGCTGCTTTCAATCATTTTTCTTTGTCGTTAATTTTTGTCAATTTGATTACTATGTGTCTTGTCATTTTTCTCCTTTGGTTTATCCTGCCTGGGACACTCTGTGCTTCTGGACTTGGGTGGCTATTTCTTTTCCCATGCTAGGGAAGTTTTTGACCATTATCTCTTTAAATATATTCTCGGGTCCTTTCTCTCTCTCTTCTCCTTCTGGGACCCCTATAATGCGAATGTTGTTGCGTTTAATGTTGTCCCAGAGGACTCTTGGGGTGTCTTCGTTTATTTTCATTCTTTTTCTTTATTCTGTTCCATGGCAGTGATTTCCACCTTTCTGTCTTCCAGGTCACTTATCCGTTCTTCTGCCACAGTTATTCTGCTACTGATTCCTTCTAGTGTATTTTTCATTTCAGTTATTCCATTGTTCACCTCTGTTTGTTTGTTCTTTAATTCTTCTAGGTGTTTGTTCCTTAATTCTTCTAGGTCTTTGTTAAACATTTCTTGCATCTTCTCGATCTTTGCCTCCTTTCTTTTTCCAAGGTCTTGGCTCAACTTCACTATCATTATTCTGAATTTTTTTTCTGGAAGGTTCCCTATCTCCACCTCATTTCGTTTTTTTTTCTGGGGTTTTATCTTGTTCCTTGATCTGGTATAAAGTCCTCTGCCTTTTCATTTTGTCTATCTTTCTGTGAATGTGGTTTTCCTTCCACAGGCTGCAGAATTGTAGTTCTTCTTGCTTCTGCTGTCTGCTCTCCGGTGGATGAGTCTATCTTAGAGGCTTGTGCAAGCTTCCTGATGGGAAGGACTGGTGGTGGGTAGAGCTGGGTGTTGCTTTGGTGGGCAGAGCTTTAATCCGCTTGTCTACGGATTAAATAAAACTTTAATAAAAAGTTTAATCCGCTTGTCTGCTGATGCATGGGGCTGGGTTCCCTCCCTGTTGGTTGTTTGGCCTGAGGCGACCCAGCCCTGGAGCCTACCTTGCTCTTGGTGGGGCTAATGGCGGACTCTGGGAGGGCTCACACCAAGGAGTATTTCCCAGAACTTCTGCTGCCAGTGTCGTTGTCCTCACGGTGAGCCACAGCCACAGCCACCACCTGCCTCTGCAGGAGACCCTCTAAAAGTAGCAGGTAGTTCTGGTCATTCTCCTACAGGGTCACTGCTCCTTCCCCTGGGTCCTGATGTGCACACTACTTTGTGTGTGCCCTCCAAGAGTGGAGTATCTGAGTGGAGTTGAGACTCTGAGACTCTGTGTGGAGTTGCACAGACTCTGGGTCCTGTGAAGCTTCGATGTTTTGTGATTCTAGAAATCCTATAGGAGACGGTCCACAGCAGGTGACGCTAATGTTGTCAGTAGAGGTGTTGAAGCCAAAGATCTGCAGTTCCAACTAGAGGTGCCGATGTACATACAGGACAAAATCATCTCGTGTGAATGTAGTTCAGGCATGTTTAAGATGAATGCAGTCATGTTAATGTCTACCATATTCTATCTTGAGCCTCTCCTCAGGGACCCCCTCCTCAGTTCCTGAGGCTCCTGTAAGTCATGTACAGGGGACTGGAGAGTGGGCTCTGTCCAGTCTGAGCCCTGAGTTACCCTGTGTGTATCTTAGGATACTTTGTATTTCTGTGGTGTCCGTTGTAACATCATCTCTTTCATTTCAGATTTATTTGGGCCCTCTCTTTTTAAAAAAACATACTACTGTTGTCTTTTATTCTTTACAGAAGTTTAATAAGTGTTTGATCTACTATCCTTACCCTATGTATACTTTTTGCAGTGAGATTTTTACTTTTCTTTGTTTCCTTGTTACTATCAATAATTAGTGAGACTTCTTTTAAGCTACCTTCAACATTGCTTATAAAGCTGCTTTATTAGTGATGACAGAGCCTTAATGGAAGTCATGTTCTGGTTGTAAATTAGAATGCAATGTGCCAGCAAATAGCCCCTTAAGTTTATGTCTCATTACTTCTTGTTCTTTTTTTAATTTAATTTTTATTTTTTGTCAGAGCAAATTTAATTAAAATGTTTTGTTTCTTCTAGGTGTGAAAGATGTGGTTCTTTTAAACATATACATATATCTATTCTTCTTTGGATCATTTTCCCATGTAGGTTATGACACGATGTTGAGTAGTCTTGTCTTGGTATTACGTAGGTCTTTGGTGATTACATATTTCACATGTGTTTCTATATCTATCTTAACCCCAATATCCTAATGTATCCAATCCTCACACCTTTCCATTTGGTGAACCATAAGTTTGTTTAATGAATCTGTGATTGCATTTCTCTGTGGAAATATTTTCATTGGTATCAATTTTTAGCTAAGACCTATAAGTGATATTATAGGATATGTGTCTTTTGCTTTCTGACTTAGTACAATTTGCCTGATTACCTCAAGAATCATACATGGTGCTGCAAATGGCATTGTTTCATTTTTTTCCCTGGCTAATATTCCATCTGTACGTGTACCAGTTCTTCTTTGGCCACGCACCTCTTGATGGACTTTCTGGTTGCCTCCATGTCTTGGCTATTGTAATACTGCTGCAATGCACATTTGCTTGCCTGTGTCTTTCCAGTTATATCTTCTTATGTTATAGGCCAAGCAGTGGGCTTGCTGTATCATATGGTAGCTCAGTGTGTATGTTTTAAAGGCACCACCATTCAGTTCTCATTAGTGGCTCTTTCCAGGTTACGTCCCACTTAAAATTGAGGGTATGCATTTCTCCAAAACACCTTCAATATTTATTGTTTGTAGTTTTCTTGCTGATGGTTATTCTAATGGGTGCGAGCTGATGCCTATCTGTGGTTGAATTTGCATGTGTCCCATAATCTGTTGAAATTGAGCTTTAAAGCATGCCCTTTTTATTTATCAAACTGTGATTACAGCTCAGTTCTTCAAAGTGTTTTCTTAAAGTAAGTGTCACATTTTGAAAATTTTTGGCCATTACCTCCCTCAAGACATTTTGAGGGCACGTTTCATTTACAGCCCTGAAGTACTTGTTCATATGAAGTGACCATTAGCACAGGTTTTAAAGCTGCTTTTGCAGGTAACGGCCAGAGGGTGGCAGCCTTTCTACGTTCCTAATCTGGTAAATAGGGAAAGAGACCTTCAGCCCCAAGAGTGTCCAGCTTTATTTCTCATCCAGCTGTGGGTCTAGATATGGTCACACCAGGTTGCATCACAGCCCCGGAACGAATTACGTAAAAATTTTCCCTCTATCACTGTCTTTGTTTTTTGGAATTTTTAAGTAATTTATTTTTATAATGGGGTTTACCTGATTTTCACTGCTGTGTTTATGCCCCTTTACACCCACTTGATTCACTTACAGAGGGACATCAATACATAGGTTTTAAGATTATTACTAGTCAGATATATTCTTGTGCAGCGAATAGGGCGTGTTGAGTCCAGTTCTCTGAGCAAGGAGTAGGTCTTGTCTATTACATATTGGGTTTATGGAACGGTATCTGAGCTAATTTGAAACCCTTGTTTTATGTATCACCCCACCTCACCTTTCCCGTTAAGCAGCCATACTGTGTTTTCTGCATGTGTGACTCTGTTCTGTTTTGTAATTCAGTTCAAGTGTAACGGTTTTTACATTCCCTCTATAAGTGATACCTTATGAGAAGTGTCCTTTTCTGTGTGACTTATTTCACTTAGAATCGTCGTACCTAAATCCACTCATCATGCTGCTACTAGCCTTATGACATTGATTTCATGGCTGAGTGATATTCCATTGTACATAAGGACCACAACTTCTTTATCCATTTTTCTCTTTCCTGGGATATTGAAGGTGGAATGAAGTGGAGGTCCTTGTCAACAGAGCAGCCCTCAACTTGGGGGTGCTTGTGTCTTGCTGATTTTTCATTTTCCCAATTTATACCCCCATGAGTGGAAGTGCCCTATGCTCTCTAAGCTGTGTTTTTTAGATGTTTCAGGACTCACCGTACACTTCTCCAGAGTGGCTGTTGGCAATTTACATCCCGCCCATCAGTGTAGCAAGGCTCCCATTTCTCCATGGCCTGTTCTGCATTTCTGGTTTTGACACTTTTTTCAGCATGGCCCTTTTGACCGATGGGTAGCGAGTCTTCTTTGTAGTGCTGATTTGCCTTTCCAGGTTGCTTGGTTGGCCAAAAAGGGCGTATGCGTTTTTTCCTGAATATATTCAGGAAAAAACGCATACGCCCTTTTTGGCCAAGGGCATCATTGTCAACGTTTTGCCGCTTTTCATGTGCTTTAAAGGCGATTCGAATCTACCTCCTGAAATCTGTTTCCTGCAATTCTGCCTTGATTTCAAATCGTCTTCTTTGCCTTCCCTCAATATATTTGTGGACGAGAGTTATCATTTATAACTCTGCAGGTTTGTGAATTGCAGTGCCCTCAAGCTCCATTTTACAACTCGCTTTTTTGGGAGCTGGCCGCAAAAGCGCAGGATGGCTTCAGGCCCTCTTCTGGTTCCGGGGGGCAGGCTGAGCCTGTAGTTAATTCTTCTTCCTTATGGGAAAATAGAGTGACCTGTGCCTGTCCCAACACCAAGAGCTAGTCTCTCGTTGGTTCCCCGTCTTCCCGTTCATCCTCAGGACAAATTGCAACCTGTACGGAACAGGAGGTTAAAGGTGCTGATGCTCCAAGTAGGGAGATTGCTAGTAAAGCGGCTGGAATGGCGAACCCGGGCACAAGGAGATGAGAAATGAGGTGCGTTTTAGAAACCTTTCCCCATCACACGGTGTACCATCTTCTGGGTTTCTCATGCATGTTTTCGATGTAGCAAGATGCCCTTGAACCTGGAGATTGGGACCCATGCGATGGGTACCACGCAGTATTACTTTAAAAGGTCTGCGTTTGCTCACCCAACCTCACCAAACCTCTCAGCCCCAAGAGTGTCCACCCTTATGTCTCATCCAGCTGTGGGTCTAGATATGGTCAATCCAGGTTGCATCACAGCCCCTGAACTCATTGTGTAGGAATTTCTCTCTCTTTCACTGTCTTTGTTTCATGGGTTTTTCAAAGTAATTTATTTTTATAATGGGGTTTAGCTGCTTTTCACTGCTGTGTTTATGCCGCCTTACACCCACTTGACACACTAACAGAGAGATATCAATACCTAGGTTTTAAGATTATTACTAGTCAGATATATTCTTGTGCGGTGAATAGGGCGTGTTGAGTCCAGTTCTCTGAGCAAGGAGTAGGTCTTGTCTATTACATATTGGTTTTATGGAACGGTATCTGAGCTAATTTGAAACCCTTGTTTTATGTATCACCCCACCTCACCTTTCCCGTTAAGCAGCCATAGTGTGTTTTTTGCATGTGTGACTCTGTTCTGTTTTGTAATTCAGTTCAAGTGTAACGGTTTTTACATTCCCTCTATAAGTGATACCTTATGAGAAGTGTCCTTTTCTGTGTGACTTATTTCACTTAGAATCGTCGTACCTAAATCCACTCATCATGCTGCTACTAGCCTTATGACATTGATTTCATGGCTGAGTGATATTCCATTGTACATAAGGACCACAACTTCTTTATCCATTTTTCTCTTTCCTGGGATATTGAAGGTGGAATGAAGTGGAGGTCCTTGTCAACAGAGCAGCCCTAAACTTTGGGGTGCTTGTGTCTTGCTGATTTTTCATTTTCCCAATTTATACCCCCATGAGTGGAAGTGCCCTATTCTCTCTAAGCTGTGTTTTTTAGATGTTTCAGGACACACCGTACACTTCTCCAGAGTGGCTGTTGGCAATTTACATCCCGCCCATCAGTGTAGCAAGGCTCCCTTGCCTCCCTGGCCTCTCCTGCTTTTCTTGTTTTACACTTTTTTAGGAAGGCCATTTTGACCGATGGGAAGTCAGACTTCTTTGTAGCGCTGAATTGCATTTCCGGCTTGCTTGGTTGGCCAAAAAGGGCCTAGGGGTTTTTTCCTGAATTCATTCAGAAAAAAACGCATATGCTCTTTTTGGCCAAGTGCATCATTGTCGACGTTTTGCCGCTTTTCATGTGCTTTAGGGGTGATTCGAATCTATCTCCTGAAATCTGTTTCCTGCAATTCTGCCTTGATTTCAAATCCTCTTCGTTGCCTTCCCTCAATATATTTGTGGACGAGAGTTATCATTTATAATTCTGCAGGTTTGTGAATTGCAGTGCCCCTGAGCTCCATTTGTCAACTCGCTTTTTTGGGAGCTTTCCGCAGAACCGCTCATTTGCTTCTGGACCTACTCTGGTTCCCGGTGGCAAGCTAAGCCTTTGCTTAATTCTTCTTCCTGACTGGAAAGTAGAGTGACATGTGGCTCTCCGAACATCTAGGGCTTGGCTCTCCTTGTTTCTCCTCCTTCCCCTTCTTCCTTTGGACAAATTCCGATTTCTGTGCAACTGGATGTTGAAGGTGCTGACATCCTCTAGTGGGGAGATTTTAAGGAAAAAGGCTGGAGGGGTGAACCCAACAACCAGGAAATTAGGCGTTTTGGTGCCTTTTCCAAAATCTTCCTGATCCAACCGTGTTCCATCTTCTGGGTGTCACAGGCATGTTTTAGCTGTAGGAAAGGTCCCGTGTATGTAAGGAGAACACAAGGGATTTTTCCAAATCAGTGTCTCCCCGAACTCCAATCTGGGGAATTTTTAAGCTACTGGTACATGTGTGTTCATTAAGGGACTTGGGCCGTAGGCAGAGTCCGAACTTTAGATGATTGAAGTCTTTAGGTTCAGAAACGCTCACCATCGGCCTCCTTTAGTTTCCATTTTATCTGTAGTTGATAGATGATGTCGATATAGATATCTATTGTTTTTCAGGTTATTTCCCCTCAGGGGTCATTACAAAATATTGAGTATAGTTCCCTGTGCTATACAGTAGTTCCTTGTTGATGATATATTTTATACATAGCAGTGTGTATATGTTAATCTGAAACTGTTAATTTATCCCTCCTCCCACCTTTCCCCTTTGGTAATAAAAAATATAAGATTTTATACTTCTCAGAAATCTAGGAGCTGAAAGAGAGGTATCATTTTCAATGGAAAATCATTCCAAACAAGGTTGAAACTTCAACCAAGATTATTAGATGTACATCCTTGGAAAGAAATCACTGCATTTCTCTACTCTTGACCTGACAAATAAGACAATCCCCTCCACTGAACTTGCTTATAATAAAGTGATGGAAATATCAAATGGAAGTGTTAGAAACATCTTATTTTACACGAGCCTTATACACTGCTCTATGTTAATTACAGTTTGGCTCACACATCTGTTCATTGAAGTTACAATGTTCTCAAATTCTGTTACTGATCCTGCAGAGTGGGCCCCAACAAGGGTCTCCCTGCCCAGTGTCATTGGAGCCAACAGATCGAGACTGACTTTGGTTCAGAAGCAAAGGAAAACTTTATATTTTGATCAGAGAATGGAGAGGTGAGAGTGTGTGCTCCCCTGCGGGTTGTGGGCCGGGCTGCTGTGTAGGGATCCTGTCAGCATCAGCGGGAGGGAGGGGGCGGAGCTCTCGAGGGCCAGGTTGGCTGGAGCTCAGGCTCTATGTCGCAGAGTCTGCACGGGGCCCCACGAGCTGAGGTGTCGGCCCAGCCATTTTGCACGAGGAAATCGGGTCTGAAGTGTCGGGTGTGGGACCTCTTCATGTGGAAACCTAGGAGCAAGTGAAATTAGACAAAGCACAAAGGAAAAAATGGTTAGACTTTATTTTATTGCCCAGATTCTATTTTTATCTCCCAGGAATTTTTAATGGGCTTTGCCAGTGACAAAGCCCTCCTCTGCCTTTTGTCCCATTCCTCATTCTTGGGGCGCTGAGGGTGCAGACACGTCTTCTGTAAATGCTTCATGCTGAGTTGGGTGTCCTCATACCCGGGGGGAGGGGCAGGACTTCTCCCCAGCAGCCTCCAGGTGAGGTTGATTGTCCGCAGGCCTCCTCCCTCACTGCTCGTCTGCCTGAGCACCAGCATTGGAAGTTTTATAGATTCTAATGACCTTTAAGGGTCCAGGAAAGAGATGTGCAGAGACGCTGTGGGGGTGGGCGGTTTTACCCTGCTCCACATTGGTTCGGCCCCCTTAGGCTGATGGTTTCTGCCAGCCTAGATGCTCTGACCAGTAGTCTGTGCTTTCTTCAGTTAGGCCACTGAATTAACGTACAAACAGCACCAGGTGTCAGAGCCCTGCTTGCTCAACTCCCAGACAGTCCAGGGCCGGTGGTGATCCAGGACCATGACGGCCACTCAGTCAACGGCCTTTTGAAGTAGCCAGGAGTACAGCCGGTCTCATTGGCCGCCATCACTGCGGTGTCTGTAGGCTTTTCTATGGTGGCAGCGTTATTTACGGTTCCCCTGCCAAGTTTATTAGCTCCGCTCTGGGTGCAGTAAGTCCTGTAAGCAATAGTCTGCTCTTTTGGGGCACACTCTTGTTGTTTTCTGAGAGAAGCTCCAGGTCAAGTGATGGTCACACGAGTCGTCATGGGGGCCCATTGCCCCAGGTTGTCTCTCTGGAGGTTGGTGTTGGAGGGCCTCCTCACTCGAGGTCATTGTGCCCACGGAGCAATCCCTGCAACTTCAGGGCATGGTGGGTGGTTAGGATCACCAAGTGGCGTCCTTTTCCCTTAGGAGGGAGCTGGCCTTGTGGGCTGCTGATTTCCAGGTTTTTAGATACCCCCAGTATCCTGGTCGGATGGGGTGGCTGGCCAATGCCTGGAGGGCATTCTTGCATTGTTCCATTTCAAGTGGTCCCAGTTTTTGCACTAATACTCCAAGGGCGATTCGCCTTGGACCAGGAATGTAAAGGTCAAAGGGTTTAGCTAACTTAGGGAGGTCCAGGGCCAGGGTCTGAATTGACTGCTCTTTCCATTCTTGAAAGGCCCCTTCTGGATTCTATTCAAAAGGATCATCATCTTTTCCTTTCAGTGTTTCATATAGAGGCCCAGTCTAACTATTAGACTGTAGTTAGGGATCCAGATGCAGCAAACCCCGGTCTCCCCAGGAACCCCTAAGCTGTCTTCTAGTTTCAGGAAAGGTGAGGCTGCAAATGGCTTCTTCCCTTTCCTGGGGTGGGCTTCTCCGACCTTCTGTGCGAATGAAGCCCAGGAAGGCCACCTTAGTTTGTGATATTTGAGCCTTTTCCTTGGACACCTTCTATCTTTTATTGGCTAGGTAGTTCAGAGGCCTCCTTAGTCGGGCTGGTGATCAGAATGTCATCTGCATATTGAAGGAGGGTTCCCTTCTCCAGAGGTAGATCTTTTAGGTCTTTAGCTAACGTTTCCCCAAAGATGGTGTGGGAATTTTTGAACCCCTGGGGCAGGACGGCCCAGCAGTATTGTTTTTGTTGTAGGTTGAGTCCTGCCACTCACAGCCAAAATTTCTTGTGACTCTGGGACTAATGGAATACAGAAGAAGGCATCATTGAAGTCTAATACAGAATGCCATGTCCTGGTGGATGGTAGAATGACCAGCAGGGTGTAGGAATTAGGAACTACTAGATGTATATCCTCTGTGGCTTCACTGACTGTCCTGGCGTCCTCTAGCAGGTCCCCAGCAGCCCACGGGGCTCTTGTGGTCAGGCCCCTCCCAGGATATGGAGCTCACCTGGGCAGGTACGCAGCAGCCCACGGGGCTCTCGTGGGCAGGCCCCTCCCTGGATATGGAGCTCCCGTGGACAGGTACCCCGGCAGGGCTGGGCACACAGGAACCGTGCACATAGCCCTCATTGCAGAGCACCCCCAGCACCCCTGTCACTCAGAGCTGACACAGAGCACCTCAGAGCAGAGCTTGAACTAACAAACAGCAGCTCCAACAGGTCTGTGACCCTAGGCTTCACTCTGTGCGGCCTCCCTCTGCCTGGTCTTCCAGGGGCTTCCACTGCAGCCGGGGCACCAGGCCTCTGTCTCCACCCACCACCCCTCCTCTCCCTGACTCCTGGGTTCCTCTCATTAGCAGAGGGTCTTCTTGAAGTTGTCTCCCACTCATGGACCAGATAAAATGATTCGAAAACAAGCCAGGGCTGCCGCCCCTTATCTATCCTGACTCTCGGGACCCTACGCCTGTTCCTTGGATCTGGCCGGTGCAGCAAGGCCCATTTTCTGCAACTCTGAGCCCCTGAGGGGCGAGGATTGGCTGACCTGGGCAGCCTGACCCGGCCGGCCAGCCCTTCCCAGGTGTGCCTGGGTTGAGGTCAATATAAACACCCCTCCAGGCAGCAAAAGCCTCTGCAGCTGTGCCTGACGCCATATTCTCTGCCCCGTCAGCAGTCTCGGGGTTGGGCTGGTGGGAGGGAGTAGGGCCCACGGCTCTATGAGTGGCCCAGTGTGACTGGGGCTCTGCTGGACTTTCTGCAGGAGTTGCCGGGCTGCCACCTGCTAAAGAAGAGGATGTGTCACCCATACTTGCTGCTGGAATTTCTCCCCGGGCAGAGGTGAGGAAGGAAAAAAGCAGTGGGGGCCGGGACAGGAGGGGTACCTCAGGCAGGGAAATGGAAAGCTTCCAGACGAGCGCCCGGGGCCAGGACCATCCTGGCTGGCCTGCAGGCACCAAGTCGGCCTGCGTGCTGTCGCTGGTGTGACTCCAAGCCCCTTCCTCTAGTTTTTAAAGTCTTTGCACACATTCAGGTGTTTTACCTGGGAAGGGTGGGAAAAGTTCAGCAGCAGCTGGCCTGGGGCTCAGCTCACGTTTACTCAGAGACGCCTCCTCACGGTCCCCCAGCTTTGCAATGAGGACGCTCCTCGTGTGGGGGCTGCTGGCTGCATGGGAGATGATTCCCCACCTGTGACCAACTTCAGAATTGTTTACCCCTGGAGCAAGTGCCCTGATAGGGTTTTCCTCTGTATGACCAGTGGGTTCTGTTTTTTTTTTTTTTTTTCTTTTTTGGTTCAAAGTAAGTTTTATTCCTCTTTTTGTATTTATGGATATAAGCATGGAAATAATTCATTCATATAAATACGTCTATGGGAAGGACAGAACTTTTTTTTCTGTTTTATTTTTTTAAGTATGATTTATTTTTTAATTTTTGAATTTATTTTATTCATTTTTTTATACAGCAGGCTCTTATTGGTAACCTATTTTATACATATAAGTGTATATATGTCAATCCCAGGCTCGCAATTCATCCCACCACCACCACCCTGCCACTTTCCCCCCTTGGTGTCCATACATTTGTTCTCTACATCTGTGTCTCTATTTCTGCCTTGCAAACCGGTTCATCTTTACCATTTTTCTAGGTTCCACATGTATGCGTTAATATACGATATTTGTTTTTCTCTTTCTGACTTACTTCACTCTGTATGACAGTCTCTAGATCTATCCACGTCTCTACAAATGACCCAATTTCATTCCTTTTTATGGCTGAGTAATATTCCATTTTATATATGTAGCACATCTTTTCTGTTCGTCTGTCTATGGGCATTTAGGTTGCTTCCATGACCTGGCTATTGTAAACAGTGCTGCAATGAATATTGTGGTGAATATGTCTTTTTGAATTATGGTTTTCTCTGGGTATATGGCCAGTAGTGGGATTGCTGGGTCATATGGTAATTCTATTTTTAGTCTTTTAAGGAACCTCCATACTGTTCTCCATCGTGACTGTATCAATTTACATTCCCACAAATAGTGTAAGAGGGTTCCCTTTTCTCCACACCCTCTCCAGCATTTGTTGCTTGTAGATTTTCTGATGATGCCCATTCTAACTCGTGTGAGGCGATACCTCATTGTAGTTTTGGTTTATATTTCTCTAATAATTAGTGATGTTGAGCAGCTTTTCATGTGCTTCTTGGTCATCTGTATGTCTTCTTGGGACAAATGTCTATTTACGTCATCTGCCCATTTTTGGATTGGGTTGTTTGTTTTTTTACTGTTGAGCTGCATGAGCTGTTTATATACATTGGAGATTAATCCTTTGTCCATTGATTCGTTTGCAAATATTTTCTCCCATTGTGAGGGTTGTCTTTTCGTCTTGTTTGTAGTTTCCTTTGCTTTGCAAAAGCTTTTAGGTTTCATTTGCTCCCATATGTTTATTTTTTTTTTATTCCATTACTCTAGGAGGTGGATCAAAAAAGATCTTGCTGTGATTTATGTCAAAGAGTATTCTTCCTGTGTTTTCCTCTAAGAGTTTTATAGTGTCCGGTCTTACATTTCGGTCTCTAAACCATTTTGAGTTTATTTTTTGTGTATGGTGTTAGGGAGTGTTCTAATTTCATTCTTTTACATGTAGCTGTCCATTTTTCCCAGCACCACTTATTGAAGAGACTGTCTTTTCTCCTTTGTATACCCTTGCCTCCTTTGTCATAGATTAGTGGGCCATAGGTGTGTAGGTTTATCTCTGGGCTTTTTTTTTTTCTTTTACATCTTTATTGGAGTATAATTGCTTTACAATTGTGTGTTAGTTTCTGCTGTATAAAAAAGTGAATCAGCTGTGCGTATACATATAACACCATATCCCCTCCCTCTTGCACCTCCCTCTCACTCCCTTATCCCACCCTTTTAGGTGGTCACAAAGCACAGAGCTGATCTCCCTGTGCTATGTGGCTGCTTCCCAGTAGCTATCAATTTTACATTTGGTAGTGTATATATGTCCATACCACTCTCTCACTTTGTCCCAGCTTACCCTTCCCTCTCCCCATGTCCTCAAGTCCTTTCTCTACGTCTGTGTCCTTAATCCTTTCCTGCCCCTAGGTTCTTCATAAACTTTTTTTTTTAAGATTCCATATATATGTGTTAGCATACGGTATTTGTTTTTCTCTTTCTGACTTACTTCACTCTGTAGGACAGACTCTAGATCCATCCACCTCACTAAAAATAACTCAATTTCGTTTCTTTTTATGGCTGAATAATGTTCCATTGTATATATGTGCCACATCTTCTTTATCCATTTATCTGTTGATGGACACTTAGGTTGCTTCCATGTCCTGGCTATTGTAAATAGAGCTACAGTGAACATTGTGGTACATGACTCTTTTTGAATTATGGTTTTCTCAGGGTAAATGTCCAGGAGTGGGTTTGCTGGGTTGTATGGTAGTTCTATTTTTAGTGTTTAAGGAACCCCCATACCTTTCTCCCTAGTGGCTATATCAATTTACATTCCCACCAACAGTGCAAGAGGGTTCCCTTTGCTCCAATAAATGCCTCTCCAGCATTTATTGTTGGTAGATTTTTTGATGATGGCCATTCTGACTGGTGTGAGGTGATACCTCACTGTAGTTTTGATTTGCATTTCTCTAATGATTAGTGATGTTCAGCATCCTTTCATGTGTTTGTTGGCAACCTGTATATCTTCTTTGGAGAAATGTCTATTTAGGTCTTCTGCCCATTTTTGGATTGGGTTGTTTGGTTTTGTGATATTGAGCTACATGAGCTGCTTTTTGGAGATTAATCCTTTGCCATTTGCTTCATTTGAAAATATTTTCTCCCATTCTGATGGTTGTCTTTTCATCTTGCTTATGTTTTCCTTTGCTGTGCAAAAGAATTTATGTTTCATTCGGTCCCATTTTTTTATTTTTGTTTTTATTTCCATTTCTCTAGGAGGTGGGTCAAAAAGGATCTTGCTGTGATTTATGTCATAGACTGTTCTGCTTATGTTTTCCTCTAAGAGTTTTATAGTGGCTGGTCTTATATTTAGGTCTCTAATCCATTTTGAGTTTATTTTTGTGTATGGTGTTAGGGAGTGTACTAATTTCATTCTTTTACATGTAACTGTCCAGTTTTCCCAGCACCACTTGCTGAAGACACTGTCTTTTCTCCATTGTATACCCTTGCCTCCTTTGTCATAGATTAGTGAACCATAGGTACGTGGGTTTATCTCTGTGCTTTCTATCCTGTTCTATTGACCTATATTTCTGTTTTTGTGTCAGTACCATATTATCTTGATTACTGTAGCTTTGCAATATAGTCTGAAGTCTGGAAGTCTGATTCCTCCAGCTCTTTTTTTTCCCCCCTCAAGACTGCTTTGGCTATCCAGGGTCTTTTGTGTCTCCCTACAAATTTTAAGATTTTTTTTTCTTGTTTTGTAGAAAATGCCAAATGTATTTTGATCGGGATTGCATTGAATCTGTAGATTGCTTTGGGTAGTATAGTCATTTTCACAATATTGATTCTTCTAATCCGAGAACATGGTATATGTCTCCATCTGTTTATATCATCTTTGATTTCTTTCATCAGTGTCTTATAGTTTTCTGAGTACAGGTCTTTTACTTCCTTAGGTAGGTTTATTCCTAGGTATTTTATTCTTTTTGTAGCAGTGGTAATGGGATTGTTTCCTTAATTTCTCTTTCTGATCTTTCATTGTTAGTGTATAGGAATGCAAGCAATTTCTGTGCATTAATTTTGTATCCTGCAACTTTACCAAATTCATTGATTAGCTCCAGTGGTTTTCTGGTGGCATCTTCAGGATTCTCTTTCTATGATATCATGTCATCTGCAAACAGTGACAATTTTACTTCTTCTTTTCCTTTTTGTATTCCTTTTATTTCTTTTTCTTCTCTGATTGCCATGGCTAGGACTTCCAAAACTATGTTGAATAGCAGTGGTGAGAGTGGACATCCTCGTCTTGTTCCTGATCTTAGAGGAAACGCTTTCAGTTTTTCACCATTGAGAATGCTGTTTGCTGTGGGTTTGTCATATATGGCCTTTATTATGTTGAGGTAGTTTCCCTCTATGCCCACACTCTGCAGAGTTTTTATCGTAAATGAGTGTTGAATTTTCTCAAAATCTTTTCCTTCCTCTATTGAGATGATCATATGCTTTTATTCTACAATTTGTTAATATGGTGTATCACATTGATTTGTGTATATTGAAGAATCCTTGCATCCCTGGGATAAACCCCACTTGATCATGGTGTATGATCCTTTTAATGTGTTGTTCGATTCTGTTTGCTAGTATTTTGTTGAGGATTTTTACATCTATATTCATCAGTGATATTGGTCTATAATTTTCTTTCCTTGTAGTATCTCTGTCTGATTTTGGTATCAGGGTGATGGTGGTCTCATAGAATGAGTTTGGGAGTGTTCCTTCCGCTGCAATTGTTTTGAAGAATTTGAGAAGGTTGGGTGTTAGGTCTTCTCTAAATGTTTGATAGAATTCACCTGTGATGCCATCTGGTTCTGGACTTTTGTTTGTTGGAAGATTTTTAATCACAGTTTCAATTTCATTGCTTGTGATAGGTTTGTTCATATTTTCTATTTCTTCCTGGTTCAGTCTTAGAAGGTTATCCCTTTCTAAGAATTTGTCCATTTCTTCCAGATTGTCCATTTTATTGGCCTAGAGTTGCTTGTAGTAGTCTCTTAGGATGCTTTGTATTCCTGTGGTGTCTGTTGTAACTTCTGCTTTTTCACTTCTAATTTTGTTGATTTGCGTCCTCTCCCTCTTTTTCTGGAGTCTGGCTAAAGGTTGATCATTTTTGCTTATCTTCTCAAAGAACCAGCTTTTAGTTTTATTGATCTTTGCTTTCGTTTTCTTTGTTTCTATTTCATTTATTTCTGCTCTGATCTTTATGATTTCTTTCCTTCTACTAACTTTGGGTTTTGTTCTTCTTTCTCTAGTTCCTCTAGGTGTAAGGTTAGATTGTTTATTTGAGATTTTTCTTGTTTCTTGAGGTAGGCTTGTATTGCTATAAACTTCCCTCTTAGAACTCCTTTTGCTGCATCCCATAGGTTTTGGATCATCGTGTTTTTGTTGTCATTTGTCTCTAGGTAGTTTTTGATTTCCTCTTTGGTTTCTTCAGTGATCTCTTGGTTATTTAGTAACGTATTGTTTAGCCTCCATGTGTTTGTGTTTTTTACGGTTTTTTCCGTGTAATTGATTTCTAATCTCATAGCATTGTGGTCGGAACAGCTGCTTGATATGATTTCAGTTTTTTTAAATTTACTGAGGCTTTATCTGTGACCCAAGATGTGATCTATCCTGGAGAATGTTCCGTGTGCAGTTGAGAAGAACGTGTAATCTCCTGTTTTTGGATGGAATGTCCTATAAATATCAATTAACTCTATCTGGTCTATTGTGTCATTTAAAGCTTGTGTTTCCTTATTAATTGTCTGTCTGGCTGATCTCCACTGGTGTAAGTGAGCTGTTAAAGTCCCCCGCTATTATTGTGTTACTGTCGATTTCCTCTTTTATAGCTGTTAGCAGTTGCCTTATACATTGAGCTGCTCCTATTTTGGGTACATATATATTTATAGTTGTTATATCTTCTTCTTGGATTGATCCCCTGACCATTATGTAGTGCCTTTCCTCGTCTCTTGTAACATTCTTTATTTTAAAGTCTATTTTATCTGATATGAGTATTGCTACTCCAGCTTTCTTTTGATTTTCATTTGCATAGAATATATTTTTCCATCGCCTCACTTTGAGTCTGTATGTGTCCCTAGGTCTGAAATGGATCTCTTGTAGACAGCATATATATGGGTCTTGTTTTTGTATCCATTCAGCGAGCCTGTGTCTTTTGGTTGGAACATGTAGTGCATTCACGTTTAAGGTAATTATCGATATGTATGTTCCTACTACTATTTTCTTAATTGTTATGGGTTTGTCTTGGTGGGTCCTTTTCTTCTCTTGTGTTTCCCACTTAGAGAAGTTCCTTTAGCATTTGGTGTAGAGCTGGTTTCATGGTGCTGAATTCTCTTAGCTTTTGCTTGTCTGTAAGGCTTTTGATTTCTCCATCAAATCTGAATGAGCTCTTTGCAGGGTGGAGTACTCTTGGTTGTAGGTTCTTCCCTTTCATCACTTTAAATTTATCATGCCACTTCCTTCTGGCTTGTAGATTTTCTGCTGAGAAATCAGTTGTTATCCTTATGGGAGTTCCCTTGTATGTTATTTGTCATTTTTCCCTTGCTGCTTTCAATCATTTTTCTTTGTCGTTAATTTTTGTCAATTTGATTACTATGTGTCTTGTCATTTTTCTCCTTTGGTTTATCCTGCCTGGGACACTCTGTGCTTCTGGACTTGGGTGGCTATTTCTTTTCCCATGCTAGGGAAGTTTTTGACCATAATCTCTTCAAATATATTCTCGGGTCCTTTCTCTCTCTCTTCTCCTTCTGGGACCCCTATAATGCGAATGTTGTTGCGTTTAAAGTTGTCCCAGAGGACTCTTGGGGTATCTTCGTTTATTTTCATTCTTTTTCTTTATTCTGTTCCATGGCAGTGATTTCCACCTTTCTGTCTTCCAGGTCACTTATCCGTTCTTCTGCCACAGTTATTCTGCTACTGATTCCTTCTAGTGTATTTTTCATTTCAGTTATTCCATTGTTCACCTCTGTTTGTTTGTTCTTTAATTCTTCTAGGTGTTTGTTCCTTAATTCTTCTAGGTCTTTGTTAAACATTTCTTGCATCTTCTCGATCTTTGCCTCCTTTCTTTTTCCAAGGTCTTGGCTCAACTTCACTATCATTATTCTGAATTCTTTTTCTGGAAGGTTCCCTATCTCCACCTCATTTCATTTTTTTTCTGGGGTTTTATCTTGTTCCTTGATCTGGTATAAAGTCCTCTGCCTTTTCATTTTGTCTATCTTTCTGTGAATGTGGTTTTCCTTCCACAGGCTGCAGAATTGTAGTTCTTCTTGCTTCTGCTGTCTGCTCTCCGGTGGATGAGTCTATCTTAGAGGCTTGTGCAAGCTTCCTGATGGGAGGGACTGGTGGTGGGTAGAGCTGGGTGTTGCTTTGGTGGGCAGAGCTTTAATCCGCTTGTCTACGGATTAAATAAAACTTTAATAAAAAGTTTAATCCGCTTGTCTGCTGATGCATGGGGCTGGGTTCCCTCCCTGTTGGTTGTTTGGCCTGAGGCGACCCAGCCCTGGAGCCTACCTTGCTCTTGGTGGGGCTAATGGCGGACTCTGGGAGGGCTCACACCAAGGAGTATTTCCCAGAACTTCTGCTGCCAGTGTCGTTGTCCTCACGGTGAGCCACAGCCACAGCCACCACCTGCCTCTGCAGGAGACCCTCTAAAAGTAGCAGGTAGTTCTGGTCATTCTCCTACAGGGTCACTGCTCCTTCCCCTGGGTCCTGATGTGCACACTACTTTGTGTGTGCCCTCCAAGAGTGGAGTATCTGAGTGGAGTTGAGACTCTGAGACTCTGTGTGGAGTTGCACAGACTCTGGGTCCTGTGAAGCTTCGATGTTTTGTGATTCTAGAAATCCTATAGGAGACGGTCCACAGCAGGTGACGCTAATGTTGTCAGTAGAGGTGTTGAAGCCAAAGATCTGCAGTTCCAACTAGAGGTGCCGATGTACATACAGGACAAAATCATCTCGTGTGAATGTAGTTCAGGCATGTTTAAGATGAATGCAGTCATGTTAATGCCTACCATATTCTATCTTGAGCCTCTCCTCAGGGACCCCCTCCTCAGTTCCTGAGGCTCCTGTAAGTCATGTACAGGGGACTGGAGAGTGGGCTCTGTCCAGTCTGAGCCCTGAGTTACCCTGTGTGTATCTTAGGATACTTTGTATTTCTGTGGTGTCTGTTGTAACATCATCTCTTTCATTTCAGATTTATTTGGGCCCTCTCTTTTTAAAAAAAACATACTACTGTTGTCTTTTATTCTCTACAGAAGTTTAATAAGTGTTTGATCTACTATCCTTACCCTATGTATACTTTTTGCAGTGAGATTTTTACTTTTCTTTGTTTCCTTGTTACTATCAATAATTAGTGAGACTTCTTTTAAGCTACCTTCAACATTGCTTATAAAGCTGCTTTATTAGTGATGACAGAGCCTTAATGGAAGTCATGTTCTGGTTGTAAATTAGAATGCAATGTGCCAGCAAATAGCCCCTTAAGTTTATGTCTCATTACTTCTTGTTCTTTTTTTAATTTAATTTTTATTTTTTGTCAGAGCAAATTTAATTAAAATGTTTTGTTTCTTCTAGGTGTGAAAGATGTGGTTCTTTTAAACATATACATATATCTATTCTTCTTTGGATCATTTTCCCATGTAGGTTATGACACGATGTTGAGTAGTCTTGTCTTGGTATTACGTAGGTCTTTGGTGATTACATATTTCACATGTGTTTCTATATCTATCTTAACCCCAATATCCTAATGTATCCAATCCTCACACCTTTCCATTTGGTGAACCATAAGTTTGTTTAATGAATCTGTGATTGCATTTCTCTGTGGAAATATTTTCATTGGTATCAATTTTTAGCTAAGACCTATAAGTGATATTATAGGATATGTGTCTTTTGCTTTCTGACTTAGTACAATTTGCCTGATTACCTCAAGAATCATACATGGTGCTGCAAATGGCATTGTTTCATTTTTTTCCCTGGCTAATATTCCATCTGTACGTGTACCAGTTCTTCTTTGGCCACGCACCTCTTGATGGACTTTCTGGTTGCCTCCATGTCTTGGCTATTGTAATACTGCTGCAATGCACATTTGCTTGCCTGTGTCTTTCCAGTTATATCTTCTTATGTTATAGGCCAAGCAGTGGGCTTGCTGTATCATATGGTAGCTCAGTGTGTATGTTTTAAAGGCACCACCGTTCAGTTCTCATTAGTGGCTCTTTCCAGGTTACGTCCCACTTAAAATTGAGGGTATGCATTTCTCCAAAACACCTTCAATATTTATTGTTTGTAGTTTTCTTGCTGATGGTTATTCTAATGGGTGCGAGCTGATGCCTATCTGTGGTTGAATTTGCATGTGTCCCATAATCTGTTGAAATTGAGCTTTAAAGCATGCCCTTTTTATTTATCAAACTGTGATTACAGCTCAGTTCTTCAAAGTGTTTTCTTAAAGTAAGTGTCACATTTTGAAAATTTTTGGCCATTACCTCCCTCAAGACATTTTGAGGGCACGTTTCATTTACAGCCCTGAAGTACTTGTTCATATGAAGTGACCATTAGCACAGGTTTTAAAGCTGCTTTTGCAGGTAACGGCCAGAGGGTGGCAGCCTTTCTACGTTCCTAATCTGGTAAATAGGGAAAGAGACCTTCAGCCCCAAGAGTGTCCAGCTTTATTTCTCATCCAGCTGTGGGTCTAGATATGGTCACACCAGGTTGCATCACAGCCCCGGAACGAATTACGTAAAAATTTTCCCTCTATCACTGTCTTTGTTTTTTGGAATTTTTAAGTAATTTATTTTTATAATGGGGTTTACCTGATTTTCACTGCTGTGTTTATGCCCCTTTACACCCACTTGATTCACTTACAGAGGGACATCAATACATAGGTTTTAAGATTATTACTAGTCAGATATATTCTTGTGCGGCGAATAGGGCGTGTTGAGTCCAGTTCTCTGAGCAAGGAGTAGGTCTTGTCTATTACATATTGGGTTTATGGAACGGTATCTGAGCTAATTTGAAACCCTTGTTTGATGTATCACCCCACCTCACCTTTCCCGTTAAGCAGCCATACTGTGTTTTCTGCATGTGTGACTCTGTTCTGTTTTGTAATTCAGTTCAAGTGTAACGGGTTTTACATTCCCTCTATAAGTGATACCTTATGAGAAATGTCCTTTTCTGTGTGACTTATTTCACTTAGAATCGTCGTACCTAAATCCACTCATCATGCTGCTACTAGCCTTATGACATTGATTTCATGGCTGAGTGATATTCCATTGTACATAAGGACCACAACTTCTTTATCCATTTTTCTCTTTCCTGGGATATTGAAGGTGGAATGAAGTGGAGGTCCTTGTCAACAGAGCAGCCCTCAACTTTGGGGTGCTTGTGTCTTGCTGATTTTTCATTTTCCCAATTTATACCCCCATGAGTGGAAGTGCCCTATGCTCTCTAAGCTGTGTTTTTTAGATGTTTCAGGACACACCGTACACTTCTCCAGAGTGGCTGTTGGCAATTTACAACCCGCCCATCAGTGTGGCAAGGCTCCCATTTCTCCATGGGCTGTCCTGCATTTCTGGTTTTGAGACATTTTTCAGCATGGCCCTTTTGACCGATGGGTAGCGAGTCTTCTTTGTAGCGCTGATTTGCCTTTCCAGGTTGCTTGGTTGGCCAAAAAGGGCGTATGCGTTTTTTCCTGAATATATTCAGGAAAAAACGCATACGCCCTTTTTGGCCAAGGGCATCATTGTCAACGTTTTGCCGCTTTTCATGTGCTTTAAAGGCGATTCGAATCTACCTCCTGAAATCTGTTTCCTGCAATTCTGCCTTGATTTCAAATCGTCTTCTTTGCCTTCCCTCAATATATTTGTGGACGAGAGTTATCATTTATAACTCTGCAGGTTTGTGAATTGCAGTGCCCTGAAGCTCCATTTTACAACTCGCTTTTTTGGGAGCAGGCCGCAAAAGAGCAGGATGGCTTCAGGCCCTCTTCTGGTTCCGGGGGGCAGGCTGAACCTGTAGTTAATTCTTTTTCCTGATGGGAAAATAGAGTGACCTGTGCCTGTCCCAACACCAAGAGCTAGTCTCTCATTGGTTCCACGTCTTCCCGTTCATCCTCAGGACAAATTGCAACCTGTACGGAACAGGAGGTTAAAGGTGCTGATGCTCCAAGTAGGGAGATTGCTAGTAAAGCGGCTGGAATGGCGAACCCGGGCACAAGGAGATGAGAAATGAGGTGCGTTTTAGAAACCTTTCCCCATCACACGGTGTACCATCTTCTGGGTTTCTCATGCATGTTTTCGATGTAGCAAGATGCCCTTGAACCTGGAGATTTGGGACCCATGCGATGGGTACCACGCAGTATTACTTTAAAGGGTCTGCGTTTGCTCACCCAACCTCACCAAACCTCTCAGCCCCAAGAGTGTCCACCCTTATGTCTCATCCAGCTGTGGGTCTAGATATGGTCAATCCAGGTTGCATCACAGCCCCTGAACGAATTGTATAGGAATTTCTCTCTCTTTCACTGTCTTTGTTTCATGGGTTTTTCAAAGTAATTTATTTTTATAATGGGGTTTAGCTGCTTTTCACTGCTGTGTTTATGCCGCCTTACACCCACTTGACACACTAACAGAGAGATATCAATACATAGGTTTTAAGATTATTACTAGTCAGATATATTCTTGTGCGGTGAATAGGGCGTGTTGAGTCCAGTTCTCTGAGCAAGGAGTAGGTCTTGTCTATTACATATTGGGTTTATGGAACGGTATCTGAGCTAATTTGAAACCCTTGTTTTATGTATCACCCAACCTCACCTTTCCTGTTAAGCAGCCATAGTGTGTTTTCTGCATGTGTGACTCTGTTCTGTTTTGCAATTCAGTTCAAGTGTAATGGTTTTTACATTCCCTCTATAAGTGATACCTTATGAGAAATGTCCTTTTCTGTGTGACTCATTTCACTTAGAATCGTCGTACCTAAATCCACTCATCATGCTGCTACTAGCCTTATGACAGTGATTTCATGGCTGAGTGATATTCCATTGTACATAAGGACCACAACTTCTTTATCCATTTTTCTCTTTCCTGGGATATTGAAGGTGGAATGAAGTGGAGGTCCTTGTCAACAGAGCAGCCCTAAACTTTGAGGTGCTTGTGTCTTGCTGATTTTTCATTTTCCCAGTGTATACCCCCATGAATGGAAGTGCCCTATGCTCTCTAAGCTGTGTTTTTTAGATGTTTCAGGACACACCGTACACTTCTCCAGAGTGGCTGTTGGGAATGTACATCCGCCCATCAGTGTAGCAAGGCTCCCATTTCTCCATGGCCTGTCCTGCATTTCTGGTTTTGACACGTTTTTCAGCATGGCCCTTTTGACCGATGGGTAGCGAGTCTTCTTTGTAGCGCTGATTTGCCTTTCCAGGTTGCTTGGTTGGCCAAAAAGGGCGTATGCGTTTTTTCCTGAATATATTCAGGAAAAAACGCATACGCCCTTTTTGGCCAAGGGCATCATTGTCAACGTTTTGCCGCTTTTCATGTGCTTTAAAGGCGATTCGAATCTACCTCCTGAAATCTGTTTCCTGCAATTCTGCCTTGATTTCAAATCCTCTTCTTTGCCTTCCCTCAATATATTTGTGGACGAGACTTATCATTTATTACTCTGCAGGTTTGTGAATTGCAGTGCCCTGAAGCTCCTATTTTACAACTCGCTTTTTAGGGAGCTGGCCGCAAAAGCGCAGGATGGCTTCAGGCCCTGTTCTGGTTCCGGGGGGCAGGCTGAGCCTGTGGTTAATTCTTCTTCCTGATGGGAAAATAGAGTGACCTGTGCCTGTCCCTACACCAAAAGCTAGTCTCTCATTGGTTCCAAGTCTTCCCGTTCATCCTCAGGACAAATTGCAAACTGTACGGAACAGGAGGTTAAAGGTGCTGATGCTCCAAGTAGGGAGATTGCTAGTAAAGTGGCTGGAATGGCGAACACGAGCACAAGGAGATGAGAAATGAGGTGCGTTTTAGAAACCTTTCCCCATCACACGGTGTACCATCTTCTGGGTTTCTCATGCATGTTTTCGATGTAGGAAGATGCCCTTGAACCTGGAGATTTGGGACCCATGCGATGGGTACCACGCAGTATTACTTTAAAGGGTCTGCGTTTGCTCACCCAACCTCACCAAACCTCTCAGCCCCAAGAGTGTCCACCCTTATGTCTCATCCAGCTGTGGGTCTAGATATGGTCAATCCAGGTTGCATCACAGCCCCTGAACGCATTGTGTAAGAATTTCGCTCTCTTTCACTGTCTTTGTTTCATGGGTTTTTCAAAGTAATTTATTTTTATAATGGGGTTTAGCTGCTTTTCACTGCTGTGTTTATGCCGCTTTACACCCACTTGACACACTAACAGAGAGATATCAATACATAGGTTTTAAGATTATTACTAGTCAGATATATTCTTGTGCGGTGAATAGGGCGTGTTGAGTCCAGTTCTCTGAGCAAGGAGTAGGTCTTGTCTATTACATATTCGTTTTATGGAACGGTATCTGAGCTAATTTGAAACCCTTGTTTTATGTATCACCCCACCTCACCTTTCCCGTTAAGCAGCCATAGAGTGTTTTCTGCATGTGTGACTCCGTTCTGTTTTGTAATTCAGTTCAAGTGTAACGGTTTTTACAGTCCCTCTATCAGTGATACCTTATGAGAAGTGTCCTTTTCTGTGTGACTTATTTCACTTAGAATCGTCGTACCTAAATCCACTCATCATGCTGCTACTAGCCTTATAACATTGATTTCATGGCTGAGTGATATTCCATTGTACATAAGGACCACAACTCCTTTATCCATTTTTCTCTTTCCTGGGATATTTAAGGTGGAATGAAGTGGAGGTCCTTGTCAACAGAGCAGCCCTAAACTTTGGGGTGCTTGTGTCTTGCTGATTTTTCATTTTCCCAATTTATACCCCCATGAGTGGAAGTGCCCTATGCTCTCTAAGCTGTGTTTTTTAGATGTTTCAGGACACACCGTACTCTTCTCCAGAGTGGCTGTTGGCAATTTACATCCCGCCCATCAGTGTAGCAAGGCTCCCATTTCTCCATGGCCTGTCCTGCATTTCTGGTTTTGACACTTTTTTCAGCATGGCCCTTTTAACCGATGGGAAGCGAGACTTCTTTGTAGCGCTGATTTGCCTTTCCAGGTTGCTTGGTTGGCCAAAAAGGGCGTATGCGTTTTTTCCTGAATATATTCAGGATAAAACGCATACGCCCTTTTTGGCCAAGGGCATCATTGTCAACGTTTTGCCGCTTTTCATCTGCTTTAAAGGCGATTCGAATCTACCTCCTGAAATCTGTTTCCTGCAATTCTGCCTTGATTTCAAATCCTCTTCTTTGCCTTCCCTCAATATATTTGTGGACGAGAGTTATCATTTATAACTCTGCAGCTTTGTGAATTGCAGTGCCCTGAACCTCCATTTTACAACTCGCCTTTTTGGGAGATGGCCGCAAAAGCGCAAGATGGCTTCAGGCCCTGTTCTGGTTCCGGGGGGCAGGCTGAGCCTGTTGTTAATTCTTCTTCCTGATGGGAAAATAGAGTGACCTGTGCCTGTCCCTACACCAAGAGCTAGTCTCTCTTTGGTTCCACGTCTTCCCGTTCATCCTCAGGACAAATTGCAACCTGTACGGAACAGGAGGTTAAAGGTGCTGATGCTCCAAGTAGGGAGATTGCTAGTAAAGTGGCTGGAATGGCGAACCCGAGCACAAGGAGATGAGAAATGACGTGCGTTTTAGAAACCTTTCCCCAGCACACGGTGTACCATCTTCTGGGTTTCTCATGCATGTTTTCGATGTAGCAAGATGCCCTTGAACCTGGAGATTTGGGACCCATGCGATGGGTACCACGCAGTATTACTTTAAAGGGTCTGCGTTTGCTCACCCAACCTCACCAAACCTCTCAGCCCCAAGAGTGTCCACCCTTATGTCTCATCCAGCTGTGGGTCTAGATATGGTCAATCCAGGTTGCATCACAGCCCCTGAACGCATTGTGCAAGAATTTCGCTCTCTTTCACTGTCTTTGTTTCATGGGTTTTTCAAAGTAATTTATTTTTATAATGGGGTTTAGCTGCTTTTCACTGCTGTGTTTATGCCGCTTTACACCCACTTGACACACTAACAGAGAGATATCAATACCTAGGTTTTAAGATTATTACTAGACAGATATATTCTTGTGCGGTGAATAGGGCGTGTTGAGTCCAGTTCTCTGAGCAAGGAGTAGGTCTTATCTATTACATATTGGTTTTATGGAACGGTATCTGAGCTAATTTGAAACCCTTGTTTTATGTATCACCCCACCTCACCTTTCCCGTTAAGCAGCCATAGTGTGTTTTCTGCATGTGTGACTCTGTTCTGTTTTGTAATTCAGTTCAAGTGTAACGGTTTTTACATTCCCTCTATAAGTGATACCTTATGAGAAGTGTCCTTTTCTGTGTGACTTATTTCACTTAGAATCGTCGTACCTAAATCCACTCATCATGCTGCTACTAGCCTTATGACATTGATTTCATGGCTGAGTGATATTCCATTGTACATAAGGACCAAAACTTCTTTATCCATTTTTCTCTTTCCTGGGATAATGAAGGTGGAATGAAGTGGAGGTCCTTGTCAAGAGAGCAGCCCTAAACTTTGGGGTTCTTCTCTCTTGCTGATTTTTCATTTTCCCAATTTATACCCCCATGAGTGGAAGTGCCCTATGCTCTGTAGCTTTGCTTTTTAGACGTTTCAGGACTCACCGTACACTTCTCCAGAGTGGCTGTTGGCAATTTACATCCCGCCCATCAGTGTAGCAAGGCTCCCATTTCTCCATGGCCTTTCCTGCATTTCTGGTTTTGACACTTTTTTCAGCATGGCCATTTTGACCAATGGGTAGCGAGACTTCTTTGTAGCGCTGATTTGCCTTTCCAGGTTGCTTGGTTGGCCAAAAAGGGCGTATGCGTTTTTTCCTGAATATATTCAGGAAAAAACGCATACGCCCTTTTTGGCCAAGGGCATCATTGTCAACGTTTTGCCGCTTTTCATGTGCTTTAAAGGCGATTCGAATCTACCTCCTGAAATCTGTTTCCTGCAATTCTGCCTTGATTTCAAATCCTCTTCTTTGCCTTCCCTCAATATATTTGTGGACGAGAGTTATCATTTATAACTCTGCAGGTTTGTGAATTGCAGTGCCCTGAACCTCCATTTTACAACTCGCCTTTTTGGGAGATGGCCGCAAAAGCGCAGGATGGCTTCAGGCCCTGTTCTGGTTCCGGGGGGCAGGCTGAGCCTGTGGTTAATTCTTCTTCCTGATGGGAAAATAGAGTGACCTCTGCATGTCCCAACACCAAGAGCTAGTCTCTCATTGGTTCCATGTCTTCTCGTTCATCCTCAGGACAAATTGCAACCTGTACGGAACAGGAGGTTAAAGGTGCTGATGCTCCAAGTAGGGAGATTGCTAGTAAAGTGGCTGGAATGGCGAACCCGAGCACCAGGAGATGAGAAATGACGTGCGTTTTAGAAACCTTTCCCCATCACACGGTGTTCCATCTTCTGGGTTTCTCATGCATGTTTTCAATGTAGGAAGATGCCCTTGAACCTGGAGATTTGGGACCCATGCGATGGGTACCACGCAGTATTACTTTAAAGGGTCTGCGTTTGCTCACCCAACCTCACCAAACCTCTCAGCCCCAAGAGTGTCCACCCTTATGTCTCATCCAGCTGTGGGTCTAGATATGGTCAATCCAGGTTGCATCACAGCCCCTGAACGCATTGTGTAAGAATTTCGCTCTCTTTCACTGTCTTTGTTTCATGGGTTTTTCAAAGTAATTTATTTTTATAATGGGGTTTAGCTGCTTTTCACTGCTGTGTTTATGCCGCTTTACACCCATTTGACACACTAACAGAGAGATATCAATACATAGGTTTTAAGATTATTACTAGTCAGATATATTCTTGTGCGGTGAATAGGGCGTGTTGAGTCCAGTTCTCTGAGCAAGGAGTAGGTCTTGTCTATTACATATTGGTTTTATGGAACGGTATCTGAGCTAATTTGAAACCCTTGTTTTATGTATCACCCCACCTCACCTTTCCCGTTAAGCAGCCATAGTGTGTTTTCTGCATGTGTGACTCCGTTCTGTTTTGTAATTCAGTTCAAGTGTAACGGTTTTTACATTCCCTCTATCAGTGATACCTTATGAGAAGTGTCCTTTTCTGTGTGACTTATTTCACTTAGAATCGTCGTACCTAAATCCACTCATCATGCTGCTACTAGCCTTATGACATTGATTTCATGGCTGAGTGATATTCCATTGTACATAAGGACCACAACACCTTTATCCATTTTTCTCTTTCCTGGGATATTTAAGGTGGAATGAAGTGGAGGTCCTGGTCAACAGAACAGCCCTAAACTTTGGGGTGCTTGTGTCTTGCTGATTTTTCATTTTCCCAATTTATACCCCCATGAGTGGAAGTGCCCTATGCTCTCTAAGCTGTGTTTTTCAGATGTTTCAGGACACACCGTACACTTCTCCAGAGTGGCTGTTGGCAATTTACATCCCGCCCATCAGTGTAGCAAGGCTCCCATTTCTCCATGGCCTGTCCTGCATTTCTGGTTTTGACACTTTTTTCAGCATGGCCCTTTTGACCGATGGGAAGCGAGACTTCTCTGTAGCGCTGATTTGCCTTTCCAGGTTGCTTGGTTGGCCAAAAAGGGCGTATGCGTTTTTTCCTGAATATATTCAGGAAAAAACGCATACGCCCTTTTTGGCCAAGGGCATCATTGTCAACGTTTTGCCGCTTTTCATGTGCTTTAAAGGCGATTCGTATCTACCTCCTGAAATCTGTTTCGTGCAATTCTGCCTTGATTTCAAATCCTCTTCTTTGCCTTCCCTCAATATATTTGTGGACTAGAGTTATCATTTATAACTCTGCAGGTTTGTGAATTGCAGTGCCCTGAACCTCCATTTTACAACTCGCTTTTTTGGGAGCTGGCCGCAAAAGCACAGGATGGCTTCAGGCCCTGTTCTGGTTCCGGGGGGCAGGCTGAGCCTGTGGTTAATTCTTCTTCCTGATGGGAAAATAGAGTGACCTGTGCCTGTCCCAACACCAAGAGCTAGTCTCTCGTTGGTTCCCCGTCTTCCCGTTCATCCTCAGGACAAATTGCAACCTGTACGGAACAGGAGGTTAAAGGTGCTGATGCTCCAAGTAGGGAGATTGCTAGTAAAGTGGCTGGAATGGCGAACCCGGGCACAAGGAGATGAGAAATGAGGTGCGTTTTAGAAACCTTTCCCCATCACACGGTGTACCATCTTCTGGGTTTCTCATGCATGTTTTCGATGTAGGAAGATGCCCTTGAACCTGGAGATTTGGGACCCATGCGATGGGTACCACGCAGTATTACTTTAAAGGGTCTGCGTTTGCTCACCCAACCTCACCAAACCTCTCAGCCCCAAGAGTGTCCACCCTTATGTCTCATCCAGCTGTGGGTCTAGATATGGTCAATCCAGGTTGCATCACAGCCCCTGAACTCATTGTGTAAGAATTTCTATCTCTTTCACTGTCGTTGTTTCATGGGTTTTTCAAAGTAATTTATTTTCATAATGGGGTTTAGCTGCTTTTCACGGCTGTGTTTATGCCGCTTTACACCCACTTGACACACTAACAGAGAGATATCAATACATAGGTTTCAAGATTATTACCAGTCAGATATATTCTTGTGCGGTGAATAGGGCGTGTTGAGTCCAGTTCTCTGAGCAAGGAGTAGGTCTTGTCTACTACATATTGGGTTTATGGAACGGTATCTGAGCTAATTTGATACCCTTGTTTTATGTATCACCCCACCTCACCTTTCCCGTTAAGCAGCCATAGTGTGTTTTCTGCATGTGTGACTCTGTTCTGTTTTGTAATTCAGTTCAAGTGTAACGGTTTTTACATTCCCTCTATCAGTGATACCTTATGAGAAGTGTCCTTTTCTGTGTGACTTATTTCACTTAGAATCGTCGTACCTAAATCCACTCATCATGCTGCTACTAACCTTATGACATTGATTTCATGGCTGAGTGATATTCCATTGTACATAAGGACCACAACTCCTTTATCCATTTTTCTCTTTCCTGGGATATTTAAGGTGGAATGAAGTGGAGGTCCTTGTCAACAGAGCAGCCCTAAACTTTGGGGTGCTTGTGTCTTGCTGATTTTTCATTTTCCCAATTTATACCCCCATGAGTGGAAGTGCCCTATGCTCTCTAAGCTGTGTTTTTTAGATGTTTCAGGACACACCGTACTCTTCTCCAGAGTGGCTGTTGGCAATTTACATCCCGCCCATCAGTGTAGCAAGGCTCCCATTTCTCCATGGCCTGTCCTGCATTTCTGGTTTTGACACTTTTTTCAGCATGGCCCTTTTAACCGATGGGAAGCGAGACTTCTTTGTAGCGCTGATTTGCCTTTCCAGGTTGCTTGGTTGGCCAAAAAGGGCGTATGCGTTTTTTCCTGAATATATTCAGGATAAAACGCATACGCCCTTTTTGGCCAAGGGCATCATTGTCAACGTTTTGCCGCTTTTCATCTGCTTTAAAGGCGATTCGAATCTACCTCCTGAAATCTGTTTCCTGCAATTCTGCCTTGATTTCAAATCCTCTTCTTTGCCTTCCCTCAATATATTTGTGGACGAGAGTTATCATTTATAACTCTGCAGCTTTGTGAATTGCAGTGCCCTGAACCTCCATTTTACAACTCGCCTTTTTGGGAGATGGCCGCAAAAGCGCAAGATGGCTTCAGGCCCTGTTCTGGTTCCGGGGGGCAGGCTGAGCCTGTTGTTAATTCTTCTTCCTGATGGGAAAATAGAGTGACCTGTGCCTGTCCCTACACCAAGAGCTAGTCTCTCTTTGGTTCCACGTCTTCCCGTTCATCCTCAGGACAAATTGCAACCTGTACGGAACAGGAGGTTAAAGGTGCTGATGCTCCAAGTAGGGAGATTGCTAGTAAAGTGGCTGGAATGGCGAACCCGAGCACAAGGAGATGAGAAATGACGTGCGTTTTAGAAACCTTTCCCCAGCACACGGTGTACCATCTTCTGGGTTTCTCATGCATGTTTTCGATGTAGCAAGATGCCCTTGAACCTGGAGATTTGGGACCCATGCGATGGGTACCACGCAGTATTACTTTAAAGGGTCTGCGTTTGCTCACCCAACCTCACCAAACCTCTCAGCCCCAAGAGTGTCCACCCTTATGTCTCATCCAGCTGTGGGTCTAGATATGGTCAATCCAGGTTGCATCACAGCCCCTGAACGCATTGTGCAAGAATTTCGCTCTCTTTCACTGTCTTTGTTTCATGGGTTTTTCAAAGTAATTTATTTTTATAATGGGGTTTAGCTGCTTTTCACTGCTGTGTTTATGCCGCTTTACACCCACTTGACACACTAACAGAGAGATATCAATACCTAGGTTTTAAGATTATTACTAGACAGATATATTCTTGTGCGGTGAATAGGGCGTGTTGAGTCCAGTTCTCTGAGCAAGGAGTAGGTCTTATCTATTACATATTGGTTTTATGGAACGGTATCTGAGCTAATTTGAAACCCTTGTTTTATGTATCACCCCACCTCACCTTTCCCGTTAAGCAGCCATAGTGTGTTTTCTGCATGTGTGACTCTGTTCTGTTTTGTAATTCAGTTCAAGTGTAACGGTTTTTACATTCCCTCTATAAGTGATACCTTATGAGAAGTGTCCTTTTCTGTGTGACTTATTTCACTTAGAATCGTCGTACCTAAATCCACTCATCATGCTGCTACTAGCCTTATGACATTGATTTCATGGCTGAGTGATATTCCATTGTACATAAGGACCAAAACTTCTTTATCCATTTTTCTCTTTCCTGGGATAATGAAGGTGGAATGAAGTGGAGGTCCTTGTCAAGAGAGCAGCCCTAAACTTTGGGGTTCTTCTCTCTTGCTGATTTTTCATTTTCCCAATTTATACCCCCATGAGTGGAAGTGCCCTATGCTCTGTAGCTTTGCTTTTTAGACGTTTCAGGACTCACCGTACACTTCTCCAGAGTGGCTGTTGGCAATTTACATCCCGCCCATCAGTGTAGCAAGGCTCCCATTTCTCCATGGCCTTTCCTGCATTTCTGGTTTTGACACTTTTTTCAGCATGGCCATTTTGACCAATGGGTAGCGAGACTTCTTTGTAGCGCTGATTTGCCTTTCCAGGTTGCTTGGTTGGCCAAAAAGGGCGTATGCGTTTTTTCCTGAATATATTCAGGAAAAAACGCATACGCCCTTTTTGGCCAAGGGCATCATTGTCAACGTTTTGCCGCTTTTCATGTGCTTTAAAGGCGATTCGAATCTACCTCCTGAAATCTGTTTCCTGCAATTCTGCCTTGATTTCAAATCCTCTTCTTTGCCTTCCCTCAATATATTTGTGGACGAGAGTTATCATTTATAACTCTGCAGGTTTGTGAATTGCAGTGCCCTGAACCTCCATTTTACAACTCGCCTTTTTGGGAGATGGCCGCAAAAGCGCAGGATGGCTTCAGGCCCTGTTCTGGTTCCGGGGGGCAGGCTGAGCCTGTGGTTAATTCTTCTTCCTGATGGGAAAATAGAGTGACCTCTGCATGTCCCAACACCAAGAGCTAGTCTCTCATTGGTTCCATGTCTTCTCGTTCATCCTCAGGACAAATTGCAACCTGTACGGAACAGGAGGTTAAAGGTGCTGATGCTCCAAGTAGGGAGATTGCTAGTAAAGTGGCTGGAATGGCGAACCCGAGCACCAGGAGATGAGAAATGACGTGCGTTTTAGAAACCTTTCCCCATCACACGGTGTTCCATCTTCTGGGTTTCTCATGCATGTTTTCAATGTAGGAAGATGCCCTTGAACCTGGAGATTTGGGACCCATGCGATGGGTACCACGCAGTATTACTTTAAAGGGTCTGCGTTTGCTCACCCAACCTCACCAAACCTCTCAGCCCCAAGAGTGTCCACCCTTATGTCTCATCCAGCTGTGGGTCTAGATATGGTCAATCCAGGTTGCATCACAGCCCCTGAACGCATTGTGTAAGAATTTCGCTCTCTTTCACTGTCTTTGTTTCATGGGTTTTTCAAAGTAATTTATTTTTATAATGGGGTTTAGCTGCTTTTCACTGCTGTGTTTATGCCGCTTTACACCCATTTGACACACTAACAGAGAGATATCAATACATAGGTTTTAAGATTATTACTAGTCAGATATATTCTTGTGCGGTGAATAGGGCGTGTTGAGTCCAGTTCTCTGAGCAAGGAGTAGGTCTTGTCTATTACATATTGGTTTTATGGAACGGTATCTGAGCTAATTTGAAACCCTTGTTTTATGTATCACCCCACCTCACCTTTCCCGTTAAGCAGCCATAGTGTGTTTTCTGCATGTGTGACTCCGTTCTGTTTTGTAATTCAGTTCAAGTGTAACGGTTTTTACATTCCCTCTATCAGTGATACCTTATGAGAAGTGTCCTTTTCTGTGTGACTTATTTCACTTAGAATCGTCGTACCTAAATCCACTCATCATGCTGCTACTAGCCTTATGACATTGATTTCATGGCTGAGTGATATTCCATTGTACATAAGGACCACAACACCTTTATCCATTTTTCTCTTTCCTGGGATATTTAAGGTGGAATGAAGTGGAGGTCCTGGTCAACAGAACAGCCCTAAACTTTGGGGTGCTTGTGTCTTGCTGATTTTTCATTTTCCCAATTTATACCCCCATGAGTGGAAGTGCCCTATGCTCTCTAAGCTGTGTTTTTCAGATGTTTCAGGACACACCGTACACTTCTCCAGAGTGGCTGTTGGCAATTTACATCCCGCCCATCAGTGTAGCAAGGCTCCCATTTCTCCATGGCCTGTCCTGCATTTCTGGTTTTGACACTTTTTTCAGCATGGCCCTTTTGACCGATGGGAAGCGAGACTTCTCTGTAGCGCTGATTTGCCTTTCCAGGTTGCTTGGTTGGCCAAAAAGGGCGTATGCGTTTTTTCCTGAATATATTCAGGAAAAAACGCATACGCCCTTTTTGGCCAAGGGCATCATTGTCAACGTTTTGCCGCTTTTCATGTGCTTTAAAGGCGATTCGTATCTACCTCCTGAAATCTGTTTCGTGCAATTCTGCCTTGATTTCAAATCCTCTTCTTTGCCTTCCCTCAATATATTTGTGGACTAGAGTTATCATTTATAACTCTGCAGGTTTGTGAATTGCAGTGCCCTGAACCTCCATTTTACAACTCGCTTTTTTGGGAGCTGGCCGCAAAAGCACAGGATGGCTTCAGGCCCTGTTCTGGTTCCGGGGGGCAGGCTGAGCCTGTGGTTAATTCTTCTTCCTGATGGGAAAATAGAGTGACCTGTGCCTGTCCCAACACCAAGAGCTAGTCTCTCGTTGGTTCCCCGTCTTCCCGTTCATCCTCAGGACAAATTGCAACCTGTACGGAACAGGAGGTTAAAGGTGCTGATGCTCCAAGTAGGGAGATTGCTAGTAAAGTGGCTGGAATGGCGAACCCGGGCACAAGGAGATGAGAAATGAGGTGCGTTTTAGAAACCTTTCCCCATCACACGGTGTACCATCTTCTGGGTTTCTCATGCATGTTTTCGATGTAGGAAGATGCCCTTGAACCTGGAGATTTGGGACCCATGCGATGGGTACCACGCAGTATTACTTTAAAGGGTCTGCGTTTGCTCACCCAACCTCACCAAACCTCTCAGCCCCAAGAGTGTCCACCCTTATGTCTCATCCAGCTGTGGGTCTAGATATGGTCAATCCAGGTTGCATCACAGCCCCTGAACTCATTGTGTAAGAATTTCTATCTCTTTCACTGTCGTTGTTTCATGGGTTTTTCAAAGTAATTTATTTTCATAATGGGGTTTAGCTGCTTTTCACGGCTGTGTTTATGCCGCTTTACACCCACTTGACACACTAACAGAGAGATATCAATACATAGGTTTCAAGATTATTACCAGTCAGATATATTCTTGTGCGGTGAATAGGGCGTGTTGAGTCCAGTTCTCTGAGCAAGGAGTAGGTCTTGTCTACTACATATTGGGTTTATGGAACGGTATCTGAGCTAATTTGATACCCTTGTTTTATGTATCACCCCACCTCACCTTTCCCGTTAAGCAGCCATAGTGTGTTTTCTGCATGTGTGACTCTGTTCTGTTTTGTAATTCAGTTCAAGTGTAACGGTTTTTACATTCCCTCTATCAGTGATACCTTATGAGAAGTGTCCTTTTCTGTGTGACTTATTTCACTTAGAATCGTCGTACCTAAATCCACTCATCATGCTGCTACTAACCTTATGACATTGATTTCATGGCTGAGTGATATTCCATTGTACATAAGGACCACAACTTCTTTATCCATTTTTCTCTTTCCTGGGATATTTAAGGTGGAATGAAGTGGAGGTCCTTGTCAACAGAGCAGCCCTCAACTTTGGGGTGCTTGTGTCTTGCTGATTTTTCATTTTCCCAATTTATACCCCCATGAGTGGAAGTGCCCTATGCTCTCTAAGCTGTGTTTTTCAGATGTTTCAGGACACACCGTACACTTCTCCAGAGTGGCTGTTGGCAATTTACATCCCGCCCATCAGTGTAGCAAGGCTCCCATTTCTCCATGGCCTGTCCTGCATTTCTGGTTTTGACACTTTTTTCAGCATGGCCCTTTTGACCGATGGGAAGCGAGACTTCTTTGTAGCGCTGATTTGCCTTTCCAGGTTGCTTGGTTGGCCAAAAAGGGCGTATGCGTTTTTTCCTGAATATATTCAGGAAAAAACGCATACGCCCTTTTTGGCCAAGGGCATCATTGTCAACGTTTTGCCGCTTTTCATGTGCTTTAAAGGCGATTCGTATCTACCTCCTGAAATCTGTTTCGTGCAATTCTGCCTTGATTTCAAATCCTCTTCTTTGCCTTCCCTCAATATATTTGTGGACGAGAGTTATCATTTATAACTCTGCAGGTTTGTGAATTGCAGTGCCCTGAACCTCCATTTTACAACTCGCTTTTTTGGGAGCTGGCTGCAAAAGCACAGGATGGCTTCAGGCCCTGTTCTGGTTCCGGGGGGCAAGCTGAGCCTGTGGTTAATTCTTCTTCCTGATGGGAAAATAGAGTGACCTGTGCCTGTCCCAACACCAAGAGCTAGTCTCTCGTTGGTTCTCCGTCTTCCCGTTCATCCTCAGGACAAATTGCAACCTGTACGGAACAGGAGGTTAAAGGTGCTGATGCTCCAAGTAGGGAGATTGCTAGTAAAGTGGCTGGAATGGCGAACCCGGGCACAAGGAGATGAGAAATGAGGTGCGTTTTAGAAACCTTTCCCCATCACACGGTGTACCATCTTCTGGGTTTCTCATGCATGTTTTCGATGTAGGAAGATGCCCTTGAACCTGGAGATTTGGGACCCATGCGATGGGTACCACGCAGTATTACTTTAAAGGGTCTGCGTTTGCTCACCCAACCTCACCAAACCTCTCAGCCCCAAGAGTGTCCACCCTTATGTCTCATCCAGCTGTGGGTCTAGATATGGTCAATCCAGGTTGCATCACAGCCCCTGAACTCATTGTGTAAGAATTTCTATCTCTTTCACTGTCGTTGTTTCATGGGTTTTACAAAGTAATTTATTTTCATAATGGGGTTTAGCTGCTTTTCACGGCTGTGTTTATGCCGCTTTACACCCACTTGACACACTAACAGAGAGATATCAATACATAGGTTTTAAGATTATTACTAGTCAGATATATTCTTGTGCGGTGAATAGGGCGTGTTGAGTCCAGTTCTCTGAGCAAGGAGTAGGTCTTGTCTATTACATATTGGGTTTATGGAACGGTATCTGAGCTAATTTGATACCCTTGTTTTATGTATCACCCCACCTCACCTTTCCCGTTAAGCAGCCATAGTGTGTTTTCTGCATGTGTGACTCTGTTCTGTTTTGTAATTCAGTTCAAGTGTAACGGTTTTTACATTCCCTCTATAAGTGATACCTTATGAGAAGTGTCCTTTTCTGTGTGACTTATTTCTCTTAGAATCGTCGTACCTAAATCCACTCATCATGCTGCTACTAACCTTATGACATTGATTTCATGGCTGAGTGATATTCCATTGTACATAAGGACGACAACTTCTTTATCCATTTTTCTCTTTCCTGGGATATTTAAGGTGGAATGAAGTGGAGGTCCTTGTCAACAGAGCAGCCCTCAACTTTGGGGTGCTTGTGTCTTGCTGATTTTTCATTTTCCCAATTTATACCCCCATGAGTGGAAGTGCCCTATGCTCTCTAAGCTGTGTTTTTCAGATGTTTCAGGACACACCGTACACTTCTCCAGAGTGGCTGTTGGCAATTTACATCCCGCCCATCAGTGTAGCAAGGCTCCCATTTCTCCATGGCCTGTCCTGCATTTCTGGTTTTGACACTTTTTTCAGCATGGCCCTTTTGACCGATGGGAAGCGAGACTTCTCTGTAGCGCTGATTTGCCTTTCCAGGTTGCTTGGTTGGCCAAAAAGGGCGTATGCGTTTTTTCCTGAATATATTCAGGAAAAAACGCATACGCCCTTTTTGGCCAAGGGCATCATTGTCAACGTTTTGCCGCTTTTCATGTGCTTTAAAGGCGATTCGTATCTACCTCCTGAAATCTGTTTCGTGCAATTCTGCCTTGATTTCAAATCCTCTTCTTTGCCTTCCCTCAATATATTTGTGGACGAGAGTTATCATTTATAACTCTGCAGGTTTGTGAATTGCAGTGCCCTGAACCTCCATTTTACAACTCGCTTTTTTGGGAGCTGGCCGCAAAAGCGCAGGATGGCTTCAGGCCCTGTTCTGGTTCCGGGGGGCAGGCTGAGCCTGTGGTTAATTCTTCTTCCTGATGGGAAAATAGAGTGACCTGTGCCTGTCCCAACACCAAGAGCTAGTCTCTCGTTGGTTCCCCGTCTTCCCGTTCATCCTCAGGACAAATTGCAACCTGTACGGAACAGGAGGTTAAAGGTGCTGATGCTCCAAGTAGGGAGATTGCTAGTAAAGTGGCTGGAATGGCGAACCCGGGCACAAGGAGATGAGAAATGAGGTGCGTTTTAGAAACCTTTCCCCATCACACGGTGTACCATCTTCTGGGTTTCTCATGCATGTTTTCGATGTAGGAAGATGCCCTTGAAGCTGGAGATTTGGGACCCATGCGATGGGTCCCACGCAGTATTACTTTAAAGGGTCTGCGTTTGCTCACCCAACCTCACCAAACCTCTCAGCCCCAAGAGTGTCCACCCTTATGTCTCATCCAGCTGTGGGTCTAGATATGGTCAATCCAGGTTGCATCACAGCCCCTGAACTCATTGTGTAAGAATTTCTATCTCTTTCACTGTCGTTGTTTCATGGGTTTTTCAAAGTAATTTATTTTCATAATGGGGTTTAGCTGCTTTTCACGGCTGTGTTTATGCCGCTTTACACCCACTTGACACACTAACAGAGAGATATCAATACATAGGTTTCAAGATTATTACCAGTCAGATATATTCTTGTGCGGTGAATAGGGCGTGTTGAGTACAGTTCTCTGAGCAAGGAGTAGGTCTTGTCTACTACATATTGGGTTTATGGAACGGTATCTGAGCTAATTTGATACCCTTGTTTTATGTATCACCCCACCTCACCTTTCCCGTTAAGCAGCCATAGTCTGTTTTCTGCATGTGTGACTCTGTTCTGTTTTGTAATTCAGTTCAAGTGTAACGGTTTTTACATTCCCTCTAAAAGTGATACCTTATGAGAAGTGTCCTTTTCTGTGTGACTTATTTCACTTAGAATCGTCGTACCTAAATCCACTCATCATGCTGCTACTAACCTTATGACATTGATTTCATGGCTGAGTGATATTCCATTGTACATAAGGACCACAACTTCTTTATCCATTTTTCTCTTTCCTGGGATATTTAAGGTGGAATGAAGTGGAGGTCCTTGTCAACAGAGCAGCCCTCAACTTTGGGGTGCTTGTGTCTTGCTGATTTTTCATTTTCCCAATTTATACCCCCATGAGTGGAAGTGCCCCATGCTCTCTAAGCTGTGTTTTTTAGATGTTTCAGGACTCACCGTACACTTCTCCAGAGTGGCTGTTGGCAATTTACATCCCGCCCATCAGTGTAGCAAGGCTCCCATTTCTCCATGGCCTGTCCTGCATTTCTGGTTTTGACACTTTTTTCAGCATGGCCCTTTTGACCGATGGGAAGCGAGACTTCTCTGTAGCGCTGATTTGCCTTTCCAGGTTGCTTGGTTGGCCAAAAAGGGCGTATGCGTTTTTTCCTGAATATATTCAGGAAAAAACGCATACGCCCTTTTTGGCCAAGGGCATCATTGTCAACGTTTTGCCGCTTTTCATGTGCTTTAAAGGCGATTCGTATCTACCTCCTGAAATCTGTTTCGTGCAATTCTGCCTTGATTTCAAATCCTCTTCTTTTCCTTCCCTCAATATATTTGTGGACGAGAGTTATCATTTATAACTCTGCAGGTTTGTGAATTGCAGTGCCCTGAACCTCCATTTTACAACTCGCTTTTTTGGGAGCTGGCCGCAAAAGCGCAGGATGGCTTCAGGCCCTGTTCTGGTTCCGGGGGGCAGGCTGAGCCTGTGGTTAATTCTTCTTCCTGATGGGAAAATAGAGTGACCTGTGCCTGTCCCGACACCAAGAGCTAGTCTCTCGTTGGTTCCCCGTCTTCCCGTTCATCCTCAGGACAAATTGCAACCTGTACGGAACAGGAGGTTAAAGGTGCTGATGCTCCAAGTAGGGAGATTGCTAGTAAAGCGACTGGAATGGCGAACCCGGGCACAAGGAGATGAGAAATGAGGTGCGTTTTAGAAACCTTTCCCCATCACACGGTGTACCATCTTCTGGGTTTCTCATGCATGTTTTCGATGTAGGAAGATGCCCTTGAACCTGGAGATTTGGGACCCATGCGATGGGTCCCACGCAGTATTACTTTAAAGGGTCTGCGTTTGCTCACCCAACCTCACCAAACCTCTCAGCCCCAAGAGTGTCCACACTTATGTCTCATCCAGCTGTGGGTCTAGATATGGTCAATCCAGGTTGCATCACAGCCCCTGAACTCATTGTGTAAGAATTTCTATCTCTTTCACTGTCGTTGTTTCATGGGTTTTTCAAAGTAATTTATTTTCATAATGGGGTTTAGCTGCTTTTCACGGCTGTGTTTATGCCGCTTTACACCCACTTGACACACTAACAGAGAGATATCAATACATAGGTTTCAAGATTATTACCAGTCAGATATATTCTTGTGCGGTGAATAGGGCGTGTTGAGTCCAGTTCTCTGAGCAAGGAGTAGGTCTTGTCTAATACATATTGGGTTTATGGAACGGTATCTGAGCTAATTTGATACCCTTGTTTTATGTATCACCCCACCTCACCTTTCCCGTTAAGCAGCCATAGTGTGTTTTCTGCATGTGTGACTCTGTTCTGTTTTGTAATTCAGTTCAAGTGTAACGGTTTTTACATTCCCTCTATCAGTGATACCTTATGAGAAGTGTCCTTTTCTGTGTGACTTATTTCACTTAGAATCGTCGTACCTAAATCCACTCATCATGCTGCTACTAACCTTATGACATTGATTTCATGGCTGAGTGATATTCCATTGTACATAAGGACCACAACTTCTTTATCCATTTTTCTCTTTCCTGGGATATTTAAGGTGGAATGAAGTGGAGGTCCTTGTCAACAGAGCAGCCCTCAACTTTGGGGTGCTTGTGTCTTGCTGATTTTTCATTTTCCCAATTTATACCCCCATGAGTGGAAGTGCCCTATGTTCTCTAAGCTGTGTTTTTCAGATGTTTCAGGACACACCGTACACTTCTCCAGAGTGGCTGTTGGCAATTTACATCCCGCCCATCAGTGTAGCAAGGCTCCCATTTCTCCATGGCCTGTCCTGCATTTCTGGTTTTGACACTTTTTTCAGCATGGCCCTTTTGACCGATGGGAAGCGAGACTTCTCTGTAGCGCTGATTTGCCTTTCCAGGTTGCTTGGTTGGCCAAAAAGGGCGTATGCGTTTTTTCCTGAATATATTCAGGAAAAAACGCATACGCCCTTTTTGGCCAAGGGCATCATTGTCAACGTTTTGCCGCTTTTCATGTGCTTTAAAGGCGATTCGTATCTACCTCCTGAAATCTGTTTCCTGCAATTCTGCCTTGATTTCAAATCCTCTTCTTTGCCTTCCCTCAATATATTTGTGGACGAGAGTTATCATTTATAACTCTGCAGGTTTGTGAATTGCAGTGCCCTGAACCTCCATTTTACAACTCGCTTTTTTGGGAGCTGGCCGCAAAAGCGCAGGATGGCTTCAGGCCCTGTTCTGGTTCCGGGGGGCAGGCTGAGCCTGTGGTTAATTCTTCTTCCTGATGGGAAAATAGAGTGACCTGTGCCTGTCCCGACACCAAGAGCTAGTCTCTCGTTGGTTCCCCGTCTTCCCGTTCATCCTCAGGACAAATTGCAACCTGTACGGAACAGGAGGTTAAAGGTGCTGATGCTCCAAGTAGGGAGATTGCTAGTAAAGTGGCTGGAATGGCGAACCCGGGCACAAGGAGATGAGAAATGAGGTGCGTTTTAGAAACCTTTCCCCATCACACGGTGTACCATCTTCTGGGTTTCTCATGCATGTTTTCGATGTAGGAAGATGCCCTTGAACCTGGAGATTTGGGACCCATGCGATGGGTACCACGCAGTATTACTTTAAAGGGTCTGCGTTTGCTCACCCAACCTCACCAAACCTCTCAGCCCCAAGAGTGTCCACCCTTATGTCTCATCCAGCTGTGGGTCTAGATATGGTCAATCCAGGTTGCATCACAGCCCCTGAACTCATTGTGTAAGAATTTCTATCTCTTTCACTGTCGTTGTTTCATGGGTTTTTCAAAGTAATTTATTTTCATAATGGGGTTTAGCTGCTTTTCACGGCTGTGTTTATGCCGCTTCACACCCACTTGACACACTAACAGAGAGATATCAATACATAGGTTTTAAGATTATTACCAGTCAGATATATTCTTGTGCGGTGAATAGGGCGTGTTGAGTCCAGTTCTCTGAGCAAGGAGTAGGTCTTGTCTACTACATATTGGGTTTATGGAACGGTATCTGAGCTAATTTGATACCCTTGTTTTATGTATCACCCCACCTCACCTTTCCCGTTAAGCAGCCATAGTCTGTTTTCTGCATGTGTGACTCTGTTCTGTTTTGTAATTCAGTTCAAGTGTAACGGTTTTTACATTCCCTCTAAAAGTGATACCTTATGAGAAGTGTCCTTTTCTGTGTGACTTATTTCACTTAGAATCGTCGTACCTAAATCCACTCATCATGCTGCTACTAACCTTATGACATTGATTTCATGCCTGAGTGATATTCCATTGTACATAAGGACCACAACTTCTTTATCCATTTTTCTCTTTCCTGGGATATTTAAGGTGGAATGAAGTGGAGGTCCTTGTCAACAGAGCAGCCCTCAACTTTGGGGTGCTTGTGTCTTGCTGATTTTTCATTTTCCCAATTTATACCCCCATGAGTGGAAGTGCCCTATGCTCTCTAAGCTGTGTTTTTTAGATGTTTCAGGACTCACCGTACACTTCTCCAGAGTGGCTGTTGGCAATTTACATCCCGCCCATCAGTGTAGCAAGGCTCCCATTTCTCCATGGCCTGTCCTGCATTTCTGGTTATGACACTTTTTTCAGCATGGCCCTTTTGACCGATGGGAAGCGAGACTTCTCTGTAGCGCTGATTTGCCTTTCCAGGTTGCTTGGTTGGCCAAAAAGGGCGTATGCGTTTTTTCCTGAATATATTCAGGAAAAAACGCATACGCCCTTTTTGGCCAAGGGCATCATTGTCAACGTTTTGCCGCTTTTCATGTGCTTTAAAGGCGATTCTTATCTACCTCCTGAAATCTGTTTCGTGCAATTCTGCCTTGATTTCAAATCCTCTTCTTTGCCTTCCCTCAATATATTTGTGGACGAGAGTTATCATTTATAACTCTGCAGGTTTGTGAATTGCAGTGCCCTGAACCTCCATTTTACAACTCGCTTTTTTGGGAGCTGGCCGCAAATGCACAGGATGGCTTCAGGCCCTGTTCTGGTTCCGGGGGGCAGGCTGAGCCTGTGGTTAATTCTTCTTCCTGATGGGAAAATAGAGTGACCTGTGCCTGTCCCAACACCAAGAGCTAGTCTCTCGTTGGTTCCCCGTCTTCCCGTTCATCCTCAGGACAAATTGCAACCTGTACGGAACAGGAGGTTAAAGGTGCTGATGCTCCAAGTAGGGAGATTGCTAGTAAAGTGGCTGGAATGGCGAACCCGGGCACAAGGAGATGAGAAATGAGGTGCGTTTTAGAAACCTTTCCCCATCACACGGTGTACCATCTTCTGGGTTTCTCATGCATGTTTTCGATGTAGGAAGATGCCCTTGAAGCTGGAGATTTGGGACCCATGCGATGGGTACCACGCAGTATTACTTTAAAGGGTCTGCGTTTGCTCACCCAACCTCACCAAACCTCTCAGCCCCAAGAGTGTCCACCCTTATGTCTCATCCAGCTGTGGGTCTAGATATGGTCAATCCAGGTTGCATCACAGCCCCTGAACTCATTGTGTAAGAATTTCTATCTCTTTCACTGTCGTTGTTTCATGGGTTTTTCAAAGTAATTTATTTTCATAATGGGGTTTAGCTGCTTTTCACGGCTGTGTTTATGCCGCTTTACACCCACTTGACACACTAACAGAGAGATATCAATACATAGGTTTCAAGATTATTACCAGTCAGATATATTCTTGTGCGGTGAATAGGGCGTGTTGAGTACAGTTCTCTGAGCAAGGAGTAGGTCTTGTCTACTACATATTGGGTTTATGGAACAGTATCTGAGCTAATTTGATACCCTTGTTTTATGTATCACCCCACCTCACCTTTCCCGTTAAGCAGCCATAGTCTGTTTTCTGCATGTGTGACTCTGTTCTGTTTTGTAATTCAGTTCAAGTGTAACGGTTTTTACATTCCCTCTAAAAGTGATACCTTATGAGAAGTGTCCTTTTCTGTGTGACTTATTTCACTTAGAATCGTCGTACCTAAATCCACTCATCATGCTGCTACTAACCTTATGACATTGATTTCATGGCTGAGTGATATTCCATTGTACATAAGGACCACAACTTCTTTATCCATTTTTCTCTTTCCTGGGATATTTAAGGTGGAATGAAGTGGAGGTCCTTGTCAACAGAGCAGCCCTCAACTTTGGGGTGCTTGTGTCTTGCTGATTTTTCATTTTCCCAATTTATACCCCCATGAGTGGAAGTGCCCTATGCTCTCTAAGCTGTGTTTTTTAGATGTTTCAGGACTCACCGTACACTTCTCCAGAGTGGCTGTTGGCAATTTACATCCCGCCCATCAGTGTAGCAAGGCTCCCATTTCTCCATGGCCTGTCCTGCATTTCTGGTTTTGACACTTTTTTCAGCATGGCCCTTTTGACCGATGGGAAGCGAGACTTCTCTGTAGCGCTGATTTGCCTTTCCAGGTTGCTTGGTTGGCCAAAAAGGGCGTATGCGTTTTTTCCTGAATATATTCAGGAAAAAACGCATACGCCCTTTTTGGCCAAGGGCATCATTGTCAACGTTTTGCCGCTTTTCATGTGCTTTAAAGGCGATTCGTATCTACCTCCTGAAATCTGTTTCTTGCAATTCTGCCTTGATTTCAAATCCTCTTCTTTGCCTTCCCTCAATATATTTGTGGACGAGAGTTATCATTTATAACTCTGCAGGTTTGTGAATTGCAGTGCCCTGAACCTCCATTTTACAACTCGCTTTTTTGGGAGCTGGCCGCAAAAGCGCAGGATGGCTTCAGGCCCTGTTCTGGTTCCGGGGGGCAGGCTGAGCCTGTGGTTAATTCTTCTTCCTGATGGGAAAATAGAGTGACCTGTGCCTGTCCCAACACCAAGAGCTAGTCTCTCGTTGGTTCCCCGTCTTCCCGTTCATCCTCAGGACAAATTGCAACCTGTACGGAACAGGAGGTTAAAGGTGCTGATGCTCCAAGTAGGGAGATTGCTAGTAAAGTGGCTGGAATGGTGAACCCGGGCACAAGGAGATGAGAAATGAGGTGCGTTTTAGAAACCTTTCCCCATCACACGGTGTACCATCTTCTGGGTTTCTCATGCATGTTTTCGATGTAGGAAGATGCCCTTGAAGCTGGAGATTTGGGACCCATGCGATGGGTACCACGCAGTATTACTTTAAAGGGTCTGCGTTTGCTCACCCAACCTCACCAAACCTCTCAGCCCCAAGAGTGTCCACCCTTATGTCTCATCCAGCTGTGGGTCTAGATATGGTCAATCCAGGTTGCATCACAGCCCCTGAACTCATTGTGTAAGAATTTCTATCTCTTTCACTGTCGTTGTTTCATGGGTTTTTCAAAGTAATTTATTTTCATAATGGGGTTTAGCTGCTTTTCACGGCTGTGTTTATGCCGCTTTACACCCACTTGACACACTAACAGAGAGATATCAATACATAGGTTTCAAGATTATTACCAGTCAGATATATTCTTGTGCGGTGAATAGGGCGTGTTGAGTCCAGTTCTCTGAGCAAGGAGTAGGTCTTGTCTACTACATATTGGGTTTATGGAACGGTATCTGAGCTAATTTGATACCCTTGTTTTATGTATCACCCCACCTCACCTTTCCCGTTAAGCAGCCATAGTGTGTTTTCTGCATGTGTGACTCTGTTCTGTTTTGTAATTCAGTTCAAGTGTAACGGTTTTTACATTCCCTCTATCAGTGATACCTTATGAGAAGTGTCCTTTTCTGTGTGACTTATTTCACTTAGAATCGTCGTACCTAAATCCACTCATCATGCTGCTACTAACCTTATGACATTGATTTCATGGCTGAGTGATATTCCATTGTACATAAGGACCACAACTTCTTTATCCATTTTTCTCTTTCCTGGGATATTTAAGGTGGAATGAAGTGGAGGTCCTTGTCAACAGAGCAGCCCTCAACTTTGGGGTGCTTGTGTCTTGCTGATTTTTCATTTTCCCAATTTATACCCCCATGAGTGGAAGTGCCCTATGCTCTCTAAGCTGTGTTTTTCAGATGTTTCAGGACACACCGTACACTTCTCCAGAGTGGCTGTTGGCAATTTACATCCCGCCCATCAGTGTAGCAAGGCTCCCATTTCTCCATGGCCTGTCCTGCATTTCTGGTTTTGACACTTTTTTCAGCATGGCCCTTTTGACCGATGGGAAGCGAGACTTCTCTGTAGCGCTGATTTGCCTTTCCAGGTTGCTTGGTTGGCCAAAAAGGGCGTATGCGTTTTTTCCTGAATATATTCAGGAAAAAACGCATACGCCCTTTTTGGCCAAGGGCATCATTGTCAACGTTTTGCCGCTTTTCATGTGCTTTAAAGGCGATTCGTATCTACCTCCTGAAATCTGTTTCGTGCAATTCTGCCTTGATTTCAAATCCTCTTCTTTGCCTTCCCTCAATATATTTGTGGACGAGAGTTATCATTTATAACTCTGCAGGTTTGTGAATTGCAGTGCCCTGACCCTCCATTTTACAACTCGCTTTTTTGGGAGCTGGCCGCAAAAGCGCAGGATGGCTTCAGGCCCTGTTCTGGTTCCGGGGGGCAGGCTGAGCCTGTGGTTAATTCTTCTTCCTGATGGGAAAATAGAGTGACCTGTGCCTGTCCCGACACCAAGAGCTAGTCTCTCGTTGGTTCCCCGTCTTCCCGTTCATCCTCAGGACAAATTGCAACCTGTACGGAACAGGAGGTTAAAGGTGCTGATGCTCCAAGTAGGGAGATTGCTAGTAAAGTGGCTGGAATGGCGAACCCGGGCACAAGGAGATGAGAAATGAGGTGCGTTTTAGAAACCTTTCCCCATCACACGGTGTACCATCTTCTGGGTTTCTCATGCATGTTTTCGATGTAGGAAGATGCCCTTGAACCTGGAGATTTGGGACCCATGCGATGGGTACCACGCAGTATTACTTTAAAGGGTCTGCGTTTGCTCACCCAACCTCACCAAACCTCTCAGCCCCAAGAGTGTCCACCCTTATGTCTCATCCAGCTGTGGGTCTAGATATGGTCAATCCAGGTTGCATCACAGCCCCTGAACTCATTGTGTAAGAATTTCTATCTCTTTCACTGTCGTTGTTTCATGGGTTTTTCAAAGTAATTTATTTTCATAATGGGGTTTAGCTGCTTTTCACGGCTGTGTTTATGCCGCTTTACACCCACTTGACACACTAACAGAGAGATATCAATACATAGGTTTCAAGATTATTACCAGTCAGATATATTCTTGTGCGGTGAATAGGGCGTGTTGAGTCCAGTTCTCTGAGCAAGGAGTAGGTCTTGTCTACTACATATTGGGTTTATGGAACAGTATCTGAGCTAATTTGATACCCTTGTTTTATGTATCACCCCACCTCACCTTTCCCGTTAAGCAGCCATAGTCTGTTTTCTGCATGTGTGACTCTGTTCTGTTTTGTAATTCAGTTCAAGTGTAACGGTTTTTACATTCCCTCTAAAAGTGATACCTTATGAGAAGTGTCCTTTTCTGTGTGACTTATTTCACTTAGAATCGTCGTACCTAAATCCACTCATCATGCTGCTACTAACCTTATGACATTGATTTCATGGCTGAGTGATATTCCATTGTACATAAGGACGACAACTTCTTTATCCATTTTTCTCTTTCCTGGGATATTTAAGGTGGAATGAAGTGGAGGTCCTTGTCAACAGAGCAGCCCTCAACTTTGGGGTGCTTGTGTCTTGCTGATTTTTCATTTTCCCAATTTATACCCCCATGAGTGGAAGTGCCCTATGCTCTCTAAGCTGTGTTTTTTAGATGTTTCAGGACTCACCGTACACTTCTCCAGAGTGGCTGTTGGCAATTTACATCCCGCCCATCAGTGTAGCAAGGCTCCCATTTCTCCATGGCCTGTCCTGCATTTCTGGTTTTGACACTTTTTTCAGCATGGCCCTTTTGACCGATGGGAAGCGAGACTTCTCTGTAGCGCTGATTTGCCTTTCCAGGTTGCTTGGTTGGCCAAAAAGGGCGTATGCGTTTTTTCCTGAATATATTCAGGAAAAAACGCATACGCCCTTTTTGGCCAAGGGCATCATTGTCAACGTTTTGCCGCTTTTCATGTGCTTTAAAGGCGATTCGTATCTACCTCCTGAAATCTGTTTCGTGCAATTCTGCCTTGATTTCAAATCCTCTTCTTTGCCTTCCCTCAATATATTTGTGGACGAGAGTTATCATTTATAACTCTGCAGGTTTGTGAATTGCAGTGCCCTGAACCTCCATTTTACAACTCGCTTTTTTGGGAGCTGGCCGCAAAAGCGCAGGATGGCTTCAGGCCCTGTTCTGGTTCCGGGGGGCAGGCTGAGCCTGTGGTTAATTCTTCTTCCTGATGGGAAAATAGAGTGACCTGTGCCTGTCCCGACACCAAGAGCTAGTCTCTCGTTGGTTCCCCGTCTTCCCGTTCATCCTCAGGACAAATTGCAACCTGTACGGAACAGGAGGTTAAAGGTGCTGATGCTCCAAGTAGGGAGATTGCTAGTAAAGTGGCTGGAATGGCGAACCCGGGCACAAGGAGATGAGAAATGAGGTGCGTTTTAGAAACCTTTCCCCATCACACGGTGTACCATCTTCTGGGTTTCTCATGCATGTTTTCGATGTAGGAAGATGCCCTTGAACCTGGAGATTTGGGACCCATGCGATGGGTACCACGCAGTATTACTTTAAAGGGTCTGCGTTTGCTCACCCAACCTCACCAAACCTCTCAGCCCCAAGAGTGTCCACCCTTATGTCTCATCCAGCTGTGGGTCTAGATATGGTCAATCCAGGTTGCATCACAGCCCCTGAACTCATTGTGTAAGAATTTCTATCTCTTTCACTGTCGTTGTTTCATGGGTTTTTCAAAGTAATTTATTTTCATAATGGGGTTTAGCTGCTTTTCACTGCTGTGTTTATGCCGCTTTACACCCACTTGACACACTAACAGAGAGATATCAATACATAGGTTTCAAGATTATTACCAGTCAGATATATTCTTGTGCGGTGAATAGGGCGTGTTGAGTCCAGTTCTCTGAGCAAGGAGTAGGTCTTGTCTACTACATATTGGGTTTATGGAACAGTATCTGAGCTAATTTGATACCCTTGTTTTATGTATCACCCCACCTCACCTTTCCCGTTAAGCAGCCATAGTCTGTTTTCTGCATGTGTGACTCTGTTCTGTTTTGTAATTCAGTTCAAGTGTAACGGTTTTTACATTCCCTCTAAAAGTGATACCTTATGAGAAGTGTCCTTTTCTGTGTGACTTATTTCACTTAGAATCGTCGTACCTAAATCCACTCATCATGCTGCTACTAACCTTATGACATTGATTTCATGGCTGAGTGATATTCCATTGTACATAAGGACCACAAATTCTTTATCCATTTTTCTCTTTCCTGGGATATTTAAGGTGGAATGAAGTGGAGGTCCTTGTCAACAGAGCAGCCCTCAACTTTGGGGTGCTTGTGTCTTGCTGATTTTTCATTTTCCCAATTTATACCCCCATGAGTGGAAGTGCCCTATGCTCTCTAAGCTGTGTTTTTTAGATGTTTCAGGACTCACCGTACACTTCTCCAGAGTGGCTGTTGGCAATTTACATCCCGCCCATCAGTGTAGCAAGGCTCCCATTTCTCCATGGCCTGTCCTGCATTTCTGGTTTTGACACTTTTTTCAGCATGGCCCTTTTGACCGATGGGAAGCGAGACTTCTCTGTAGCGCTGATTTGCCTTTCCAGGTTGCTTGGTTGGCCAAAAAGGGCGTATGCGTTTTTTCCTGAATATATTCAGGAAAAAACGCATACGCCCTTTTTGGCCAAGGGCATCATTGTCAACGTTTTGCCGCTTTTCATGTGCTTTAAAGGCGATTCGTATCTACCTCCTGAAATCTGTTTCGTGCAATTCTGCCTTGATTTCAAATCCTCTTCTTTGCCTTCCCTCAATATATTTGTGGACGAGAGTTATCATTTATAACTCTGCAGGTTTGTGAATTGCAGTGCCCTGAACCTCCATTTTACAACTCGCTTTTTTGGGAGCTGGCCGCAAAAGCGCAGGATGGCTTCAGGCCCTGTTCTGGTTCCGGGGGGCAGGCTGAGCCTGTGGTTAATTCTTCTTCCTGATGGGAAAATAGAGTGACCTGTGCCTGTCCCAACACCAAGAGCTAGTCTCTCGTTGGTTCCCCGTCTTCCCGTTCATCCTCAGGACAAATTGCAACCTGTACGGAACAGGAGGTTAAAGGTGCTGATGCTCCAAGTAGGGAGATTGCTAGTAAAGTGGCTGGAATGGCGAACCCGGGCACAAGGAGATGAGAAATGAGGTGCGTTTTAGAAACCTTTCCCCATCACACGGTGTACCATCTTCTGGGTTTCTCATGCATGTTTTCGATGTAGGAAGATGCCCTTGAAGCTGGAGATTTGGGACCCATGCGATGGGTACCACGCAGTATTACTTTAAAGGGTCTGCGTTTGCTCACCCAACCTCACCAAACCTCTCAGCCCCAAGAGTGTCCACCCTTATGTCTCATCCAGCTGTGGGTCTAGATATGGTCAATCCAGGTTGCATCACAGCCCCTGAACTCATTGTGTAAGAATTTCTATCTCTTTCACTGTCGTTGTTTCATGGGTTTTTCAAAGTAATTTATTTTCATAATGGGGTTTAGCTGCTTTTCACGGCTGTGTTTATGCCGCTTTACACCCACTTGACACACTAACAGAGAGATATCAATACATAGGTTTCAAGATTATTACCAGTCAGATATATTCTTGTGCGGTGAATAGGGCGTGTTGAGTCCAGTTCTCTGAGCAAGGAGTAGGTCTTGTCTACTACATATTGGGTTTATGGAACGGTATCTGAGCTAATTTGATACCCTTGTTTTATGTATCACCCCACCTCACCTTTCCCGTTAAGCAGCCATAGTGTGTTTTCTGCATGTGTGACTCTGTTCTGTTTTGTAATTCAGTTCAAGTGTAACGGTTTTTACATTCCCTCTATCAGTGATACCTTATGAGAAGTGTCCTTTTCTGTGTGACTTATTTCACTTAGAATCGTCGTACCTAAATCCACTCATCATGCTGCTACTAACCTTATGACATTGATTTCATGGCTGAGTGATATTCCATTGTACATAAGGACCACAACTTCTTTATCCATTTTTCTCTTTCCTGGGATATTTAAGGTGGAATGAAGTGGAGGTCCTTGTCAACAGAGCAGCCCTCAACTTTGGGGTGCTTGTGTCTTGCTGATTTTTCATTTTCCCAATTTATACCCCCATGAGTGGAAGTGCCCTATGCTCTCTAAGCTGTGTTTTTTAGATGTTTCAGGACTCACCGTACACTTCTCCAGAGTGGCTGTTGGCAATTTACATCCCGCCCATCAGTGTAGCAAGGCTCCCATTTCTCCATGGCCTGTCCTGCATTTCTGGTTTTGACACTTTTTTCAGCATGGCCCTTTTGACCGATGGGAAGCGAGACTTCTCTGTAGCGCTGATTTGCCTTTCCAGGTTGCTTGGTTGGCCAAAAAGGGCGTATGCGTTTTTTCCTGAATATATTCAGGAAAAAACGCATACGCCCTTTTTGGCCAAGGGCATCATTGTCAACGTTTTGCCGCTTTTCATGTGCTTTAAAGGCGATTCGTATCTACCTCCTGAAATCTGTTTCGTGCAATTCTGCCTTGATTTCAAATCCTCTTCTTTGCCTTCCCTCAATATATTTGTGGACGAGAGTTATCATTTATAACTCTGCAGGTTTGTGAATTGCAGTGCCCTGAACCTCCATTTTACAACTCGCTTTTTTGGGAGCTGGCCGCAAAAGCGCAGGATGGCTTCAGGCCCTGTTCTGGTTCCGGGGGGCAGGCTGAGCCTGTGGTTAATTCTTCTTCCTGATGGGAAAATAGAGTGACCTGTGCCTGTCCCGACACCAAGAGCTAGTCTCTCGTTGGTTCCCCGTCTTCCCGTTCATCCTCAGGACAAATTGCAACCTGTACGGAACAGGAGGTTAAAGGTGCTGATGCTCCAAGTAGGGAGATTGCTAGTAAAGTGGCTGGAATGGCGAACCCGGGCACAAGGAGATGAGAAATGAGGTGCGTTTTAGAAACCTTTCCCCATCACACGGTGTACCATCTTCTGGGTTTCTCATGCATGTTTTTGATGTAGGAAGATGCCCTTGAACCTGGAGATTTGGGACCCATGCGATGGGTACCACGCAGTATTACTTTAAAGGGTCTGCGTTTGCTCACCCAACCTCACCAAACCTCTCAGCCCCAAGAGTGTCCACCCTTATGTCTCATCCAGCTGTGGGTCTAGATATGGTCAATCCAGGTTGCATCACGGCCCCTGAACTCATTGTGTAAGAATTTCTATCTCTTTCACTGTCGTTGTTTCATGGGTTTTTCAAAGTAATTTATTTTCATAATGGGGTTTAGCTGCTTTTCACGGCTGTGTTTATGCCGCTTCACACCCACTTGACACACTAACAGAGAGATATCAATACATAGGTTTCAAGATTATTACCAGTCAGATATATTCTTGTGCGGTGAATAGGGCGTGTTGAGTCCAGTTCTCTGAGCAAGGAGTAGGTCTTGTCTACTACATATTGGGTTTATGGAACGGTATCTGAGCTAATTTGATACCCTAGTTTTATGTATCACCCCACCTCACCTTTCCCGTTAAGCAGCCATAGTCTGTTTTCTGCATGTGTGACTCTGTTCTGTTTTGTAATTCAGTTCAAGTGTAACGGTTTTTACATTCCCTCTATCAGTGATACCTTATGAGAAGTGTCCTTTTCTGTGTGACTTATTTCACTTAGAATCGTCGTACCTAAATCCACTCATCATGCTGCTACTAACCTTATGACATTGATTTCATGGCTGAGTGATATTCCATTGTACATAAGGACCACAACTTCTTTATCCATTTTTCTCTTTCCTGGGATATTTAAGGTGGAATGAAGTGGAGGTCCTTGTCAACAGAGCAGCCCTCAACTTTGGGGTGCTTGTGTCTTGCTGATTTTTCATTTTCCCAATTTATACCCCCATGAGTGGAAGTGCCCTATGCTCTCTAAGCTGTGTTTTTCAGATGTTTCAGGACACACCGTACACTTCTCCAGAGTGGCTGTTGGCAATTTACATCCCGCCCATCAGTGTAGCAAGGCTCCCATTTCTCCATGGCCTGTCCTGCATTTCTGGTTTTGACACTTTTTTCAGCATGGCCCTTTTGACCGATGGGAAGCGAGACTTCTCTGTAGCGCTGATTTGCCTTTCCAGGTTGCTTGGTTGGCCAAAAAGGGCGTATGCGTTTTTTCCTGAATATATTCAGGAAAAAACGCATACGCCCTTTTTGGCCAAGGGCATCATTGTCAACGTTTTGCCGCTTTTCATGTGCTTTAAAGGCGATTCGTATCTACCTCCTGAAATCTGTTTCGTGCAATTCTGCCTTGATTTCAAATCCTCTTCTTTGCCTTCCCTCAATATATTTGTGGACGAGAGTTATCATTTATAACTCTGCAGGTTTGTGAATTGCAGTGCCCTGAACCTCCATTTTACAACTCGCTTTTTTGGGAGCTGGCCGCAAAAGCGCAGGATGGCTTCAGGCCCTGATCTGGTTCCGGGGGGCAGGCTGAGCCTGTGGTTAATTCTTCTTCCTGATGGGAAAATAGAGTGACCTGTGCCTGTCCCGACACCAAGAGCTAGTCTCTCGTTGGTTCCCCGTCTTCCCGTTCATCCTCAGGACAAATTGCAACCTGTACGGAACAGGAGGTTAAAGGTGCTGATGCTCCAAGTAGGGAGATTGCTAGTAAAGTGGCTGGAATGGCGAACCCGGGCACAAGGAGATGAGAAATGAGGTGCGTTTTAGAAACCTTTCCCCATCACACGGTGTACCATCTTCTGGGTTTCTCATGCATGTTTTCGATGTAGGAAGATGCCCTTGAAGCTGGAGATTTGGGACCCATGCGATGGGTACCACGCAGTATTACTTTAAAGGGTCTGCGTTTGCTCACCCAACCTCACCAAACCTCTCAGCCCCAAGAGTGTCCACCCTTATGTCTCATCCAGCTGTGGGTCTAGATATGGTCAATCCAGGTTGCATCACAGCCCCTGAACTCATTGTGTAAGAATTTCTATCTCTTTCACTGTCGTTGTTTCATGGGTTTTTCAAAGTAATTTATTTTCATAATGGGGTTTAGCTGCTTTTCACGGCTGTGTTTATGCCGCTTCACACCCACTTGACACACTAACAGAGAGATATCAATACATAGGTTTCAAGATTATTACCAGTCAGATATATTCTTGTGCGGTGAATAGGGCGTGTTGAGTCCAGTTCTCTGAGCAAGGAGTAGGTCTTGTCTACTACATATTGGGTTTATGGAACAGTATCTGAGCTAATTTGATACCCTTGTTTTATGTATCACCCCACCTCACCTTTCCCGTTAAGCAGCCATAGTCTGTTTTCTGCATGTGTGACTCTGTTCTGTTTTGTAATTCAGTTCAAGTGTAACGGTTTTACATTCCCTCTAAAAGTGATACCTTATGAGAAGTGTCCTTTTCTGTGTGACTTATTTCACTTAGAATCGTCGTACCTAAATCCACTCATCATGCTGCTACTAACCTTATGACATTGATTTCATGGCTGAGTGATATTCCATTGTACATAAGGACCACAACTTCTTTATCCATTTTTCTCTTTCCTGGGATATTTAAGGTGGAATGAAGTGGAGGTCTTTGTCAACAGAGCAGCCCTCAACTTTGGGGTGCTTGTGTCTTGCTGATTTTTCATTTTCCCAATTTATACCCCCATGAGTGGAAGTGCCCTATGCTCTCTAAGCTGTGTTTTTTAGATGTTTCAGGACTCACCGTACACTTCTCCAGAGTGGCTGTTGGCAATTTACATCCCGCCCATCAGTGTAGCAAGGCTCCCATTTCTCCATGGCCTGTCCTGCATTTCTGGTTTTGACACTTTTTTCAGCATGGCCCTTTTGACCGATGGGAAGCGAGACTTCTCTGTAGCGCTGATTTGCCTTTCCAGGTTGCTTGGTTGGCCAAAAAGGGCGTATGCGTTTTTTCCTGAATATATTCAGGAAAAAACGCATACGCCCTTTTTGGCCAAGGGCATCATTGTCAACGTTTTGCCGCTTTTCATGTGCTTTAAAGGCGATTCGTATCTACCTCCTGAAATCTGTTTCGTGCAATTCTGCCTTGATTTCAAATCCTCTTCTTTGCCTTCCCTCAATATATTTGTGGACGAGAGTTATCATTTATAACTCTGCAGGTTTGTGAATTGCAGTGCCCTGAACCTCCATTTTACAACTCGCTTTTTTGGGAGCTGGCCGCAAAAGCGCAGGATGGCTTCAGGCCCTGTTCTGGTTCCGGGGGGCAGGCTGAGCCTGTGGTTAATTCTTCTTCCTGATGGGAAAATAGAGTGACCTGTGCCTGTCCCGACACCAAGAGCTAGTCTCTCGTTGGTTCCCCGTCTTCCCGTTCATCCTCAGGACAAATTGCAACCTGTACGGAACAGGAGGTTAAAGGTGCTGATGCTCCAAGTAGGGAGATTGCTAGTAAAGTGGCTGGAATGGCGAACCCGGGCACAAGGAGATGAGAAATGAGGTGCGTTTTAGAAACCTTTCCCCATCACACGGTGTACCATCTTCTGGGTTTCTCATGCATGTTTTCGATGTAGGAAGATGCCCTTGAACCTGGAGATTTGGGACCCATGCGATGGGTACCACGCAGTATTACTTTAAAGGGTCTGCGTTTGCTCACCCAACCTCACCAAACCTCTCAGCCCCAAGAGTGTCCACCCTTATGTCTCATCCAGCTGTGGGTCTAGATATGGTCAATCCAGGTTGCATCACAGCCCCTGAACTCATTGTGTAAGAATTTCTATCTCTTTCACTGTCGTTGTTTCATGGGTTTTTCAAAGTAATTTATTTTCATAATGGGGTTTAGCTGCTTTTCACGGCTGTGTTTATGCCGCTTCACACCCACTTGACACACTAACAGAGAGATATCAATACATAGGTTTCAAGATTATTACCAGTCAGATATATTCTTGTGCGGTGAATAGGGCGTGTTGAGTCCAGTTCTCTGAGCAAGGAGTAGGTCTTGTCTACTACATATTGGGTTTATGGAACAGTATCTGAGCTAATTTGATACCCTTGTTTTATGTATCACCCCACCTCACCTTTCCCGTTAAGCAGCCATAGTCTGTTTTCTGCATGTGTGACTCTGTTCTGTTTTGTAATTCAGTTCAAGTGTAACGGTTTTACATTCCCTCTAAAAGTGATACCTTATGAGAAGTGTCCTTTTCTGTGTGACTTATTTCACTTAGAATCGTCGTACCTAAATCCACTCATCATGCTGCTACTAACCTTATGACATTGATTTCATGGCTGAGTGATATTCCATTGTACATAAGGACCACAACTTCTTTATCCATTTTTCTCTTTCCTGGGATATTTAAGGTGGAATGAAGTGGAGGTCTTTGTCAACAGAGCAGCCCTCAACTTTGGGGTGCTTGTGTCTTGCTGATTTTTCATTTTCCCAATTTATACCCCCATGAGTGGAAGTGCCCTATGCTCTCTAAGCTGTGTTTTTTAGATGTTTCAGGACTCACCGTACACTTCTCCAGAGTGGCTGTTGGCAATTTACATCCCGCCCATCAGTGTAGCAAGGCTCCCATTTCTCCATGGCCTGTCCTGCATTTCTGGTTTTGACACTTTTTTCAGCATGGCCCTTTTGACCGATGGGAAGCGAGACTTCTCTGTAGCGCTGATTTGCCTTTCCAGGTTGCTTGGTTGGCCAAAAAGGGCGTATGCGTTTTTTCCTGAATATATTCAGGAAAAAACGCATACGCCCTTTTTGGCCAAGGGCATCATTGTCAACGTTTTGCCGCTTTTCATGTGCTTTAAAGGCGATTCGTATCTACCTCCTGAAATCTGTTTCGTGCAATTCTGCCTTGATTTCAAATCCTCTTCTTTGCCTTCCCTCAATATATTTGTGGACGAGAGTTATCATTTATAACTCTGCAGGTTTGTGAATTGCAGTGCCCTGAACCTCCATTTTACAACTCGCTTTTTTGGGAGCTGGCCGCAAAAGCGCAGGATGGCTTCAGGCCCTGTTCTGGTTCCGGGGGGCAGGCTGAGCCTGTGGTTAATTCTTCTTCCTGATGGGAAAATAGAGTGACCTGTGCCTGTCCCGACACCAAGAGCTAGTCTCTCGTTGGTTCCCCGTCTTCCCGTTCATCCTCAGGACAAATTGCAACCTGTACGGAACAGGAGGTTAAAGGTGCTGATGCTCCAAGTAGGGAGATTGCTAGTAAAGTGGCTGGAATGGCGAACCCGGGCACAAGGAGATGAGAAATGAGGTGCGTTTTAGAAACCTTTCCCCATCACACGGTGTACCATCTTCTGGGTTTCTCATGCATGTTTTCGATGTAGGAAGATGCCCTTGAACCTGGAGATTTGGGACCCATGCGATGGGTACCACGCAGTATTACTTTAAAGGGTCTGCGTTTGCTCACCCAACCTCACCAAACCTCTCAGCCCCAAGAGTGTCCACCCTTATGTCTCATCCAGCTGTGGGTCTAGATATGGTCAATCCAGGTTGCATCACAGCCCCTGAACTCATTGTGTAAGAATTTCTATCTCTTTCACTGTCGTTGTTTCATGGGTTTTTCAAAGTAATTTATTTTCATAATGGGGTTTAGCTGCTTTTCACGGCTGTGTTTATGCCGCTTCACACCCACTTGACACACTAACAGAGAGATATCAATACATAGGTTTCAAGATTATTACCAGTCAGATATATTCTTGTGCGGTGAATAGGGCGTGTTGAGTCCAGTTCTCTGAGCAAGGAGTAGGTCTTGTCTACTACATATTGGGTTTATGGAACAGTATCTGAGCTAATTTGATACCCTTGTTTTATGTATCACCCCACCTCACCTTTCCCGTTAAGCAGCCATAGTCTGTTTTCTGCATGTGTGACTCTGTTCTGTTTTGTAATTCAGTTCAAGTGTAACGGTTTTACATTCCCTCTAAAAGTGATACCTTATGAGAAGTGTCCTTTTCTGTGTGACTTATTTCACTTAGAATCGTCGTACCTAAATCCACTCATCATGCTGCTACTAACCTTATGACATTGATTTCATGGCTGAGTGATATTCCATTGTACATAAGGACCACAACTTCTTTATCCATTTTTCTCTTTCCTGGGATATTTAAGGTGGAATGAAGTGGAGGTCTTTGTCAACAGAGCAGCCCTCAACTTTGGGGTGCTTGTGTCTTGCTGATTTTTCATTTTCCCAATTTATACCCCCATGAGTGGAAGTGCCCTATGCTCTCTAAGCTGTGTTTTTTAGATGTTTCAGGACTCACCGTACACTTCTCCAGAGTGGCTGTTGGCAATTTACATCCCGCCCATCAGTGTAGCAAGGCTCCCATTTCTCCATGGCCTGTCCTGCATTTCTGGTTTTGACACTTTTTTCAGCATGGCCCTTTTGACCGATGGGAAGCGAGACTTCTCTGTAGCGCTGATTTGCCTTTCCAGGTTGCTTGGTTGGCCAAAAAGGGCGTATGCGTTTTTTCCTGAATATATTCAGGAAAAAACGCATACGCCCTTTTTGGCCAAGGGCATCATTGTCAACGTTTTGCCGCTTTTCATGTGCTTTAAAGGCGATTCGTATCTACCTCCTGAAATCTGTTTCGTGCAATTCTGCCTTGATTTCAAATCCTCTTCTTTGCCTTCCCTCAATATATTTGTGGACGAGAGTTATCATTTATAACTCTGCAGGTTTGTGAATTGCAGTGCCCTGAACCTCCATTTTACAACTCGCTTTTTTGGGAGCTGGCCGCAAAAGCGCAGGATGGCTTCAGGCCCTGTTCTGGTTCCGGGGGGCAGGCTGAGCCTGTGGTTAATTCTTCTTCCTGATGGGAAAATAGAGTGACCTGTGCCTGTCCCGACACCAAGAGCTAGTCTCTCGTTGGTTCCCCGTCTTCCCGTTCATCCTCAGGACAAATTGCAACCTGTACGGAACAGGAGGTTAAAGGTGCTGATGCTCCAAGTAGGGAGATTGCTAGTAAAGTGGCTGGAATGGCAAACCCGGGCACAAGGAGATGAGAAATGAGGTGCGTTTTAGAAACCTTTCCCCATCACACGGTGTACCATCTTCTGGGTTTCTCATGCATGTTTTCGATGTAGGAAGATGCCCTTGAACCTGGAGATTTGGGACCCATGCGATGGGTACCACGCAGTATTACTTTAAAGGGTCTGCGTTTGCTCACCCAACCTCACCAAACCTCTCAGCCCCAAGAGTGTCCACCCTTATGTCTCATCCAGCTGTGGGTCTAGATATGGTCAATCCAGGTTGCATCACAGCCCCTGAACTCATTGTGTAAGAATTTCTATCTCTTTCACTGTCGTTGTTTCATGGGTTTTTCAAAGTAATTTATTTTCATAATGGGGTTTAGCTGCTTTTCACGGCTGTGTTTATGCCGCTTCACACCCACTTGACACACTAACAGAGAGATATCAATACATAGGTTTTAAGATTATTACCAGTCAGATATATTCTTGTGCGGTGAATAGGGCGTGTTGAGTCCAGTTCTCTGAGCAAGGAGTAGGTCTTGTCTACTACATATTGGGTTTATGGAACAGTATCTGAGCTAATTTGATACCCTTGTTTTATGTATCACCCCACCTCACCTTTCCCGTTAAGCAGCCATAGTCTGTTTTCTGCATGTGTGACTCTGTTCTGTTTTGTAATTCAGTTCAAGTGTAACGGTTTTTACATTCCCTCTAAAAGTGATACCTTATGAGAAGTGTCCTTTTCTGTGTGACTTATTTCACTTAGAATCGTCGTACCTAAATCCACTCATCATGCTGCTACTAACCTTATGACATTGATTTCATGGCTGAGTGATATTCCATTGTACATAAGGACGACAACTTCTTTATCCATTTTTCTCTTTCCTGGGATATTTAAGGTGGAATGAAGTGGAGGTCCTTGTCAACAGAGCAGCCCTCAACTTTGGGGTGCTTGTGTCTTGCTGATTTTTCATTTTCCCAATTTATACCCCCATGAGTGGAAGTGCCCTATGCTCTCTAAGCTGTGTTTTTTAGATGTTTCAGGACTCACCGTACACTTCTCCAGAGTGGCTGTTGGCAATTTACATCCCGCCCATCAGTGTAGCAAGGCTCCCATTTCTCCATGGCCTGTCCTGCATTTCTGGTTTTGACACTTTTTTCAGCATGGCCCTTTTGACCGATGGGAAGCGAGACTTCTCTGTAGCGCTGATTTGCCTTTCCAGGTTGCTTGGTTGGCCAAAAAGGGCGTATGCGTTTTTTCCTGAATATATTCAGGAAAAAACGCATACGCCCTTTTTGGCCAAGGGCATCATTGTCAACGTTTTGCCGCTTTTCATGTGCTTTAAAGGCGATTCGTATCTACCTCCTGAAATCTGTTTCGTGCAATTCTGCCTTGATTTCAAATCCTCTTCTTTGCCTTCCCTCAATATATTTGTGGACGAGAGTTATCATTTATAACTCTGCAGGTTTGTGAATTGCAGTGCCCTGAACCTCCATTTTACAACTCGCTTTTTTGGGAGCTGGCCGCAAAAGCGCAGGATGGCTTCAGGCCCTGTTCTGGTTCCGGGGGGCAGGCTGAGCCTGTGGTTAATTCTTCTTCCTGATGGGAAAATAGAGTGACCTGTGCCTGTCCCGACACCAAGAGCTAGTCTCTCGTTGGTTCCCCGTCTTCCCGTTCATCCTCAGGACAAATTGCAACCTGTACGGAACAGGAGGTTAAAGGTGCTGATGCTCCAAGTAGGGAGATTGCTAGTAAAGTGGCTGGAATGGCGAACCCGGGCACAAGGAGATGAGAAATGAGGTGCGTTTTAGAAACCTTTCCCCATCACACGGTGTACCATCTTCTGGGTTTCTCATGCATGTTTTCGATGTAGGAAGATGCCCTTGAACCTGGAGATTTGGGACCCATGCGATGGGTACCACGCAGTATTACTTTAAAGGGTCTGCGTTTGCTCACCCAACCTCACCAAACCTCTCAGCCCCAAGAGTGTCCACCCTTATGTCTCATCCAGCTGTGGGTCTAGATATGGTCAATCCAGGTTGCATCACAGCCCCTGAACTCATTGTGTAAGAATTTCTATCTCTTTCACTGTCGTTGTTTCATGGGTTTTTCAAAGTAATTTATTTTCATAATGGGGTTTAGCTGCTTTTCACTGCTGTGTTTATGCCGCTTTACACCCACTTGACACACTAACAGAGAGATATCAATACATAGGTTTCAAGATTATTACCAGTCAGATATATTCTTGTGCGGTGAATAGGGCGTGTTGAGTCCAGTTCTCTGAGCAAGGAGTAGGTCTTGTCTACTACATATTGGGTTTATGGAACAGTATCTGAGCTAATTTGATACCCTTGTTTTATGTATCACCCCACCTCACCTTTCCCGTTAAGCAGCCATAGTCTGTTTTCTGCATGTGTGACTCTGTTCTGTTTTGTAATTCAGTTCAAGTGTAACGGTTTTTACATTCCCTCTAAAAGTGATACCTTATGAGAAGTGTCCTTTTCTGTGTGACTTATTTCACTTAGAATCGTCGTACCTAAATCCACTCATCATGCTGCTACTAACCTTATGACATTGATTTCATGGCTGAGTGATATTCCATTGTACATAAGGACCACAAATTCTTTATCCATTTTTCTCTTTCCTGGGATATTTAAGGTGGAATGAAGTGGAGGTCCTTGTCAACAGAGCAGCCCTCAACTTTGGGGTGCTTGTGTCTTGCTGATTTTTCATTTTCCCAATTTATACCCCCATGAGTGGAAGTGCCCTATGCTCTCTAAGCTGTGTTTTTTAGATGTTTCAGGACTCACCGTACACTTCTCCAGAGTGGCTGTTGGCAATTTACATCCCGCCCATCAGTGTAGCAAGGCTCCCATTTCTCCATGGCCTGTCCTGCATTTCTGGTTTTGACACTTTTTTCAGCATGGCCCTTTTGACCGATGGGAAGCGAGACTTCTCTGTAGCGCTGATTTGCCTTTCCAGGTTGCTTGGTTGGCCAAAAAGGGCGTATGCGTTTTTTCCTGAATATATTCAGGAAAAAACGCATACGCCCTTTTTGGCCAAGGGCATCATTGTCAACGTTTTGCCGCTTTTCATGTGCTTTAAAGGCGATTCGTATCTACCTCCTGAAATCTGTTTCGTGCAATTCTGCCTTGATTTCAAATCCTCTTCTTTGCCTTCCCTCAATATATTTGTGGACGAGAGTTATCATTTATAACTCTGCAGGTTTGTGAATTGCAGTGCCCTGAACCTCCATTTTACAACTCGCTTTTTTGGGAGCTGGCCGCAAAAGCGCAGGATGGCTTCAGGCCCTGTTCTGGTTCCGGGGGGCAGGCTGAGCCTGTGGTTAATTCTTCTTCCTGATGGGAAAATAGAGTGACCTGTGCCTGTCCCAACACCAAGAGCTAGTCTCTCGTTGGTTCCCCGTCTTCCCGTTCATCCTCAGGACAAATTGCAACCTGTACGGAACAGGAGGTTAAAGGTGCTGATGCTCCAAGTAGGGAGATTGCTAGTAAAGTGGCTGGAATGGCGAACCCGGGCACAAGGAGATGAGAAATGAGGTGCGTTTTAGAAACCTTTCCCCATCACACGGTGTACCATCTTCTGGGTTTCTCATGCATGTTTTCGATGTAGGAAGATGCCCTTGAAGCTGGAGATTTGGGACCCATGCGATGGGTACCACGCAGTATTACTTTAAAGGGTCTGCGTTTGCTCACCCAACCTCACCAAACCTCTCAGCCCCAAGAGTGTCCACCCTTATGTCTCATCCAGCTGTGGGTCTAGATATGGTCAATCCAGGTTGCATCACAGCCCCTGAACTCATTGTGTAAGAATTTCTATCTCTTTCACTGTCGTTGTTTCATGGGTTTTTCAAAGTAATTTATTTTCATAATGGGGTTTAGCTGCTTTTCACGGCTGTGTTTATGCCGCTTTACACCCACTTGACACACTAACAGAGAGATATCAATACATAGGTTTCAAGATTATTACCAGTCAGATATATTCTTGTGCGGTGAATAGGGCGTGTTGAGTCCAGTTCTCTGAGCAAGGAGTAGGTCTTGTCTACTACATATTGGGTTTATGGAACGGTATCTGAGCTAATTTGATACCCTTGTTTTATGTATCACCCCACCTCACCTTTCCCGTTAAGCAGCCATAGTGTGTTTTCTGCATGTGTGACTCTGTTCTGTTTTGTAATTCAGTTCAAGTGTAACGGTTTTTACATTCCCTCTATCAGTGATACCTTATGAGAAGTGTCCTTTTCTGTGTGACTTATTTCACTTAGAATCGTCGTACCTAAATCCACTCATCATGCTGCTACTAACCTTATGACATTGATTTCATGGCTGAGTGATATTCCATTGTACATAAGGACCACAACTTCTTTATCCATTTTTCTCTTTCCTGGGATATTTAAGGTGGAATGAAGTGGAGGTCCTTGTCAACAGAGCAGCCCTCAACTTTGGGGTGCTTGTGTCTTGCTGATTTTTCATTTTCCCAATTTATACCCCCATGAGTGGAAGTGCCCTATGCTCTCTAAGCTGTGTTTTTTAGATGTTTCAGGACTCACCGTACACTTCTCCAGAGTGGCTGTTGGCAATTTACATCCCGCCCATCAGTGTAGCAAGGCTCCCATTTCTCCATGGCCTGTCCTGCATTTCTGGTTTTGACACTTTTTTCAGCATGGCCCTTTTGACCGATGGGAAGCGAGACTTCTCTGTAGCGCTGATTTGCCTTTCCAGGTTGCTTGGTTGGCCAAAAAGGGCGTATGCGTTTTTTCCTGAATATATTCAGGAAAAAACGCATACGCCCTTTTTGGCCAAGGGCATCATTGTCAACGTTTTGCCGCTTTTCATGTGCTTTAAAGGCGATTCGTATCTACCTCCTGAAATCTGTTTCGTGCAATTCTGCCTTGATTTCAAATCCTCTTCTTTGCCTTCCCTCAATATATTTGTGGACGAGAGTTATCATTTATAACTCTGCAGGTTTGTGAATTGCAGTGCCCTGAACCTCCATTTTACAACTCGCTTTTTTGGGAGCTGGCCGCAAAAGCGCAGGATGGCTTCAGGCCCTGTTCTGGTTCCGGGGGGCAGGCTGAGCCTGTGGTTAATTCTTCTTCCTGATGGGAAAATAGAGTGACCTGTGCCTGTCCCGACACCAAGAGCTAGTCTCTCGTTGGTTCCCCGTCTTCCCGTTCATCCTCAGGACAAATTGCAACCTGTACGGAACAGGAGGTTAAAGGTGCTGATGCTCCAAGTAGGGAGATTGCTAGTAAAGTGGCTGGAATGGCGAACCCGGGCACAAGGAGATGAGAAATGAGGTGCGTTTTAGAAACCTTTCCCCATCACACGGTGTACCATCTTCTGGGTTTCTCATGCATGTTTTTGATGTAGGAAGATGCCCTTGAACCTGGAGATTTGGGACCCATGCGATGGGTACCACGCAGTATTACTTTAAAGGGTCTGCGTTTGCTCACCCAACCTCACCAAACCTCTCAGCCCCAAGAGTGTCCACCCTTATGTCTCATCCAGCTGTGGGTCTAGATATGGTCAATCCAGGTTGCATCACGGCCCCTGAACTCATTGTGTAAGAATTTCTATCTCTTTCACTGTCGTTGTTTCATGGGTTTTTCAAAGTAATTTATTTTCATAATGGGGTTTAGCTGCTTTTCACGGCTGTGTTTATGCCGCTTCACACCCACTTGACACACTAACAGAGAGATATCAATACATAGGTTTCAAGATTATTACCAGTCAGATATATTCTTGTGCGGTGAATAGGGCGTGTTGAGTCCAGTTCTCTGAGCAAGGAGTAGGTCTTGTCTACTACATATTGGGTTTATGGAACGGTATCTGAGCTAATTTGATACCCTAGTTTTATGTATCACCCCACCTCACCTTTCCCGTTAAGCAGCCATAGTCTGTTTTCTGCATGTGTGACTCTGTTCTGTTTTGTAATTCAGTTCAAGTGTAACGGTTTTTACATTCCCTCTATCAGTGATACCTTATGAGAAGTGTCCTTTTCTGTGTGACTTATTTCACTTAGAATCGTCGTACCTAAATCCACTCATCATGCTGCTACTAACCTTATGACATTGATTTCATGGCTGAGTGATATTCCATTGTACATAAGGACCACAACTTCTTTATCCATTTTTCTCTTTCCTGGGATATTTAAGGTGGAATGAAGTGGAGGTCCTTGTCAACAGAGCAGCCCTCAACTTTGGGGTGCTTGTGTCTTGCTGATTTTTCATTTTCCCAATTTATACCCCCATGAGTGGAAGTGCCCTATGCTCTCTAAGCTGTGTTTTTCAGATGTTTCAGGACACACCGTACACTTCTCCAGAGTGGCTGTTGGCAATTTACATCCCGCCCATCAGTGTAGCAAGGCTCCCATTTCTCCATGGCCTGTCCTGCATTTCTGGTTTTGACACTTTTTTCAGCATGGCCCTTTTGACCGATGGGAAGCGAGACTTCTCTGTAGCGCTGATTTGCCTTTCCAGGTTGCTTGGTTGGCCAAAAAGGGCGTATGCGTTTTTTCCTGAATATATTCAGGAAAAAACGCATACGCCCTTTTTGGCCAAGGGCATCATTGTCAACGTTTTGCCGCTTTTCATGTGCTTTAAAGGCGATTCGTATCTACCTCCTGAAATCTGTTTCGTGCAATTCTGCCTTGATTTCAAATCCTCTTCTTTGCCTTCCCTCAATATATTTGTGGACGAGAGTTATCATTTATAACTCTGCAGGTTTGTGAATTGCAGTGCCCTGAACCTCCATTTTACAACTCGCTTTTTTGGGAGCTGGCCGCAAAAGCGCAGGATGGCTTCAGGCCCTGATCTGGTTCCGGGGGGCAGGCTGAGCCTGTGGTTAATTCTTCTTCCTGATGGGAAAATAGAGTGACCTGTGCCTGTCCCGACACCAAGAGCTAGTCTCTCGTTGGTTCCCCGTCTTCCCGTTCATCCTCAGGACAAATTGCAACCTGTACGGAACAGGAGGTTAAAGGTGCTGATGCTCCAAGTAGGGAGATTGCTAGTAAAGTGGCTGGAATGGCGAACCCGGGCACAAGGAGATGAGAAATGAGGTGCGTTTTAGAAACCTTTCCCCATCACACGGTGTACCATCTTCTGGGTTTCTCATGCATGTTTTCGATGTAGGAAGATGCCCTTGAAGCTGGAGATTTGGGACCCATGCGATGGGTACCACGCAGTATTACTTTAAAGGGTCTGCGTTTGCTCACCCAACCTCACCAAACCTCTCAGCCCCAAGAGTGTCCACCCTTATGTCTCATCCAGCTGTGGGTCTAGATATGGTCAATCCAGGTTGCATCACAGCCCCTGAACTCATTGTGTAAGAATTTCTATCTCTTTCACTGTCGTTGTTTCATGGGTTTTTCAAAGTAATTTATTTTCATAATGGGGTTTAGCTGCTTTTCACGGCTGTGTTTATGCCGCTTCACACCCACTTGACACACTAACAGAGAGATATCAATACATAGGTTTCAAGATTATTACCAGTCAGATATATTCTTGTGCGGTGAATAGGGCGTGTTGAGTCCAGTTCTCTGAGCAAGGAGTAGGTCTTGTCTACTACATATTGGGTTTATGGAACAGTATCTGAGCTAATTTGATACCCTTGTTTTATGTATCACCCCACCTCACCTTTCCCGTTAAGCAGCCATAGTCTGTTTTCTGCATGTGTGACTCTGTTCTGTTTTGTAATTCAGTTCAAGTGTAACGGTTTTACATTCCCTCTAAAAGTGATACCTTATGAGAAGTGTCCTTTTCTGTGTGACTTATTTCACTTAGAATCGTCGTACCTAAATCCACTCATCATGCTGCTACTAACCTTATGACATTGATTTCATGGCTGAGTGATATTCCATTGTACATAAGGACCACAACTTCTTTATCCATTTTTCTCTTTCCTGGGATATTTAAGGTGGAATGAAGTGGAGGTCTTTGTCAACAGAGCAGCCCTCAACTTTGGGGTGCTTGTGTCTTGCTGATTTTTCATTTTCCCAATTTATACCCCCATGAGTGGAAGTGCCCTATGCTCTCTAAGCTGTGTTTTTTAGATGTTTCAGGACTCACCGTACACTTCTCCAGAGTGGCTGTTGGCAATTTACATCCCGCCCATCAGTGTAGCAAGGCTCCCATTTCTCCATGGCCTGTCCTGCATTTCTGGTTTTGACACTTTTTTCAGCATGGCCCTTTTGACCGATGGGAAGCGAGACTTCTCTGTAGCGCTGATTTGCCTTTCCAGGTTGCTTGGTTGGCCAAAAAGGGCGTATGCGTTTTTTCCTGAATATATTCAGGAAAAAACGCATACGCCCTTTTTGGCCAAGGGCATCATTGTCAACGTTTTGCCGCTTTTCATGTGCTTTAAAGGCGATTCGTATCTACCTCCTGAAATCTGTTTCGTGCAATTCTGCCTTGATTTCAAATCCTCTTCTTTGCCTTCCCTCAATATATTTGTGGACGAGAGTTATCATTTATAACTCTGCAGGTTTGTGAATTGCAGTGCCCTGAACCTCCATTTTACAACTCGCTTTTTTGGGAGCTGGCCGCAAAAGCGCAGGATGGCTTCAGGCCCTGTTCTGGTTCCGGGGGGCAGGCTGAGCCTGTGGTTAATTCTTCTTCCTGATGGGAAAATAGAGTGACCTGTGCCTGTCCCGACACCAAGAGCTAGTCTCTCGTTGGTTCCCCGTCTTCCCGTTCATCCTCAGGACAAATTGCAACCTGTACGGAACAGGAGGTTAAAGGTGCTGATGCTCCAAGTAGGGAGATTGCTAGTAAAGTGGCTGGAATGGCGAACCCGGGCACAAGGAGATGAGAAATGAGGTGCGTTTTAGAAACCTTTCCCCATCACACGGTGTACCATCTTCTGGGTTTCTCATGCATGTTTTCGATGTAGGAAGATGCCCTTGAACCTGGAGATTTGGGACCCATGCGATGGGTACCACGCAGTATTACTTTAAAGGGTCTGCGTTTGCTCACCCAACCTCACCAAACCTCTCAGCCCCAAGAGTGTCCACCCTTATGTCTCATCCAGCTGTGGGTCTAGATATGGTCAATCCAGGTTGCATCACAGCCCCTGAACTCATTGTGTAAGAATTTCTATCTCTTTCACTGTCGTTGTTTCATGGGTTTTTCAAAGTAATTTATTTTCATAATGGGGTTTAGCTGCTTTTCACGGCTGTGTTTATGCCGCTTCACACCCACTTGACACACTAACAGAGAGATATCAATACATAGGTTTCAAGATTATTACCAGTCAGATATATTCTTGTGCGGTGAATAGGGCGTGTTGAGTCCAGTTCTCTGAGCAAGGAGTAGGTCTTGTCTACTACATATTGGGTTTATGGAACAGTATCTGAGCTAATTTGATACCCTTGTTTTATGTATCACCCCACCTCACCTTTCCCGTTAAGCAGCCATAGTCTGTTTTCTGCATGTGTGACTCTGTTCTGTTTTGTAATTCAGTTCAAGTGTAACGGTTTTACATTCCCTCTAAAAGTGATACCTTATGAGAAGTGTCCTTTTCTGTGTGACTTATTTCACTTAGAATCGTCGTACCTAAATCCACTCATCATGCTGCTACTAACCTTATGACATTGATTTCATGGCTGAGTGATATTCCATTGTACATAAGGACCACAACTTCTTTATCCATTTTTCTCTTTCCTGGGATATTTAAGGTGGAATGAAGTGGAGGTCTTTGTCAACAGAGCAGCCCTCAACTTTGGGGTGCTTGTGTCTTGCTGATTTTTCATTTTCCCAATTTATACCCCCATGAGTGGAAGTGCCCTATGCTCTCTAAGCTGTGTTTTTTAGATGTTTCAGGACTCACCGTACACTTCTCCAGAGTGGCTGTTGGCAATTTACATCCCGCCCATCAGTGTAGCAAGGCTCCCATTTCTCCATGGCCTGTCCTGCATTTCTGGTTTTGACACTTTTTTCAGCATGGCCCTTTTGACCGATGGGAAGCGAGACTTCTCTGTAGCGCTGATTTGCCTTTCCAGGTTGCTTGGTTGGCCAAAAAGGGCGTATGCGTTTTTTCCTGAATATATTCAGGAAAAAACGCATACGCCCTTTTTGGCCAAGGGCATCATTGTCAACGTTTTGCCGCTTTTCATGTGCTTTAAAGGCGATTCGTATCTACCTCCTGAAATCTGTTTCGTGCAATTCTGCCTTGATTTCAAATCCTCTTCTTTGCCTTCCCTCAATATATTTGTGGACGAGAGTTATCATTTATAACTCTGCAGGTTTGTGAATTGCAGTGCCCTGAACCTCCATTTTACAACTCGCTTTTTTGGGAGCTGGCCGCAAAAGCGCAGGATGGCTTCAGGCCCTGTTCTGGTTCCGGGGGGCAGGCTGAGCCTGTGGTTAATTCTTCTTCCTGATGGGAAAATAGAGTGACCTGTGCCTGTCCCGACACCAAGAGCTAGTCTCTCGTTGGTTCCCCGTCTTCCCGTTCATCCTCAGGACAAATTGCAACCTGTACGGAACAGGAGGTTAAAGGTGCTGATGCTCCAAGTAGGGAGATTGCTAGTAAAGTGGCTGGAATGGCGAACCCGGGCACAAGGAGATGAGAAATGAGGTGCGTTTTAGAAACCTTTCCCCATCACACGGTGTACCATCTTCTGGGTTTCTCATGCATGTTTTCGATGTAGGAAGATGCCCTTGAACCTGGAGATTTGGGACCCATGCGATGGGTACCACGCAGTATTACTTTAAAGGGTCTGCGTTTGCTCACCCAACCTCACCAAACCTCTCAGCCCCAAGAGTGTCCACCCTTATGTCTCATCCAGCTGTGGGTCTAGATATGGTCAATCCAGGTTGCATCACAGCCCCTGAACTCATTGTGTAAGAATTTCTATCTCTTTCACTGTCGTTGTTTCATGGGTTTTTCAAAGTAATTTATTTTCATAATGGGGTTTAGCTGCTTTTCACGGCTGTGTTTATGCCGCTTCACACCCACTTGACACACTAACAGAGAGATATCAATACATAGGTTTCAAGATTATTACCAGTCAGATATATTCTTGTGCGGTGAATAGGGCGTGTTGAGTCCAGTTCTCTGAGCAAGGAGTAGGTCTTGTCTACTACATATTGGGTTTATGGAACAGTATCTGAGCTAATTTGATACCCTTGTTTTATGTATCACCCCACCTCACCTTTCCCGTTAAGCAGCCATAGTCTGTTTTCTGCATGTGTGACTCTGTTCTGTTTTGTAATTCAGTTCAAGTGTAACGGTTTTACATTCCCTCTAAAAGTGATACCTTATGAGAAGTGTCCTTTTCTGTGTGACTTATTTCACTTAGAATCGTCGTACCTAAATCCACTCATCATGCTGCTACTAACCTTATGACATTGATTTCATGGCTGAGTGATATTCCATTGTACATAAGGACCACAACTTCTTTATCCATTTTTCTCTTTCCTGGGATATTTAAGGTGGAATGAAGTGGAGGTCTTTGTCAACAGAGCAGCCCTCAACTTTGGGGTGCTTGTGTCTTGCTGATTTTTCATTTTCCCAATTTATACCCCCATGAGTGGAAGTGCCCTATGCTCTCTAAGCTGTGTTTTTTAGATGTTTCAGGACTCACCGTACACTTCTCCAGAGTGGCTGTTGGCAATTTACATCCCGCCCATCAGTGTAGCAAGGCTCCCATTTCTCCATGGCCTGTCCTGCATTTCTGGTTTTGACACTTTTTTCAGCATGGCCCTTTTGACCGATGGGAAGCGAGACTTCTCTGTAGCGCTGATTTGCCTTTCCAGGTTGCTTGGTTGGCCAAAAAGGGCGTATGCGTTTTTTCCTGAATATATTCAGGAAAAAACGCATACGCCCTTTTTGGCCAAGGGCATCATTGTCAACGTTTTGCCGCTTTTCATGTGCTTTAAAGGCGATTCGTATCTACCTCCTGAAATCTGTTTCGTGCAATTCTGCCTTGATTTCAAATCCTCTTCTTTGCCTTCCCTCAATATATTTGTGGACGAGAGTTATCATTTATAACTCTGCAGGTTTGTGAATTGCAGTGCCCTGAACCTCCATTTTACAACTCGCTTTTTTGGGAGCTGGCCGCAAAAGCGCAGGATGGCTTCAGGCCCTGTTCTGGTTCCGGGGGGCAGGCTGAGCCTGTGGTTAATTCTTCTTCCTGATGGGAAAATAGAGTGACCTGTGCCTGTCCCGACACCAAGAGCTAGTCTCTCGTTGGTTCCCCGTCTTCCCGTTCATCCTCAGGACAAATTGCAACCTGTACGGAACAGGAGGTTAAAGGTGCTGATGCTCCAAGTAGGGAGATTGCTAGTAAAGTGGCTGGAATGGCAAACCCGGGCACAAGGAGATGAGAAATGAGGTGCGTTTTAGAAACCTTTCCCCATCACACGGTGTACCATCTTCTGGGTTTCTCATGCATGTTTTCGATGTAGGAAGATGCCCTTGAACCTGGAGATTTGGGACCCATGCGATGGGTACCACGCAGTATTACTTTAAAGGGTCTGCGTTTGCTCACCCAACCTCACCAAACCTCTCAGCCCCAAGAGTGTCCACCCTTATGTCTCATCCAGCTGTGGGTCTAGATATGGTCAATCCAGGTTGCATCACAGCCCCTGAACTCATTGTGTAAGAATTTCTATCTCTTTCACTGTCGTTGTTTCATGGGTTTTTCAAAGTAATTTATTTTCATAATGGGGTTTAGCTGCTTTTCACGGCTGTGTTTATGCCGCTTCACACCCACTTGACACACTAACAGAGAGATATCAATACATAGGTTTTAAGATTATTACCAGTCAGATATATTCTTGTGCGGTGAATAGGGCGTGTTGAGTCCAGTTCTCTGAGCAAGGAGTAGGTCTTGTCTACTACATATTGGGTTTATGGAACAGTATCTGAGCTAATTTGATACCCTTGTTTTATGTATCACCCCACCTCACCTTTCCCGTTAAGCAGCCATAGTCTGTTTTCTGCATGTGTGACTCTGTTCTGTTTTGTAATTCAGTTCAAGTGTAACGGTTTTTACATTCCCTCTAAAAGTGATACCTTATGAGAAGTGTCCTTTTCTGTGTGACTTATTTCACTTAGAATCGTCGTACCTAAATCCACTCATCATGCTGCTACTAACCTTATGACATTGATTTCATGGCTGAGTGATATTCCATTGTACATAAGGACCACAACTTCTTTATCCATTTTTCTCTTTCCTGGGATATTTAAGGTGGAATGAAGTGGAGGTCCTTGTCAACAGAGCAGCCCTCAACTTTGGGGTGCTTGTGTCTTGCTGATTTTTCATTTTCCCAATTTATACCCCCATGAGTGGAAGTGCCCTATGCTCTCTAAGCTGTGTTTTTTAGATGTTTCAGGACTCACCGTACACTTCTCCAGAGTGGCTGTTGGCAATTTACATCCCGCCCATCAGTGTAGCAAGGCTCCCATTTCTCCATGGCCTGTCCTGCATTTCTGGTTTTGACACTTTTTTCAGCATGGCCCTTTTGACCGATGGGAAGCGAGACTTCTCTGTAGCGCTGATTTGCCTTTCCAGGTTGCTTGGTTGGCCAAAAAGGGCGTATGCGTTTTTTCCTGAATATATTCAGGAAAAAACGCATACGCCCTTTTTGGCCAAGGGCATCATTGTCAACGTTTTGCCGCTTTTCATGTGCTTTAAAGGCGATTCGTATCTACCTCCTGAAATCTGTTTCGTGCAATTCTGCCTTGATTTCAAATCCTCTTCTTTGCCTTCCCTCAATATATTTGTGGACGAGAGTTATCATTTATAACTCTGCAGGTTTGTGAATTGCAGTGCCCTGAACCTCCATTTTACAACTCGCTTTTTTGGGAGCTGGCCGCAAAAGCGCAGGATGGCTTCAGGCCCTGTTCTGGTTCCGGGGGGCAGGCTGAGCCTGTGGTTAATTCTTCTTCCTGATGGGAAAATAGAGTGACCTGTGCCTGTCCCGACACCAAGAGCTAGTCTCTCGTTGGTTCCCCGTCTTCCCGTTCATCCTCAGGACAAATTGCAACCTGTACGGAACAGGAGGTTAAAGGTGCTGATGCTCCAAGTAGGGAGATTGCTAGTAAAGTGGCTGGAATGGCGAACCCGGGCACAAGGAGATGAGAAATGAGGTGCGTTTTAGAAACCTTTCCCCATCACACGGTGTACCATCTTCTGGGTTTCTCATGCATGTTTTCGATGTAGGAAGATGCCCTTGAACCTGGAGATTTGGGACCCATGCGATGGGTACCACGCAGTATTACTTTAAAGGGTCTGCGTTTGCTCACCCAACCTCACCAAACCTCTCAGCCCCAAGAGTGTCCACCCTTATGTCTCATCCAGCTGTGGGTCTAGATATGGTCAATCCAGGTTGCATCACAGCCCCTGAACTCATTGTGTAAGAATTTCTATCTCTTTCACTGTCATTGTTTCATGGGTTTTTCAAAGTAATTTATTTTCATAATGGGGTTTAGCTGCTTTTCACGGCTGTGTTTATGCCGCTTCACACCCACTTGACACACTAACAGAGAGATATCAATACATAGGTTTTAAGATTATTACCAGTCAGATATATTCTTGTGCGGTGAATAGGGCGTGTTGAGTCCAGTTCTCTGAGCAAGGAGTAGGTCTTGTCTACTACATATTGGGTTTATGGAACAGTATCTGAGCTAATTTGATACCCTTGTTTTATGTATCACCCCACCTCACCTTTCCCGTTAAGCAGCCATAGTCTGTTTTCTGCATGTGTGACTCTGTTCTGTTTTGTAATTCAGTTCAAGTGTAACGGTTTTTACATTCCCTCTAAAAGTGATACCTTATGAGAAGTGTCCTTTTCTGTGTGACTTATTTCACTTAGAATCGTCGTACCTAAATCCACTCATCATGCTGCTACTAACCTTATGACATTGATTTCATGGCTGAGTGATATTCCATTGTACATAAGGACCACAACTTCTTTATCCATTTTTCTCTTTCCTGGGATATTTAAGGTGGAATGAAGTGGAGGTCCTTGTCAACAGAGCAGCCCTCAACTTTGGGGTGCTTGTGTCTTGCTGATTTTTCATTTTCCCAATTTATACCCCCATGAGTGGAAGTGCCCTATGCTCTCTAAGCTGTGTTTTTTAGATGTTTCAGGACTCACCGTACACTTCTCCAGAGTGGCTGTTGGCAATTTACATCCCGCCCATCAGTGTAGCAAGGCTCCCATTTCTCCATGGCCTGTCCTGCATTTCTGGTTTTGACACTTTTTTCAGCATGGCCCTTTTGACCGATGGGAAGCGAGACTTCTCTGTAGCGCTGATTTGCCTTTCCAGGTTGCTTGGTTGGCCAAAAAGGGCGTATGCGTTTTTTCCTGAATATATTCAGGAAAAAACGCATACGCCCTTTTTGGCCAAGGGCATCATTGTCAACGTTTTGCCGCTTTTCATGTGCTTTAAAGGCGATTCGTATCTACCTCCTGAAATCTGTTTCGTGCAATTCTGCCTTGATTTCAAATCCTCTTCTTTGCCTTCCCTCAATATATTTGTGGACGAGAGTTATCATTTATAACTCTGCAGGTTTGTGAATTGCAGTGCCCTGAACCTCCATTTTACAACTCGCTTTTTTGGGAGCTGGCCGCAAAAGCGCAGGATGGCTTCAGGCCCTGTTCTGGTTCCGGGGGGCAGGCTGAGCCTGTGGTTAATTCTTCTTCCTGATGGGAAAATAGAGTGACCTGTGCCTGTCCCGACACCAAGAGCTAGTCTCTCGTTGGTTCCCCGTCTTCCCGTTCATCCTCAGGACAAATTGCAACCTGTACGGAACAGGAGGTTAAAGGTGCTGATGCTCCAAGTAGGGAGATTGCTAGTAAAGTGGCTGGAATGGCGAACCCGGGCACAAGGAGATGAGAAATGAGGTGCGTTTTAGAAACCTTTCCCCATCACACGGTGTACCATCTTCTGGGTTTCTCATGCATGTTTTCGATGTAGGAAGATGCCCTTGAACCTGGAGATTTGGGACCCATGCGATGGGTACCACGCAGTATTACTTTAAAGGGTCTGCGTTTGCTCACCCAACCTCACCAAACCTCTCAGCCCCAAGAGTGTCCACCCTTATGTCTCATCCAGCTGTGGGTCTAGATATGGTCAATCCAGGTTGCATCACAGCCCCTGAACTCATTGTGTAAGAATTTCTATCTCTTTCACTGTCGTTGTTTCATGGGTTTTTCAAAGTAATTTATTTTCATAATGGGGTTTAGCTGCTTTTCACGGCTGTGTTTATGCCGCTTCACACCCACTTGACACACTAACAGAGAGATATCAATACATAGGTTTTAAGATTATTACCAGTCAGATATATTCTTGTGCGGTGAATAGGGCGTGTTGAGTCCAGTTCTCTGAGCAAGGAGTAGGTCTTGTCTACTACATATTGGGTTTATGGAACAGTATCTGAGCTAATTTGATACCCTTGTTTTATGTATCACCCCACCTCACCTTTCCCGTTAAGCAGCCATAGTCTGTTTTCTGCATGTGTGACTCTGTTCTGTTTTGTAATTCAGTTCAAGTGTAACGGTTTTACATTCCCTCTAAAAGTGATACCTTATGAGAAGTGTCCTTTTCTGTGTGACTTATTTCACTTAGAATCGTCGTACCTAAATCCACTCATCATGCTGCTACTAACCTTATGACATTGATTTCATGGCTGAGTGATATTCCATTGTACATAAGGACCACAACTTCTTTATCCATTTTTCTCTTTCCTGGGATATTTAAGGTGGAATGAAGTGGAGGTCTTTGTCAACAGAGCAGCCCTCAACTTTGGGGTGCTTGTGTCTTGCTGATTTTTCATTTTCCCAATTTATACCCCCATGAGTGGAAGTGCCCTATGCTCTCTAAGCTGTGTTTTTTAGATGTTTCAGGACTCACCGTACACTTCTCCAGAGTGGCTGTTGGCAATTTACATCCCGCCCATCAGTGTAGCAAGGCTCCCATTTCTCCATGGCCTGTCCTGCATTTCTGGTTTTGACACTTTTTTCAGCATGGCCCTTTTGACCGATGGGAAGCGAGACTTCTCTGTAGCGCTGATTTGCCTTTCCAGGTTGCTTGGTTGGCCAAAAAGGGCGTATGCGTTTTTTCCTGAATATATTCAGGAAAAAACGCATACGCCCTTTTTGGCCAAGGGCATCATTGTCAACGTTTTGCCGCTTTTCATGTGCTTTAAAGGCGATTCGTATCTACCTCCTGAAATCTGTTTCGTGCAATTCTGCCTTGATTTCAAATCCTCTTCTTTGCCTTCCCTCAATATATTTGTGGACGAGAGTTATCATTTATAACTCTGCAGGTTTGTGAATTGCAGTGCCCTGAACCTCCATTTTACAACTCGCTTTTTTGGGAGCTGGCCGCAAAAGCGCAGGATGGCTTCAGGCCCTGTTCTGGTTCCGGGGGGCAGGCTGAGCCTGTGGTTAATTCTTCTTCCTGATGGGAAAATAGAGTGACCTGTGCCTGTCCCGACACCAAGAGCTAGTCTCTCGTTGGTTCCCCGTCTTCCCGTTCATCCTCAGGACAAATTGCAACCTGTACGGAACAGGAGGTTAAAGGTGCTGATGCTCCAAGTAGGGAGATTGCTAGTAAAGTGGCTGGAATGGCGAACCCGGGCACAAGGAGATGAGAAATGAGGTGCGTTTTAGAAACCTTTCCCCATCACACGGTGTACCATCTTCTGGGTTTCTCATGCATGTTTTCGATGTAGGAAGATGCCCTTGAACCTGGAGATTTGGGACCCATGCGATGGGTACCACGCAGTATTACTTTAAAGGGTCTGCGTTTGCTCACCCAACCTCACCAAACCTCTCAGCCCCAAGAGTGTCCACCCTTATGTCTCATCCAGCTGTGGGTCTAGATATGGTCAATCCAGGTTGCATCACAGCCCCTGAACTCATTGTGTAAGAATTTCTATCTCTTTCACTGTCGTTGTTTCATGGGTTTTTCAAAGTAATTTATTTTCATAATGGGGTTTAGCTGCTTTTCACGGCTGTGTTTATGCCGCTTCACACCCACTTGACACACTAACAGAGAGATATCAATACATAGGTTTTAAGATTATTACTAGTCAGATATATTCTTGTGCGGTGAATAGGGCGTGTTGAGTCCAGTTCTCTGAGCAAGGAGTAGGTCTTGTCTACTACATATTGGGTTTATGGAACGGTATCTGAGCTAATTTGATACCCTTGTTTTATGTATCACCCCACCTCACCTTTCCCGTTAAGCAGCCATAGTCTGTTTTCTGCATGTGTGACTCTGTTCTGTTTTGTAATTCAGTTCAAGTGTAACGGTTTTTACATTCCCTCTAAAAGTGATACCTTATGAGAAGTGTCCTTTTCTGTGTGACTTATTTCACTTAGAATCGTCGTACCTAAATCCACTCATCATGCTGCTACTAACCTTATGACATTGATTTCATGGCTGAGTGATATTCCATTGTACATAAGGACCACAACTTCTTTATCCATTTTTCTCTTTCCTGGGATATTTAAGGTGGAATGAAGTGGAGGTCCTTGTCAACAGAGCAGCCCTCAACTTTGGGGTGCTTGTGTCTTGCTGATTTTTCATTTTCCCAATTTATACCCCCATGAGTGGAAGTGCCCTATGCTCTCTAAGCTGTGTTTTTTAGATGTTTCAGGACTCACCGTACACTTCTCCAGAGTGGCTGTTGGCAATTTACATCCCTCCCATCAGTGTAGCAAGGCTCCCATTTCTCCATGGCCTGTCCTGCATTTCTGGTTTTGACACTTTTTTCAGCATGGCCCTTTTGACCGATGGGAAGCGAGACTTCTCTGTAGCGCTGATTTGCCTTTCCAGGTTGCTTGGTTGGCCAAAAAGGGCGTATGCGTTTTTTCCTGAATATATTCAGGACAAAACGCATACGCCCTTTTTGGCCAAGGGCATCATTGTCAACGTTTTGCCGCTTTTCATGTGCTTTAAAGGCGATTCGTATCTACCTCCTGAAATCTGTTTCGTGCAATTCTGCCTTGATTTCAAATCCTCTTCTTTGCCTTCCCTCAATATATTTGTGGACGAGAGTTATCATTTATAACTCTGCAGGTTTGTGAATTGCAGTGCCCTGAACCTCCATTTTACAACTCGCTTTTTTGGGAGCTGGCCGCAAAAGCGCAGGATGGCTTCAGGCCCTGTTCTGGTTCCGGGGGGCAGGCTGAGCCTGTGGTTAATTCTTCTTCCTGATGGGAAAATAGAGTGACCTGTGCCTGTCCCGACACCAAGAGCTAGTCTCTCGTTGGTTCCCCGTCTTCCCGTTCATCCTCAGGACAAATTGCAACCTGTACGGAACAGGAGGTTAAAGGTGCTGATGCTCCAAGTAGGGAGATTGCTAGTAAAGTGGCTGGAATGGCGAACCCGGGCACAAGGAGATGAGAAATGAGGTGCGTTTTAGAAACCTTTCCCCATCACACGGTGTACCATCTTCTGGGTTTCTCATGCATGTTTTCGATGTAGGAAGATGCCCTTGAACCTGGAGATTTGGGACCCATGCGATGGGTACCACGCAGTATTACTTTAAAGGGTCTGCGTTTGCTCACCCAACCTCACCAAACCTCTCAGCCCCAAGAGTGTCCACCCTTATGTCTCATCCAGCTGTGGGTCTAGATATGGTCAATCCAGGTTGCATCACAGCCCCTGAACTCATTGTGTAAGAATTTCTATCTCTTTCACTGTCGTTGTTTCATGGGTTTTTCAAAGTAATTTATTTTCATAATGGGGTTTAGCTGCTTTTCACGGCTGTGTTTATGCCGCTTCACACCCACTTGACACACTAACAGAGAGATATCAATACATAGGTTTTAAGATTATTACTAGTCAGATATATTCTTGTGCGGTGAATAGGGCGTGTTGAGTCCAGTTCTCTGAGCAAGGAGTAGGTCTTGTCTACTACATATTGGGTTTATGGAACGGTATCTGAGCTAATTTGATACCCTTGTTTTATGTATCACCCCACCTCACCTTTCCCGTTAAGCAGCCATAGTCTGTTTTCTGCATGTGTGACTCTGTTCTGTTTTGTAATTCAGTTCAAGTGTAACGCTTTTTACATTCCCTCTAAAAGTGATACCTTATGAGAAGTGTCCTTTTCTGTGTGACTTATTTCACTTAGAATCGTCGTACCTAAATCCACTCATCATGCTGCTACTAACCTTATGACATTGATTTCATGGCTGAGTGATATTCCATTGTACATAAGGACCACAACTTCTTTATCCATTTTTCTCTTTCCTGGGATATTTAAGGTGGAATGAAGTGGAGGTCCTTGTCAACAGAGCAGCCCTCAACTTTGGGGTGCTTGTGTCTTGCTGATTTTTCATTTTCCCAATTTATACCCCCATGAGTGGAAGTGCCCTATGCTCTCTAAGCTGTGTTTTTTAGATGTTTCAGGACTCACCGTACACTTCTCCAGAGTGGCTGTTGGCAATTTACATCCCTCCCATCAGTGTAGCAAGGCTCCCATTTCTCCATGGCCTGTCCTGCATTTCTGGTTTTGACACTTTTTTCAGCATGGCCCTTTTGACCGATGGGAAGCGAGACTTCTCTGTAGCGCTGATTTGCCTTTCCAGGTTGCTTGGTTGGCCAAAAAGGGCGTATGCGTTTTTTCCTGAATATATTCAGGACAAAACGCATACGCCCTTTTTGGCCAAGGGCATCATTGTCAACGTTTTGCCGCTTTTCATGTGCTTTAAAGGCGATTCGTATCTACCTCCTGAAATCTGTTTCGTGCAATTCTGCCTTGATTTCAAATCCTCTTCTTTGCCTTCCCTCAATATATTTGTGGACGAGAGTTATCATTTATAACTCTGCAGGTTTGTGAATTGCAGTGCCCTGAACCTCCATTTTACAACTCGCTTTTTTGGGAGCTGGCCGCAAAAGCGCAGGATGGCTTCAGGCCCTGTTCTGGTTCCGGGGGGCAGGCTGAGCCTGTGGTTAATTCTTCTTCCTGATGGGAAAATAGAGTGACCTGTGCCTGTCCCGACACCAAGAGCTAGTCTCTCGTTGGTTCCCCGTCTTCCCGTTCATCCTCAGGACAAATTGCAACCTGTACGGAACAGGAGGTTAAAGGTGCTGATGCTCCAAGTAGGGAGATTGCTAGTAAAGTGGCTGGAATGGCGAACCCGGGCACAAGGAGATGAGAAATGAGGTGCGTTTTAGAAACCTTTCCCCATCACACGGTGTACCATCTTCTGGGTTTCTCATGCATGTTTTCGATGTAGGAAGATGCCCTTGAACCTGGAGATTTGGGACCCATGCGATGGGTACCACGCAGTATTACTTTAAAGGGTCTGCGTTTGCTCACCCAACCTCACCAAACCTCTCAGCCCCAAGAGTGTCCACCCTTATGTCTCATCCAGCTGTGGGTCTAGATATGGTCAATCCAGGTTGCATCACAGCCCCTGAACTCATTGTGTAAGAATTTCTATCTCTTTCACTGTCGTTGTTTCATGGGTTTTTCAAAGTAATTTATTTTCATAATGGGGTTTAGCTGCTTTTCACGGCTGTGTTTATGCCGCTTCACACCCACTTGACACACTAACAGAGAGATATCAATACATAGGTTTTAAGATTATTACTAGTCAGATATATTCTTGTGCGGTGAATAGGGCGTGTTGAGTCCAGTTCTCTGAGCAAGGAGTAGGTCTTGTCTACTACATATTGGGTTTATGGAACGGTATCTGAGCTAATTTGATACCCTTGTTTTATGTATCACCCCACCTCACCTTTCCCGTTAAGCAGCCATAGTCTGTTTTCTGCATGTGTGACTCTGTTCTGTTTTGTAATTCAGTTCAAGTGTAACGCTTTTTACATTCCCTCTAAAAGTGATACCTTATGAGAAGTGTCCTTTTCTGTGTGACTTATTTCACTTAGAATCGTCGTACCTAAATCCACTCATCATGCTGCTACTAACCTTATGACATTGATTTCATGGCTGAGTGATATTCCATTGTACATAAGGACCACAACTTCTTTATCCATTTTTCTCTTTCCTGGGATATTTAAGGTGGAATGAAGTGGAGGTCCTTGTCAACAGAGCAGCCCTCAACTTTGGGGTGCTTGTGTCTTGCTGATTTTTCATTTTCCCAATTTATACCCCCATGAGTGGAAGTGCCCTATGCTCTCTAAGCTGTGTTTTTTAGATGTTTCAGGACTCACCGTACACTTCTCCAGAGTGGCTGTTGGCAATTTACATCCCTCCCATCAGTGTAGCAAGGCTCCCATTTCTCCATGGCCTGTCCTGCATTTCTGGTTTTGACACTTTTTTCAGCATGGCCCTTTTGACCGATGGGAAGCGAGACTTCTCTGTAGCGCTGATTTGCCTTTCCAGGTTGCTTGGTTGGCCAAAAAGGGCGTATGCGTTTTTTCCTGAATATATTCAGGACAAAACGCATACGCCCTTTTTGGCCAAGGGCATCATTGTCAACGTTTTGCCGCTTTTCATGTGCTTTAAAGGCGATTCGTATCTACCTCCTGAAATCTGTTTCGTGCAATTCTGCCTTGATTTCAAATCCTCTTCTTTGCCTTCCCTCAATATATTTGTGGACGAGAGTTATCATTTATAACTCTGCAGGTTTGTGAATTGCAGTGCCCTGAACCTCCATTTTACAACTCGCTTTTTTGGGAGCTGGCCGCAAAAGCGCAGGATGGCTTCAGGCCCTGTTCTGGTTCCGGGGGGCAGGCTGAGCCTGTGGTTAATTCTTCTTCCTGATGGGAAAATAGAGTGACCTGTGCCTGTCCCAACACCAAGAGCTAGTCTCTCGTTGGTTCCCCGTCTTCCCGTTCATCCTCAGGACAAATTGCAACCTGTACGGAACAGGAGGTTAAAGGTGCTGATGCTCCAAGTAGGGAGATTGCTAGTAAAGTGGCTGGAATGGCGAACCCGGGCACAAGGAGATGAGAAATGAGGTGCGTTTTAGAAACCTTTCCCCATCACACGGTGTACCATCTTCTGGGTTTCTCATGCATGTTTTCGATGTAGGAAGATGCCCTTGAACCTGGAGATTTGGGACCCATGCGATGGGTACCACGCAGTATTACTTTAAAGGGTCTGCGTTTGCTCACCCAACCTCACCAAACCTCTCAGCCCCAAGAGTGTCCACCCTTATGTCTCATCCAGCTGTGGGTCTAGATATGGTCAATCCAGGTTGCATCACAGCCCCTGAACTCATTGTGTAAGAATTTCTATCTCTTTCACTGTCGTTGTTTCATGGGTTTTTCAAAGTAATTTATTTTCATAATGGGGTTTAGCTGCTTTTCACGGCTGTGTTTATGCCGCTTCACACCCACTTGACACACTAACAGAGAGATATCAATACATAGGTTTTAAGATTATTACCAGTCAGATATATTCTTGTGCGGTGAATAGGGCGTGTTGAGTCCAGTTCTCTGAGCAAGGAGTAGGTCTTGTCTACTACATATTGGGTTTATGGAACGGTATGTGAGCTAATTTGATACCCTTGTTTTATGTATCACCCCACCTCACCTTTCCCGTTAAGCAGCCATAGTCTGTTTTCTGCATGTGTGACTCTGTTCTGTTTTGTAATTCAGTTCAAGTGTAACGGTTTTTACATTCCCTCTAAAAGTGATACCTTATGAGAAGTGTCCTTTTCTGTGTGACTTATTTCACTTAGAATCGTCGTACCTAAATCCACTCATCATGCTGCTACTAACCTTATGACATTGATTTCATGGCTGAGTGATATTCCATTGTACATAAGGACCACAACTTCTTTATCCATTTTTCTCTTTCCTGGGATATTTAAGGTGGAATGAAGTGGAGGTCCTTGTCAACAGAGCAGCCCTCAACTTTGGGGTGCTTGTGTCTTGCTGATTTTTCATTTTCCCAATTTATACCCCCATGAGTGGAAGTGCCCTATGCTCTCTAAGCTGTGTTTTTTAGATGTTTCAGGACTCACCGTACACTTCTCCAGAGTGGCTGTTGGCAATTTACATCCCTCCCATCAGTGTAGCAAGGCTCCCATTTCTCCATGGCCTGTCCTGCATTTCTGGTTTTGACACTTTTTTCAGCATGGCCCTTTTGACCGATGGGAAGCGAGACTTCTCTGTAGCGCTGATTTGCCTTTCCAGGTTGCTTGGTTGGCCAAAAAGGGCGTATGCGTTTTTTCCTGAATATATTCAGGAAAAAACGCATACGCCCTTTTTGGCCAAGGGCATCATTGTCAACGTTTTGCCGCTTTTCATGTGCTTTAAAGGCGATTCGTATCTACCTCCTGAAATCTGTTTCGTGCAATTCTGCCTTGATTTCAAATCCTCTTCTTTGCCTTCCCTCAATATATTTGTGGACGAGAGTTATCATTTATAACTCTGCAGGTTTGTGAATTGCAGTGCCCTGAACCTCCATTTTACAACTCGCTTTTTTGGGAGCTGGCCGCAAAAGCGCAGGATGGCTTCAGGCCCTGTTCTGGTTCCGGGGGGCAGGCTGAGCCTGTGGTTAATTCTTCTTCCTGATGGGAAAATAGAGTGACCTGTGCCTGTCCCGACACCAAGAGCTAGTCTCTCGTTGGTTCCCCGTCTTCCCGTTCATCCTCAGGACAAATTGCAACCTGTACGGAACAGGAGGTTAAAGGTGCTGATGCTCCAAGTAGGGAGATTGCTAGTAAAGTGGCTGGAATGGCGAACCCGGGCACAAGGAGATGAGAAATGAGGTGCGTTTTAGAAACCTTTCCCCATCACACGGTGTACCATCTTCTGGGTTTCTCATGCATGTTTTCGATGTAGGAAGATGCCCTTGAACCTGGAGATTTGGGACCCATGCGATGGGTACCACGCAGTATTACTTTAAAGGGTCTGCGTTTGCTCACCCAACCTCACCAAACCTCTCAGCCCCAAGAGTGTCCACCCTTATGTCTCATCCAGCTGTGGGTCTAGATATGGTCAATCCAGGTTGCATCACAGCCCCTGAACGCATTGTGTAAGAATTTCTCTCTCTTTCACTGTCTTTGTTTCATGGGTGTTTCAAAGTAATTTATTTTCATAATGGGGTTTAGCTGCTTTTCACTGCTGTGTTTATGCCGCTTTACACCCACTTGACACACTAACAGAGAGATATCAATACATAGGTTTTAAGATTATTACTAGTCAGATATATTCTTGTGCGGTGAATAGGGCGTGTTGAGTCCAGTTCTCTGAGCAAGGAGTAGGTCTTGTCTACTACATATTGGGTTTATGGAACGGTATCTGAGCTAATTTGATACCCTTGTTTTATGTATCACCCCACCTCACCTTTCCCGTTAAGCAGCCATAGTCTGTTTTCTGCATGTGTGACTCTGTTCTGTTTTGTAATTCAGTTCAAGTGTAACGCTTTTTACATTCCCTCTAAAAGTGATACCTTATGAGAAGTGTCCTTTTCTGTGTGACTTATTTCACTTAGAATCGTCGTACCTAAATCCACTCATCATGCTGCTACTAACCTTATGACATTGATTTCATGGCTGAGTGATATTCCATTGTACATAAGGACCACAACTTCTTTATCCATTTTTCTCTTTCCTGGGATATTGAAGGTGGAATGAAGTGGAGGTCCTTGTCAACAGAGCAGCCCTCAACTTTGGGGTGCTTGTGTCTTGCTGATTTTTCATTTTCCCAATTTATACCCCCATGAGTGGAAGTGCCCTATGCTCTCTAAGCTGTGTTTTTTAGATGTTTCAGGACTCACCGTACACTTCTCCAGAGTGGCTGTTGGCAATTTACATCCCTCCCATCAGTGTAGCAAGGCTCCCATTTCTCCATGGCCTGTCCTGCATTTCTGGTTTTGACACTTTTTTCAGCATGGCCCTTTTGACCGATGGGAAGCGAGACTTCTCTGTAGCGCTGATTTGCCTTTCCAGGTTGCTTGGTTGGCCAAAAAGGGCGTATGCGTTTTTTCCTGAATATATTCAGGACAAAACGCATACGCCCTTTTTGGCCAAGGGCATCATTGTCAACGTTTTGCCGCTTTTCATGTGCTTTAAAGGCGATTCGTATCTACCTCCTGAAATCTGTTTCGTGCAATTCTGCCTTGATTTCAAATCCTCTTCTTTGCCTTCCCTCAATATATTTGTGGACGAGAGTTATCATTTATAACTCTGCAGGTTTGTGAATTGCAGTGCCCTGAACCTCCATTTTACAACTCGCTTTTTTGGGAGCTGGCCGCAAAAGCGCAGGATGGCTTCAGGCCCTGTTCTGGTTCCGGGGGGCAGGCTGAGCCTGTGGTTAATTCTTCTTCCTGATGGGAAAATAGAGTGACCTGTGCCTGTCCCGACACCAAGAGCTAGTCTCTCGTTGGTTCCCCGTCTTCCCGTTCATCCTCAGGACAAATTGCAACCTGTACGGAACAGGAGGTTAAAGGTGCTGATGCTCCAAGTAGGGAGATTGCTAGTAAAGTGGCTGGAATGGCGAACCCGGGCACAAGGAGATGAGAAATGAGGTGCGTTTTAGAAACCTTTCCCCATCACACGGTGTACCATCTTCTGGGTTTCTCATGCATGTTTTTGATGTAGGAAGATGCCCTTGAACCTGGAGATTTGGGACCCATGCGATGGGTACCACGCAGTATTACTTTAAAGGGTCTGCGTTTGCTCACCCAACCTCACCAAACCTCTCAGCCCCAAGAGTGTCCACCCTTATGTCTCATCCAGCTGTGGGTCTAGATATGGTCAATCCAGGTTGCATCACAGCCCCTGAACTCATTGTGTAAGAATTCCTATCTCTTTCACTGTCGTTGTTTCATGGGTTTTTCAAAGTAATTTATTTTCATAATGGGGTTTAGCTGCTTTTCACGGCTGTGTTTATGCCGCTTCACACCCACTTGACACACTAACAGAGAGATATCAATACATAGGTTTTAAGATTATTACCAGTCAGATATATTCTTGTGCGGTGAATAGGGCGTGTTGAGTCCAGTTCTCTGAGCAAGGAGTAGGTCTTGTCTACTACATATTGGGTTTATGGAACGGTATCTGAGCTAATTTGATACCCTTGTTTTATGTATCACCCCACCTCACCTTTCCCGTTAAGCAGCCATAGTCTGTTTTCTGCATGTGTGACTCTGTTCTGTTTTGTAATTCAGTTCAAGTGTAACGGTTTTTACATTCCCTCTAAAAGTGATACCTTATGAGAAGTGTCCTTTTCTGTGTGACTTATTTCACTTAGAATCGTCGTACCTAAATCCACTCATCATGCTGCCACTAACCTTATGACATTGATTTCATGGCTGAGTGATATTCCATTGTACATAAGGACCACAACTTCTTTATCCATTTTTCTCTTTCCTGGGATATTGAAGGTGGAATGAAGTGGAGGTCCTGGTCAACAGAGCAGCCCTCAACTTTGGGGTGCTTGTGTCTTGCTGATTTTTCATTTTCCCAATTTATACCCCCATGAGTGGAAGTGCCCTATGCTCTCTAAGCTGTGTTTTTTAGATGTTTCAGGACTCACCGTACACTTCTCCAGAGTGGCTGTTGGCAATTTACATCCCGCCCATCAGTGTAGCAAGGCTCCCATTTCTCCATGGCCTGTCCTGCATTTCTGGTTTTGACACTTTTTTCAGCATGGCCCTTTTGACCGATGGGAAGCGAGACTTCTCTGTAGCGCTGATTTGCCTTTCCAGGTTGCTTGGTTGGCCAAAAAGGGCGTATGCGTTTTTTCCTGAATATATTCAGGAAAAAACGCATACGCCCTTTTTGGCCAAGGGCATCATTGTCAACGTTTTGCCGCTTTTCATGTGCTTTAAAGGCGATTCGTATCTACCTCCTGAAATCTGTTTCGTGCAATTCTGCCTTGATTTCAAATCCTCTTCTTTGCCTTCCCTCAATATATTTGTGGACGAGAGTTATCATTTATAACTCTGCAGGTTTGTGAATTGCAGTGCCCTGAACCTCCATTTTACAACTCGCGTTTTTGGGAGCTGGCCGCAAAAGCGCAGGATGGCTTCAGGCCCTGTTCTGGTTCCGGGGGGCAGGCTGAGCCTGTGGTTAATTCTTCTTCCTGATGGGAAAATAGAGTGACCTGTGCCTGTCCCGACACCAAGAGCTAGTCTCTCGTTGGTTCCCCGTCTTCCCGTTCATCCTCAGGACAAATTGCAACCTGTACGGAACAGGAGGTTAAAGGTGCTGATGCTCCAAGTAGGGAGATTGCTAGTAAAGTGGCTGGAATGGCGAACCCGGGCACAAGGAGATGAGAAATGAGGTGCGTTTTAGAAACCTTTCCCCATCACACGGTGTACCATCTTCTGGGTTTCTCATGCATGTTTTTGATGTAGGAAGATGCCCTTGAACCTGGAGATTTGGGACCCATGCGATGGGTACCACGCAGTATTACTTTAAAGGGTCTGCGTTTGCTCACCCAACCTCACCAAACCTCTCAGCCCCAAGAGTGTCCACCCTTATGTCTCATCCAGCTGTGGGTCTAGATATGGTCAATCCAGGTTGCATCACAGCCCCTGAACTCATTGTGTAAGAATTCCTATCTCTTTCACTGTCGTTGTTTCATGGGTTTTTCAAAGTAATTTATTTTCATAATGGGGTTTAGCTGCTTTTCACGGCTGTGTTTATGCCGCTTCACACCCACTTGACACACTAACAGAGAGATATCAATACATAGGTTTTAAGATTATTACTAGTCAGATATATTCTTGTGCGGTGAATAGGGCGTGTTGAGTCCAGTTCTCTGAGCAAGGAGTAGGTCTTGTCTACTACATATTGGGTTTATGGAACGGTATCTGAGCTAATTTGATACCCTTGTTTTATGTATCACCCCACCTCACCTTTCCCGTTAAGCAGCCATAGTCTGTTTTCTGCATGTGTGACTCTGTTCTGTTTTGTAATTCAGTTCAAGTGTAACGGTTTTTACATTCCCTCTAAAAGTGATACCTTATGAGAAGTGTCCTTTTCTGTGTGACTTATTTCACTTAGAATCGTCGTACCTAAATCCACTCATCATGCTGCCACTAACCTTATGACATTGATTTCATGGCTGAGTGATATTCCATTGTACATAAGGACCACAACTTCTTTATCCATTTTTCTCTTTCCTGGGATATTTAAGGTGGAATGAAGTGGAGGTCCTTGTCAACAGAGCAGCCCTCAACTTTGGGGTGCTTGTGTCTTGCTGATTTTTCATTTTCCCAATTTATACCCCCATGAGTGGAAGTGCCCTATGCTCTCTAAGCTGTGTTTTTTAGATGTTTCAGGACTCACCGTACACTTCTCCAGAGTGGCTGTTGGCAATTTACATCCCGCCCATCAGTGTAGCAAGGCTCCCATTTCTCCATGGCCTGTCCTGCATTTCTGGTTTTGACACTTTTTTCAGCATGGCCCTTTTGACCGATGGGAAGCGAGACTTCTCTGTAGCGCTGATTTGCCTTTCCAGGTTGCTTGGTTGGCCAAAAAGGGCGTATGCGTTTTTTCCTGAATATATTCAGGACAAAACGCATATGCCCTTTTTGGCCAAGGGCATCATTGTCAACGTTTTGCCGCTTTTCATGTGCTTTAAAGGCGATTCGTATCTACCTCCTGAAATCTGTTTCGTGCAATTCTGCCTTGATTTCAAATCCTCTTCTTTGCCTTCCCTCAATATATTTGTGGACGAGAGTTATCATTTATAACTCTGCAGGTTTGTGAATTGCAGTGCCCTGAACCTCCATTTTACAACTCGCTTTTTTGGGAGCTGGCCGCAAAAGCGCAGGATGGCTTCAGGCCCTGTTCTGGTTCCGGGGGGCAGGCTGAGCCTGTGGTTAATTCTTCTTCCTGATGGGAAAATAGAGTGACCTGTGCCTGTCCCGACACCAAGAGCTAGTCTCTCGTTGGTTCCCCGTCTTCCCGTTCATCCTCAGGACAAATTGCAACCTGTACGGAACAGGAGGTTAAAGGTGCTGATGCTCCAAGTAGGGAGATTGCTAGTAAAGTGGCTGGAATGGCGAACCCGGGCACAAGGAGATGAGAAATGAGGTGCGTTTTAGAAACCTTTCCCCATCACACGGTGTACCATCTTCTGGGTTTCTCATGCATGTTTTCGATGTAGGAAGATGCCCTTGAACCTGGAGATTTGGGACCCATGCGATGGGTACCACGCAGTATTACTTTAAAGGGTCTGCGTTTGCTCACCCAACCTCACCAAACCTCTCAGCCCCAAGAGTGTCCACCCTTATGTCTCATCCAGCTGTGGGTCTAGATATGGTCAATCCAGGTTGCATCACAGCCCCTGAACTCATTGTGTAAGAATTTCTATCTCTTTCACTGTCGTTGTTTCATGGGTTTTTCAAAGTAATTTATTTTCATAATGGGGTTTAGCTGCTTTTCACGGCTGTGTTTATGCCGCTTCACACCCACTTGACACACTAACAGAGAGATATCAATACATAGGTTTTAAGATTATTACCAGTCAGATATATTCTTGTGCGGTGAATAGGGCGTGTTGAGTCCAGTTCTCTGAGCAAGGAGTAGGTCTTGTCTACTACATATTGGGTTTATGGAACGGTATCTGAGCTAATTTGATACCCTTGTTTTATGTATCACCCCACCTCACCTTTCCCGTTAAGCAGCCATAGTCTGTTTTCTGCATGTGTGACTCTGTTCTGTTTTGTAATTCAGTTCAAGTGTAACGGTTTTTACATTCCCTCTAAAAGTGATACCTTATGAGAAGTGTCCTTTTCTGTGTGACTTATTTCACTTAGAATCGTCGTACCTAAATCCACTCATCATGCTGCTACTAACCTTATGACATTGATTTCATGGCTGAGTGATATTCCATTGTACATAAGGACCACAACTTCTTTATCCATTTTTCTCTTTCCTGGGATATTTAAGGTGGAATGAAGTGGAGGTCCTTGTCAACAGAGCAGCCCTCAACTTTGGGGTGCTTGTGTCTTGCTGATTTTTCATTTTCCCAATTTATACCCCCATGAGTGGAAGTGCCCTATGCTCTCTAAGCTGTGTTTTTTAGATGTTTCAGGACTCACCGTACACTTCTCCAGAGTGGCTGTTGGCAATTTACATCCCTCCCATCAGTGTAGCAAGGCTCCCATTTCTCCATGGCCTGTCCTGCATTTCTGGTTTTGACACTTTTTTCAGCATGGCCCTTTTGACCGATGGGAAGCGAGACTTCTCTGTAGCGCTGATTTGCCTTTCCAGGTTGCTTGGTTGGCCAAAAAGGGCGTATGCGTTTTTTCCTGAATATATTCAGGAAAAAACGCATACGCCCTTTTTGGCCAAGGGCATCATTGTCAACGTTTTGCCGCTTTTCATGTGCTTTAAAGGCGATTCGTATCTACCTCCTGAAATCTGTTTCGTGCAATTCTGCCTTGATTTCAAATCCTCTTCTTTGCCTTCCCTCAATATATTTGTGGACGAGAGTTATCATTTATAACTCTGCAGGTTTGTGAATTGCAGTGCCCTGAACCTCCATTTTACAACTCGCTTTTTTGGGAGCTGGCCGCAAAAGCGCAGGATGGCTTCAGGCCCTGTTCTGGTTCCGGGGGGCAGGCTGAGCCTGTGGTTAATTCTTCTTCCTGATGGGAAAATAGAGTGACCTGTGCCTGTCCCGACACCAAGAGCTAGTCTCTCGTTGGTTCCCCGTCTTCCCGTTCATCCTCAGGACAAATTGCAACCTGTACGGAACAGGAGGTTAAAGGTGCTGATGCTCCAAGTAGGGAGATTGCTAGTAAAGTGGCTGGAATGGCGAACCCGGGCACAAGGAGATGAGAAATGAGGTGCGTTTTAGAAACCTTTCCCCATCACACGGTGTACCATCTTCTGGGTTTCTCATGCATGTTTTCGATGTAGGAAGATGCCCTTGAACCTGGAGATTTGGGACCCATGCGATGGGTACCACGCAGTATTACTTTAAAGGGTCTGCGTTTGCTCACCCAACCTCACCAAACCTCTCAGCCCCAAGAGTGTCCACCCTTATGTCTCATCCAGCTGTGGGTCTAGATATGGTCAATCCAGGTTGCATCACAGCCCCTGAACTCATTGTGTAAGAATTTCTATCTCTTTCACTGTCGTTGTTTCATGGGTTTTTCAAAGTAATTTATTTTCATAATGGGGTTTAGCTGCTTTTCACGGCTGTGTTTATGCCGCTTCACACCCACTTGACACACTAACAGAGAGATATCAATACATAGGTTTTAAGATTATTACTAGTCAGATATATTCTTGTGCGGTGAATAGGGCGTGTTGAGTCCAGTTCTCTGAGCAAGGAGTAGGTCTTGTCTACTACATATTGGGTTTATGGAACGGTATCTGAGCTAATTTGATACCCTTGTTTTATGTATCACCCCACCTCACCTTTCCCGTTAAGCAGCCATAGTCTGTTTTCTGCATGTGTGACTCTGTTCTGTTTTGTAATTCAGTTCAAGTGTAACGCTTTTTACATTCCCTCTAAAAGTGATACCTTATGAGAAGTGTCCTTTTCTGTGTGACTTATTTCACTTAGAATCGTCGTACCTAAATCCACTCATCATGCTGCTACTAACCTTATGACATTGATTTCATGGCTGAGTGATATTCCATTGTACATAAGGACCACAACTTCTTTATCCATTTTTCTCTTTCCTGGGATATTTAAGGTGGAATGAAGTGGAGGTCCTTGTCAACAGAGCAGCCCTCAACTTTGGGGTGCTTGTGTCTTGCTGATTTTTCATTTTCCCAATTTATACCCCCATGAGTGGAAGTGCCCTATGCTCTCTAAGCTGTGTTTTTTAGATGTTTCAGGACTCACCGTACACTTCTCCAGAGTGGCTGTTGGCAATTTACATCCCTCCCATCAGTGTAGCAAGGCTCCCATTTCTCCATGGCCTGTCCTGCATTTCTGGTTTTGACACTTTTTTCAGCATGGCCCTTTTGACCGATGGGAAGCGAGACTTCTCTGTAGCGCTGATTTGCCTTTCCAGGTTGCTTGGTTGGCCAAAAAGGGCGTATGCGTTTTTTCCTGAATATATTCAGGACAAAACGCATACGCCCTTTTTGGCCAAGGGCATCATTGTCAACGTTTTGCCGCTTTTCATGTGCTTTAAAGGCGATTCGTATCTACCTCCTGAAATCTGTTTCGTGCAATTCTGCCTTGATTTCAAATCCTCTTCTTTGCCTTCCCTCAATATATTTGTGGACGAGAGTTATCATTTATAACTCTGCAGGTTTGTGAATTGCAGTGCCCTGAACCTCCATTTTACAACTCGCTTTTTTGGGAGCTGGCCGCAAAAGCGCAGGATGGCTTCAGGCCCTGTTCTGGTTCCGGGGGGCAGGCTGAGCCTGTGGTTAATTCTTCTTCCTGATGGGAAAATAGAGTGACCTGTGCCTGTCCCGACACCAAGAGCTAGTCTCTCGTTGGTTCCCCGTCTTCCCGTTCATCCTCAGGACAAATTGCAACCTGTACGGAACAGGAGGTTAAAGGTGCTGATGCTCCAAGTAGGGAGATTGCTAGTAAAGTGGCTGGAATGGCGAACCCGGGCACAAGGAGATGAGAAATGAGGTGCGTTTTAGAAACCTTTCCCCATCACACGGTGTACCATCTTCTGGGTTTCTCATGCATGTTTTTGATGTAGGAAGATGCCCTTGAACCTGGAGATTTGGGACCCATGCGATGGGTACCACGCAGTATTACTTTAAAGGGTCTGCGTTTGCTCACCCAACCTCACCAAACCTCTCAGCCCCAAGAGTGTCCACCCTTATGTCTCATCCAGCTGTGGGTCTAGATATGGTCAATCCAGGTTGCATCACAGCCCCTGAACTCATTGTGTAAGAATTCCTATCTCTTTCACTGTCGTTGTTTCATGGGTTTTTCAAAGTAATTTATTTTCATAATGGGGTTTAGCTGCTTTTCACGGCTGTGTTTATGCCGCTTCACACCCACTTGACACACTAACAGAGAGATATCAATACATAGGTTTTAAGATTATTACCAGTCAGATATATTCTTGTGCGGTGAATAGGGCGTGTTGAGTCCAGTTCTCTGAGCAAGGAGTAGGTCTTGTCTACTACATATTGGGTTTATGGAACGGTATCTGAGCTAATTTGATACCCTTGTTTTATGTATCACCCCACCTCACCTTTCCCGTTAAGCAGCCATAGTCTGTTTTCTGCATGTGTGACTCTGTTCTGTTTTGTAATTCAGTTCAAGTGTAACGGTTTTTACATTCCCTCTAAAAGTGATACCTTATGAGAAGTGTCCTTTTCTGTGTGACTTATTTCACTTAGAATCGTCGTACCTAAATCCACTCATCATGCTGCCACTAACCTTATGACATTGATTTCATGGCTGAGTGATATTCCATTGTACATAAGGACCACAACTTCTTTATCCATTTTTCTCTTTCCTGGGATATTGAAGGTGGAATGAAGTGGAGGTCCTGGTCAACAGAGCAGCCCTCAACTTTGGGGTGCTTGTGTCTTGCTGATTTTTCATTTTCCCAATTTATACCCCCATGAGTGGAAGTGCCCTATGCTCTCTAAGCTGTGTTTTTTAGATGTTTCAGGACTCACCGTACACTTCTCCAGAGTGGCTGTTGGCAATTTACATCCCGCCCATCAGTGTAGCAAGGCTCCCATTTCTCCATGGCCTGTCCTGCATTTCTGGTTTTGACACTTTTTTCAGCATGGCCCTTTTGACCGATGGGAAGCGAGACTTCTCTGTAGCGCTGATTTGCCTTTCCAGGTTGCTTGGTTGGCCAAAAAGGGCGTATGCGTTTTTTCCTGAATATATTCAGGAAAAAACGCATACGCCCTTTTTGGCCAAGGGCATCATTGTCAACGTTTTGCCGCTTTTCATGTGCTTTAAAGGCGATTCGTATCTACCTCCTGAAATCTGTTTCGTGCAATTCTGCCTTGATTTCAAATCCTCTTCTTTGCCTTCCCTCAATATATTTGTGGACGAGAGTTATCATTTATAACTCTGCAGGTTTGTGAATTGCAGTGCCCTGAACCTCCATTTTACAACTCGCGTTTTTGGGAGCTGGCCGCAAAAGCGCAGGATGGCTTCAGGCCCTGTTCTGGTTCCGGGGGGCAGGCTGAGCCTGTGGTTAATTCTTCTTCCTGATGGGAAAATAGAGTGACCTGTGCCTGTCCCGACACCAAGAGCTAGTCTCTCGTTGGTTCCCCGTCTTCCCGTTCATCCTCAGGACAAATTGCAACCTGTACGGAACAGGAGGTTAAAGGTGCTGATGCTCCAAGTAGGGAGATTGCTAGTAAAGTGGCTGGAATGGCGAACCCGGGCACAAGGAGATGAGAAATGAGGTGCGTTTTAGAAACCTTTCCCCATCACACGGTGTACCATCTTCTGGGTTTCTCATGCATGTTTTTGATGTAGGAAGATGCCCTTGAACCTGGAGATTTGGGACCCATGCGATGGGTACCACGCAGTATTACTTTAAAGGGTCTGCGTTTGCTCACCCAACCTCACCAAACCTCTCAGCCCCAAGAGTGTCCACCCTTATGTCTCATCCAGCTGTGGGTCTAGATATGGTCAATCCAGGTTGCATCACAGCCCCTGAACTCATTGTGTAAGAATTCCTATCTCTTTCACTGTCGTTGTTTCATGGGTTTTTCAAAGTAATTTATTTTCATAATGGGGTTTAGCTGCTTTTCACGGCTGTGTTTATGCCGCTTCACACCCACTTGACACACTAACAGAGAGATATCAATACATAGGTTTTAAGATTATTACTAGTCAGATATATTCTTGTGCGGTGAATAGGGCGTGTTGAGTCCAGTTCTCTGAGCAAGGAGTAGGTCTTGTCTACTACATATTGGGTTTATGGAACGGTATCTGAGCTAATTTGATACCCTTGTTTTATGTATCACCCCACCTCACCTTTCCCGTTAAGCAGCCATAGTCTGTTTTCTGCATGTGTGACTCTGTTCTGTTTTGTAATTCAGTTCAAGTGTAACGGTTTTTACATTCCCTCTAAAAGTGATACCTTATGAGAAGTGTCCTTTTCTGTGTGACTTATTTCACTTAGAATCGTCGTACCTAAATCCACTCATCATGCTGCCACTAACCTTATGACATTGATTTCATGGCTGAGTGATATTCCATTGTACATAAGGACCACAACTTCTTTATCCATTTTTCTCTTTCCTGGGATATTGAAGGTGGAATGAAGTGGAGGTCCTGGTCAACAGAGCAGCCCTCAACTTTGGGGTGCTTGTGTCTTGCTGATTTTTCATTTTCCCAATTTATACCCCCATGAGTGGAAGTGCCCTATGCTCTCTAAGCTGTGTTTTTTAGATGTTTCAGGACTCACCGTACACTTCTCCAGAGTGGCTGTTGGCAATTTACATCCCGCCCATCAGTGTAGCAAGGCTCCCATTTCTCCATGGCCTGTCCTGCATTTCTGGTTTTGACACTTTTTTCAGCATGGCCCTTTTGACCGATGGGAAGCGAGACTTCTCTGTAGCGCTGATTTGCCTTTCCAGGTTGCTTGGTTGGCCAAAAAGGGCGTATGCGTTTTTTCCTGAATATATTCAGGAAAAAACGCATACGCCCTTTTTGGCCAAGGGCATCATTGTCAACGTTTTGCCGCTTTTCATGTGCTTTAAAGGCGATTCGTATCTACCTCCTGAAATCTGTTTCGTGCAATTCTGCCTTGATTTCAAATCCTCTTCTTTGCCTTCCCTCAATATATTTGTGGACGAGAGTTATCATTTATAACTCTGCAGGTTTGTGAATTGCAGTGCCCTGAACCTCCATTTTACAACTCGCTTTTTTGGGAGCTGGCCGCAAAAGCGCAGGATGGCTTCAGGCCCTGTTCTGGTTCCGGGGGGCAGGCTGAGCCTGTGGTTAATTCTTCTTCCTGATGGGAAAATAGAGTGACCTGTGCCTGTCCCGACACCAAGAGCTAGTCTCTCGTTGGTTCCCCGTCTTCCCGTTCATCCTCAGGACAAATTGCAACCTGTACGGAACAGGAGGTTAAAGGTGCTGATGCTCCAAGTAGGGAGATTGCTAGTAAAGTGGCTGGAATGGCGAACCCGGGCACAAGGAGATGAGAAATGAGGTGCGTTTTAGAAACCTTTCCCCATCACACGGTGTACCATCTTCTGGGTTTCTCATGCATGTTTTTGATGTAGGAAGATGCCCTTGAACCTGGAGATTTGGGACCCATGCGATGGGTACCACGCAGTATTACTTTAAAGGGTCTGCGTTTGCTCACCCAACCTCACCAAACCTCTCAGCCCCAAGAGTGTCCACCCTTATGTCTCATCCAGCTGTGGGTCTAGATATGGTCAATCCAGGTTGCATCACAGCCCCTGAACTCATTGTGTAAGAATTTCTATCTCTTTCACTGTCGTTGTTTCATGGGTTTTTCAAAGTAATTTATTTTCATAATGGGGTTTAGCTGCTTTTCACGGCTGTGTTTATGCCGCTTCACACCCACTTGACACACTAACAGAGAGATATCAATACATAGGTTTTAAGATTATTACCAGTCAGATATATTCTTATGCGGTGAATAGGGCGTGTTGAGTCCAGTTCTCTGAGCAAGGAGTAGGTCTTGTCTACTACATATTGGGTTTATGGAACGGTATCTGAGCTAATTTGATACCCTTGTTTTATGTATCACCCCACCTCACCTTTCCCGTTAAGCAGCCATAGTGTGTTTTCTGCATGTGTGACTCTGTTCTGTTTTGTAATTCAGTTCAAGTGTAACGGTTTTTACATTCCCTCTAAAAGTGATACCTTATGAGAAGTGTCCTTTTCTGTGTGACTTATTTCACTTAGAATCGTCGTACCTAAATCCACTCATCATGCTGCTACTAACCTTATGACATTGATTTCATGGCTGAGTGATATTCCATTGTACATAAGGACCACAACTTCTTTATCCATTTTTCTCTTTCCTGGGATATTTAAGGTGGAATGAAGTGGAGGTCCTTGTCAACAGAGCAGCCCTCAACTTTGGGGTGCTTGTGTCTTGCTGATTTTTCATTTTCCCAATTTATACCCCCATGAGTGGAAGTGCCCTATGCTCTCTAAGCTGTGTTTTTTAGATGTTTCAGGACTCACCGTACACTTCTCCAGAGTGGCTGTTGGCAATTTACATCCCGCCCATCAGTGTAGCAAGGCTCCCATTTCTCCACGGCCTGTCCTGCATTTCTGGTTTTGACACTTTTTTCAGCATGGCCCTTTTGACGGATGGGAAGCGAGACTTCTCTGTAGCGCTGATTTGCCTTTCCAGGTTGCTTGGTTGGCCAAAAAGGGCGTATGCGTTTTTTCCTGAATATATTCAGGAAAAAACGCATACGCCCTTTTTGGCCAAGGGCATCATTGTCAACGTTTTGCCGCTTTTCATGTGCTTTAAAGGCGATTCGTATCTACCTCCTGAAATCTGTTTCGTGCAATTCTGCCTTGATTTCAAATCCTCTTCTTTGCCTTCCCTCAATATATTTGTGGACGAGAGTTATCATTTATAACTCTGCAGGTTTGTGAATTGCAGTGCCCTGAACCTCCATTTTACAACTCGCTTTTTTGGGAGCTGGCCGCAAAAGCGCAGGATGGCTTCAGGCCCTGTTCTGGTTCCGGGGGGCAGGCTGAGCCTGTGGTTAATTCTTCTTCCTGATGGGAAAATAGAGTGACCTGTGCCTGTCCCGACACCAAGAGCTAGTCTCTCGTTGGTTCCCCGTCTTCCCGTTCATCCTCAGGACAAATTGCAACCTGTACGGAACAGGAGGTTAAAGGTGCTGATGCTCCAAGTAGGGAGATTGCTAGTAAAGTGGCTGGAATGGCGAACCCGGGCACATGGAGATGAGAAATGAGGTGCGTTTTAGAAACCTTTCCCCATCACACGGTGTACCATCTTCTGGGTTTCTCATGCATGTTTTTGATGTAGGAAGATGCCCTTGAACCTGGAGATTTGGGACCCATGCGATGGGTACCACGCAGTATTACTTTAAAGGGTCTGCGTTTGCTCACCCAACCTCACCAAACCTCTCAGCCCCAAGAGTGTCCACCGTTATGTCTCATCCAGCTGTGGGTCTAGATATGGTCAATCCAGGTTGCATCACAGCCCCTGAACGCATTGTGTAAGAATTTCTCTCTCTTTCACTTTCGTTGTTTCATGGGTTTTTCAAAGTAATTTATTTTCATAATGGGGTTTAGCTGCTTTTCACGGCTGTGTTTATGCCGCTTTACACTCACTTGACACACTAACAGAGAGATATCAATACATAGGTTTCAAGATTATTACCAGTCAGATATATTCTTGTGCGGTGAATAGGGCGTGTTGAGTACAGTTCTCTGAGCAAGGAGTAGGTCTTGTCTACTACATATTGGGTTTATGGAACGGTATCTGAGCTAATTTGATACCCTTGTTTTATGTATCACCCCACCTCACCTTTCCCGTTAAGCAGCCATAGTCTGTTTTCTGCATGTGTGACTCTGTTCTGTTTTGTAATTCAGTTCAAGTGTAACGGTTTTTACATTCCCTCTATCAGTGATACCTTATGAGAAGTGTCCTTTTCTGTGTGACTTATTTCACTTAGAATCGTCGTACCTAAATCCACTCATCATGCTGCTACTAACCTTATGACATTGATTTCATGGCTGAGTGATATTCCATTGTACATAAGGACCACAACTTCTTTATCCATTTTTCTCTTTCCTGGGATATTTAAGGTGGAATGAAGTGGAGGTCCTTGTCAACAGAGCAGCCCTCAACTTTGGGGTGCTTGTGTCTTGCTGATTTTTCATTTTCCCAATTTATACCCCCATGAGTGGAAGTGCCCTATGCTCTCTAAGCTGTGTTTTTCAGATGTTTCAGGACACACCGTACACTTCTCCAGAGTGGCTGTTGGCAATTTACATCCCGCCCATCCGTGTAGCAAGGCTCCCATTTCTCCATGGCCTGTCCTGCATTTCTGGTTTTGACACTTTTTTCAGCATGGCCCTTTTGACCGATGGGAAGCGAGACTTCTCTGTAGCGCTGATTTGCCTTTCCAGGTTGCTTGGTTGGCCAAAAAGGGCGTATGCGTTTTTTCCTGAATATATTCAGGACAAAACGCATACGCCCTTTTTGGCCAAGGGCATCATTGTCAACGTTTTGCCGCTTTTCATGTGCTTTAAAGGCGATTCGTATCTACCTCCTGAAATCTGTTTCGTGCAATTCTGCCTTGACTTCAAATCCTCTTCTTTGCCTTCCCTCAATATATTTGTGGACGAGAGTTATCATTTATAACTCTGCAGGTTTGTGAATTGCAGTGCCCTGAACCTCCATTTTACAACTCGCTTTTTTGGGAGCTGGCCGCAAAAGCGCAGGATGGCTTCAGGCCCTGTTCTGGTTCCGGGGGGCAGGCTGAGACTGTGGTTAATTCTTCTTCCTGATGGGAAAATAGAGTGACCTGTGCCTGTCCCGACACCAAGAGCTAGTCTCTCGTTGGTTCCCCGTCTTCCCGTTCATCCTCAGGACAAATTGCAACCTGTACGGAACAGGAGGTTAAAGGTGCTGATGCTCCAAGTAGGGAGATTGCTAGTAAAGTGGCTGGAATGGCGAACCCGGGCACAAGGAGATGAGAAATGAGGTGCGTTTTAGAAACCTTTCCCCATCACACGGTGTACCATCTTCTGGGTTTCTCATGCATGTTTTCGATGTAGGAAGATGCCCTTGAACCTGGAGATTTGGGACCCATGCGATGGGTACCACGCAGTATTACTTTAAAGGGTCTGCGTTTGCTCACCCAACCTCACCAAACCTCTCAGCCCCAAGAGTGTCCACCCTTATGTCTCATCCAGCTTTGGGTCTAGATATGGTCAATCCAGGTTGCATCACAGCCCCTGAACTCATTGTGTAAGAATTTCTATCTCTTTCACTGTCGTTGTTTCATGGGTTTTTCAAAGTAATTTATTTTCATAATGGGGTTTAGCTGCTTTTCACGGCTGTGTTTATGCCGCTTCACACCCACTTGACACACTAACAGAGAGATATCAATACATAGGTTTTAAGATTATTACCAGTCAGATATATTCTTGTGCGGTGAATAGGGCGTGTTGAGTCCAGTTCTCTGAGCAAGGAGTAGGTCTTGTCTACTACATATTGGGTTTATGGAACAGTATCTGAGCTAATTTGATACCCTTGTTTTATGTATCACCCCACCTCACCTTTCCCGTTAAGCAGCCATAGTCTGTTTTCTGCATGTGTGACTCTGTTCTGTTTTGTAATTCAGTTCAAGTGTAACGGTTTTTACATTCCCTCTAAAAGTGATACCTTATGAGAAGTGTCCTTTTCTGTGTGACTTATTTCACTTAGAATCGTCGTACCTAAATCCACTCATCATGCTGCTACTAACCTTATGACATTGATTTCATGGCTGAGTGATATTCCATTGTACATAAGGACCACAACTTCTTTATCCATTTTTCTCTTTCCTGGGATATTTAAGGTGGAATGAAGTGGAGGTCCTTGTCAACAGAGCAGCCCTCAACTTTGGGGTGCTTGTGTCTTGCTGATTTTTCATTTTCCCAATTTATACCCCCATGAGTGGAAGTGCCCTATGCTCTCTAAGCTGTGTTTTTTAGATGTTTCAGGACTCACCGTACACTTCTCCAGAGTGGCTGTTGGCAATTTACATCCCGCCCATCAGTGTAGCAAGGCTCCCATTTCTCCATGGCCTGTCCTGCATTTCTGGTTTTGACACTTTTTTCAGCATGGCCCTTTTGACCGATGGGAAGCGAGACTTCTCTGTAGCGCTGATTTGCCTTTCCAGGTTGCTTGGTTGGCCAAAAAGGGCGTATGCGTTTTTTCCTGAATATATTCAGGAAAAAACGCATACGCCCTTTTTGGCCAAGGGCATCATTGTCAACGTTTTGCCGCTTTTCATGTGCTTTAAAGGCGATTCGTATCTACCTCCTGAAATCTGTTTCGTGCAATTCTGCCTTGATTTCAAATCCTCTTCTTTGCCTTCCCTCAATATATTTGTGGACGAGAGTTATCATTTATAACTCTGCAGGTTTGTGAATTGCAGTGCCCTGAACCTCCATTTTACAACTCGCTTTTTTGGGAGCTGGCCGCAAAAGCGCAGGATGGCTTCAGGCCCTGTTCTGGTTCCGGGGGGCAGGCTGAGCCTGTGGTTAATTCTTCTTCCTGATGGGAAAATAGAGTGACCTGTGCCTGTCCCAACACCAAGAGCTAGTCTCTCGTTGGTTCCCCGTCTTCCCGTTCATCCTCAGGACAAATTGCAACCTGTACGGAACAGGAGGTTAAAGGTGCTGATGCTCCAAGTAGGGAGATTGCTAGTAAAGTGGCTGGAATGGCGAACCCGGGCACAAGGAGATGAGAAATGAGGTGCGTTTTAGAAACCTTTCCCCATCACACGGTGTACCATCTTCTGGGTTTCTCATGCATGTTTTTGATGTAGGAAGATGCCCTTGAACCTGGAGATTTGGGACCCATGCGATGGGTACCACGCAGTATTACTTTAAAGGGTCTGCGTTTGCTCACCCAACCTCACCAAACCTCTCAGCCCCAAGAGTGTCCACCCTTATGTCTCATCCAGCTGTGGGTCTAGATATGGTCAATCCAGGTTGCATCACAGCCCCTGAACTCATTGTGTAAGAATTTCTATCTCTTTCACTGTCGTTGTTTCATGGGTTTTTCAAAGTAATTTATTTTCATAATGGGGTTTAGCTGCTATTCACGGCTGTGTTAATGCCGCTTCACACCCACTTGACACACTAACAGAGAGATATCAATACATAGGTTTTAAGATTATTACCAGTCAGATATATTCTTGTGCGGTGAATAGGGCGTGTTGAGTCCAGTTCTCTGAGCAAGGAGTAGGTCTTGTCTACTACATATTGGGTTTATGGAACGGTATCTGAGCTAATTTGATACCCTTGTTTTATGTATCACCCCACCTCACCTTTCCCGTTAAGCAGCCATAGTCTGTTTTCTGCATGTGTGACTCTGTTCTGTTTTGTAATTCAGTTCAAGTGTAACGGTTTTTACATTCCCTCTATCAGTGATACCTTATGAGAAGTGTCCTTTTCTGTGTGACTTATTTCACTTAGAATCGTCGTACCTAAATCCACTCATCATGCTGCTACTAACCTTATGACATTGATTTCATGGATGAGTGATATTCCATTGTACATAAGGACCACAACTTCTTTATCCATTTTTCTCTTTCCTGGGATATTTAAGGTGGAATGAAGTGGAGGTCCTTGTCAACAGAGCAGCCCTCAACTTTGGGGTGCTTGTGTCTTGCTGATTTTTCATTTTCCCAATTTATACCCCCATGAGTGGAAGTGCCCTATGCTCTCTAAGCTGTGTTTTTCAGATGTTTCAGGACACACCGTACACTTCTCCAGAGTGGCTGTTGGCAATTTACATCCCGCCCATCCGTGTAGCAAGGCTCCCATTTCTCCATGGCCTGTCCTGCATTTCTGGTTTTGACACTTTTTTCAGCATGGCCCTTTTGACCGATGGGAAGCGAGACTTCTCTGTAGCGCTGATTTGCCTTTCCAGGTTGCTTGGTTGGCCAAAAAGGGCGTATGCGTTTTTTCCTGAATATATTCAGGAAAAAACGCATACGCCCTTTTTGGCCAAGGGCATCATTGTCAACGTTTTGCCGCTTTTCATGTGCTTTAAAGGCGATTCGTATCTACCTCCTGAAATCTGTTTCGTGCAATTCTGCCTTGACTTCAAATCCTCTTCTTTGCCTTCCCTCAATATATTTGTGGACGAGAGTTATCATTTATAACTCTGCAGGTTTGTGAATTGCAGTGCCCTGAACCTCCATTTTACAACTCGCTTTTTTGGGAGCTGGCCGCAAAAGCGCAGGATGGCTTCAGGCCCTGTTCTGGTTCCGGGGGGCAGGCTGAGACTGTGGTTAATTCTTCTTCCTGATGGGAAAATAGAGTGACCTGTGCCTGTCCCGACACCAAGAGCTAGTCTCTCGTTGGTTCCCCGTCTTCCCGTTCATCCTCAGGACAAATTGCAACCTGTACGGAACAGGAGGTTAAAGGTGCTGATGCTCCAAGTAGGGAGATTGCTAGTAAAGTGGCTGGAATGGCGAACCCGGGCACAAGGAGATGAGAAATGAGGTGCGTTTTAGAAACCTTTCCCCATCACACGGTGTACCATCTTCTGGGTTTCTCATGCATGTTTTCGATGTAGGAAGATGCCCTTGAACCTGGAGATTTGGGACCCATGCGATGGGTACCACGCAGTATTACTTTAAAGGGTCTGCGTTTGCTCACCCAACCTCACCAAACCTCTCAGCCCCAAGAGTGTCCACCCTTATGTCTCATCCAGCTGTGGGTCTAGATATGGTCAATCCAGGTTGCATCACAGCCCCTGAACTCATTGTGTAAGAATTTCTATCTCTTTCACTGTCGTTGTTTCATGGGTTTTTCAAAGTAATTTATTTTCATAATGGGGTTTAGCTGCTTTTCACGGCTGTGTTTATGCCGCTTCACACCCACTTGACACACTAACAGAGAGATATCAATACATAGGTTTTAAGATTACCAGTCAGATATATTCTTGTGCGGTGAATAGGGCGTGTTGAGTCCAGTTCTCTGAGCAAGGAGTAGGTCTTGTCTACTACATATTGGGTTTATGGAACAGTATCTGAGCTAATTTGATACCCTTGTTTTATGTATCACCCCACCTCACCTTTCCCGTTAAGCAGCCATAGTCTGTTTTCTGCATGTGTGACTCTGTTCTGTTTTGTAATTCAGTTCAAGTGTAACGGTTTTTACATTCCCTCTAAAAGTGATACCTTATGAGAAGTGTCCTTTTCTGTGTGACTTATTTCACTTAGAATCGTCGTACCTAAATCCACTCATCATGCTGCTACTAACCTTATGACATTGATTTCATGGCTGAGTGATATTCCATTGTACATAAGGACCACAACTTCTTTATCCATTTTTCTCTTTCCTGGGATATTTAAGGTGGAATGAAGTGGAGGTCCTTGTCAACAGAGCAGCCCTCAACTTTGGGGTGCTTGTGTCTTGCTGATTTTTCATTTTCCCAATTTATACCCCCATGAGTGGAAGTGCCCTATGCTCTCTAAGCTGTGTTTTTTAGATGTTTCAGGACTCACCGTACACTTCTCCAGAGTGGCTGTTGGCAATTTACATCCCGCCCATCAGTGTAGCAAGGCTCCCATTTCTCCATGGCCTGTCCTGCATTTCTGGTTTTGACACTTTTTTCAGCATGGCCCTTTTGACGGATGGGAAGCGAGACTTCTCTGTAGCGCTGATTTGCCTTTCCAGGTTGCTTGGTTGGCCAAAAAGGGCGTATGCGTTTTTTCCTGAATATATTCAGGAAAAAACGCATACGCCCTTTTTGGCCAAGGGCATCATTGTCAACGTTTTGCCGCTTTTCATGTGCTTTAAAGGCGAATCGTATCTACCTCCTGAAATCTGTTTCGTGCAATTCTGCCTTGATTTCAAATCCTCTTCTTTGCCTTCCCTCAATATATTTGTGGACGAGAGTTATCATTTATAACTCTGCAGGTTTGTGAATTGCAGTGCCCTGAACCTCCATTTTACAACTCGCTTTTTTGGGAGCTGGCCGCAAAAGCGCAGGATGGCTTCAGGCCCTGTTCTGGTTCCGGGGGGCAGGCTGAGCCTGTGGTTAATTCTTCTTCCTGATGGGAAAATAGAGTGACCTGTGCCTGTCCCAACACCAAGAGCTAGTCTCTCGTTGGTTCCCCGTCTTCCCGTTCATCCTCAGGACAAATTGCAACCTGTACGGAACAGGAGGTTAAAGGTGCTGATGCTCCAAGTAGGGAGATTGCTAGTAAAGTGGCTGGAATGGCGAACCCGGGCACAAGGAGATGAGAAATGAGGTGCGTTTTAGAAACCTTTCCCCATCACACGGTGTACCATCTTCTGGGTTTCTCATGCATGTTTTTGATGTAGGAAGATGCCCTTGAACCTGGAGATTTGGGACCCATGCGATGGGTACCACGCAGTATTACTTTAAAGGGTCTGCATTTGCTCACCCAACCTCACCAAACCTCTCAGCCCCAAGAGTGTCCACCCTTATGTCTCATCCAGCTGTGGGTCTAGATATGGTCAATCCAGGTTGCATCACAGCCCCTGAACTCATTGTGTAAGAATTTCTATCTCTTTCACTGTCGTTGTTTCATGGGTTTTTCAAAGTAATTTATTTTCATAATGGGGTTTAGCTGCTATTCACGGCTGTGTTAATGCCGCTTCACACCCACTTGACACACTAACAGAGAGATATCAATACATAGGTTTTAAGATTATTACTAGTCAGATATATTCTTGTGCGGTGAATAGGGCGTGTTGAGTCCAGTTCTCTGAGCAAGGAGTAGGTCTTGTCTACTACATATTGGGTTTATGGAACGGTATCTGAGCTAATTTGATACCCTTGTTTTATGTATCACCCCACCTCACCTTTCCCGTTAAGCAGCCATAGTCTGTTTTCTGCATGTGTGACTCTGTTCTGTTTTGTAATTCAGTTCAAGTGTAACGGTTTTTACATTCCCTCTAAAAGTGATACCTTATGAGAAGTGTCCTTTTCTGTGTGACTTATTTCACTTAGAATCGTCGTACCTAAATCCACTCATCATGCTGCTACTAACCTTATGACATTGATTTCATGGCTGAGTGATATTCCATTGTACATAAGGACCACAACTTCTTTATCCATTTTTCTCTTTCCTTGGATATTTAAGGTGGAATGAAGTGGAGGTCCTTGTCAACAGAGCAGCCCTCAACTTTGGGGTGCTTGTGTCTTGCTGATTTTTCATTTTCCCAATTTATACCCCCATGAGTGGAAGTGCCCTATGCTCTCTAAGCTGTGTTTTTTAGATGTTTCAGGACTCACCGTACACTTCTCCAGAGTGGCTGTTGGCAATTTACATCCCGCCCATCCGTGTAGCAAGGCTCCCATTTCTCCATGGCCTGTCCTGCATTTCTGGTTTTGACACTTTTTTCAGCATGGCCCTTTTGACCGATGGGAAGCGAGACTTCTCTGTAGCGCTGATTTGCCTTTCCAGGTTGCTTGGTTGGCCAAAAAGGGCGTATGCGTTTTTTCCTGAATATATTCAGGAAAAAACGCATACGCCCTTTTTGGCCAAGGGCATCATTGTCAACGTTTTGCCGCTTTTCATGTGCTTTAAAGGCGATTCGTATCTACCTCCTGAAATCTGTTTCGTGCAATTCTGCCTTGACTTCAAATCCTCTTCTTTGCCTTCCCTCAATATATTTGTGGACGAGAGTTATCATTTATAACTCTGCAGGTTTGTGAATTGCAGTGCCCTGAACCTCCATTTTACAACTCGCTTTTTTGGGAGCTGGCCGCAAAAGCGCAGGATGGCTTCAGGCCCTGTTCTGGTTCCGGGGGGCAGGCTGAGACTGTGGTTAATTCTTCTTCCTGATGGGAAAATAGAGTGACCTGTGCCTGTCCCGACACCAAGAGCTAGTCTCTCGTTGGTTCCCCGTCTTCCCGTTCATCCTCAGGACAAATTGCAACCTGTACGGAACAGGAGGTTAAAGGTGCTGATGCTCCAAGTAGGGAGATTGCTAGTAAAGTGGCTGGAATGGCGAACCCGGGCACAAGGAGATGAGAAATGAGGTGCGTTTTAGAAACCTTTCCCCATCACACGGTGTACCATCTTCTGGGTTTCTCATGCATGTTTTCGATGTAGGAAGATGCCCTTGAACCTGGAGATTTGGGACCCATGCGATGGGTACCACGCAGTATTACTTTAAAGGGTCTGCGTTTGCTCACCCAACCTCACCAAACCTCTCAGCCCCAAGAGTGTCCACCCTTATGTCTCATCCAGCTTTGGGTCTAGATATGGTCAATCCAGGTTGCATCACAGCCCCTGAACTCATTGTGTAAGAATTTCTATCTCTTTCACTGTCGTTGTTTCATGGGTTTTTCAAAGTAATTTATTTTCATAATGGGGTTTAGCTGCTTTTCACGGCTGTGTTTATGCCGCTTCACACCCACTTGACACACTAACAGAGAGATATCAATACATAGGTTTTAAGATTATTACCAGTCAGATATATTCTTGTGCGGTGAATAGGGCGTGTTGAGTCCAGTTCTCTGAGCAAGGAGTAGGTCTTGTCTACTACATATTGGGTTTATGGAACAGTATCTGAGCTAATTTGATACCCTTGTTTTATGTATCACCCCACCTCACCTTTCCCGTTAAGCAGCCATAGTCTGTTTTCTGCATGTGTGACTCTGTTCTGTTTTGTAATTCAGTTCAAGTGTAACGGTTTTTACATTCCCTCTAAAAGTGATACCTTATGAGAAGTGTCCTTTTCTGTGTGACTTATTTCACTTAGAATCGTCGTACCTAAATCCACTCATCATGCTGCTACTAACCTTATGACATTGATTTCATGGCTGAGTGATATTCCATTGTACATAAGGACCACAACTTCTTTATCCATTTTTCTCTTTCCTGGGATATTTAAGGTGGAATGAAGTGGAGGTCCTTGTCAACAGAGCAGCCCTCAACTTTGGGGTGCTTGTGTCTTGCTGATTTTTCATTTTCCCAATTTATACCCCCATGAGTGGAAGTGCCCTATGCTCTCTAAGCTGTGTTTTTTAGATGTTTCAGGACTCACCGTACACTTCTCCAGAGTGGCTGTTGGCAATTTACATCCCGCCCATCAGTGTAGCAAGGCTCCCATTTCTCCATGGCCTGTCCTGCATTTCTGGTTTTGACACTTTTTTCAGCATGGCCCTTTTGACGGATGGGAAGCGAGACTTCTCTGTAGCGCTGATTTGCCTTTCCAGGTTGCTTGGTTGGCCAAAAAGGGCGTATGCGTTTTTTCCTGAATATATTCAGGAAAAAACGCATACGCCCTTTTTGGCCAAGGGCATCATTGTCAACGTTTTGCCGCTTTTCATGTGCTTTAAAGGCGATTCGTATCTACCTCCTGAAATCTGTTTCGTGCAATTCTGCCTTGATTTCAAATCCTCTTCTTTGCCTTCCCTCAATATATTTGTGGACGAGAGTTATCATTTATAACTCTGCAGGTTTGTGAATTGCAGTGCCCTGAACCTCCATTTTACAACTCGCTTTTTTGGGAGCTGGCCGCAAAAGCGCAGGATGGCTTCAGGCCCTGTTCTGGTTCCGGGGGGCAGGCTGAGCCTGTGGTTAATTCTTCTTCCTGATGGGAAAATAGAGTGACCTGTGCCTGTCCCAACACCAAGAGCTAGTCTCTCATTGGTTCCCCGTCTTCCCGTTCATCCTCAGGACAAATTGCAACCTGTACGGAACAGGAGGTTAAAGGTGCTGATGCTCCAAGTAGGGAGATTGCTAGTAAAGTGGCTGGAATGGCGAACCCGGGCACAAGGAGATGAGAAATGAGGTGCGTTTTAGAAACCTTTCCCCATCACACGGTGTACCATCTTCTGGGTTTCTCATGCATGTTTTTGATGTAGGAAGATGCCCTTGAACCTGGAGATTTGGGACCCATGCGATGGGTACCACGCAGTATTACTTTAAAGGGTCTGCGTTTGCTCACCCAACCTCACCAAACCTCTCAGCCCCAAGAGTGTCCACCCTTATGTCTCATCCAGCTGTGGGTCTAGATATGGTCAATCCAGGTTGCATCACAGCCCCTGAACTCATTGTGTAAGAATTTCTATCTCTTTCACTGTCGTTGTTTCATGGGTTTTTCAAAGTAATTTATTTTCATAATGGGGTTTAGCTGCTATTCACGGCTGTGTTAATGCCGCTTCACACCCACTTGACACACTAACAGAGAGATATCAATACATAGGTTTTAAGATTATTACTAGTCAGATATATTCTTGTGCGGTGAATAGGGCGTGTTGAGTCCAGTTCTCTGAGCAAGGAGTAGGTCTTGTCTACTACATATTGGGTTTATGGAACGGTATCTGAGCTAATTTGATACCCTTGTTTTATGTATCACCCCACCTCACCTTTCCCGTTAAGCAGCCATAGTGTGTTTTCTGCATGTGTGACTCTGTTCTGTTTTGTAATTCAGTTCAAGTGTAACGGTTTTTACATTCCCTCTATCAGTGATACCTTATGAGAAGTGTCCTTTTCTGTGTGACTTATTTCACTTAGAATCGTCGTACCTAAATCCACTCATCATGCTGCTACTAACCTTATGACATTGATTTCATGGCTGAGTGATATTCCATTGTACATAAGGACCACAACTTCTTTATCCATTTTTCTCTTTCCTGGGATATTTAAGGTGGAATGAAGTGGAGGTCCTTGTCAACAGAGCAGCCCTCAACTTTGGGGTGCTTGTGTCTTGCTGATTTTTCATTTTCCCAATTTATACCCCCATGAGTGGAAGTGCCCTATGCTCTCTAAGCTGTGTTTTTCAGATGTTTCAGGACACACCGTACACTTCTCCAGAGTGGCTGTTGGCAATTTACATCCCGCCCATCCGTGTAGCAAGGCTCCCATTTCTCCATGGCCTGTCCTGCATTTCTGGTTTTGACACTTTTTTCAGCATGGCCCTTTTGACCGATGGGAAGCGAGACTTCTCTGTAGCGCTGATTTGCCTTTCCAGGTTGCTTGGTTGGCCAAAAAGGGCGTATGCGTTTTTTCCTGAATATATTCAGGAAAAAACGCATACGCCCTTTTTGGCCAAGGGCATCATTGTCAACGTTTTGCCGCTTTTCATGTGCTTTAAAGGCGATTCGTATCTACCTCCTGAAATCTGTTTCGTGCAATTCTGCCTTGACTTCAAATCCTCTTCTTTGCCTTCCCTCAATATATTTGTGGACGAGAGTTATCATTTATAACTCTGCAGGTTTGTGAATTGCAGTGCCCTGAACCTCCATTTTACAACTCGCTTTTTTGGGAGCTGGCCGCAAAAGCGCAGGATGGCTTCAGGCCCTGTTCTGGTTCCGGGGGGCAGGCTGAGACTGTGGTTAATTCTTCTTCCTGATGGGAAAATAGAGTGACCTGTGCCTGTCCCGACACCAAGAGCTAGTCTCTCGTTGGTTCCCCGTCTTCCCGTTCATCCTCAGGACAAATTGCAACCTGTACGGAACAGGAGGTTAAAGGTGCTGATGCTCCAAGTAGGGAGATTGCTAGTAAAGTGGCTGGAATGGCGAACCCGGGCACAAGGAGATGAGAAATGAGGTGCGTTTTAGAAACCTTTCCCCATCACACGGTGTACCATCTTCTGGGTTTCTCATGCATGTTTTCGATGTAGGAAGATGCCCTTGAACCTGGAGATTTGGGACCCATGCGATGGGTACCACGCAGTATTACTTTAAAGGGTCTGCGTTTGCTCACCCAACCTCACCAAACCTCTCAGCCCCAAGAGTGTCCACCCTTATGTCTCATCCAGCTTTGGGTCTAGATATGGTCAATCCAGGTTGCATCACAGCCCCTGAACTCATTGTGTAAGAATTTCTATCTCTTTCACTGTCGTTGTTTCATGGGTTTTTCAAAGTAATTTATTTTCATAATGGGGTTTAGCTGCTTTTCACGGCTGTGTTTATGCCGCTTCACACCCACTTGACACACTAACAGAGAGATATCAATACATAGGTTTTAAGATTATTACCAGTCAGATATATTCTTGTGCGGTGAATAGGGCGTGTTGAGTCCAGTTCTCTGAGCAAGGAGTAGGTCTTGTCTACTACATATTGGGTTTATGGAACAGTATCTGAGCTAATTTGATACCCTTGTTTTATGTATCACCCCACCTCACCTTTCCCGTTAAGCAGCCATAGTCTGTTTTCTGCATGTGTGACTCTGTTCTGTTTTGTAATTCAGTTCAAGTGTAACGGTTTTTACATTCCCTCTAAAAGTGATACCTTATGAGAAGTGTCCTTTTCTGTGTGACTTATTTCACTTAGAATCGTCGTACCTAAATCCACTCATCATGCTGCTACTAACCTTATGACATTGATTTCATGGCTGAGTGATATTCCATTGTACATAAGGACCACAACTTCTTTATCCATTTTTCTCTTTCCTGGGATATTTAAGGTGGAATGAAGTGGAGGTCCTTGTCAACAGAGCAGCCCTCAACTTTGGGGTGCTTGTGTCTTGCTGATTTTTCATTTTCCCAATTTATACCCCCATGAGTGGAAGTGCCCTATGCTCTCTAAGCTGTGTTTTTTAGATGTTTCAGGACTCACCGTACACTTCTCCAGAGTGGCTGTTGGCAATTTACATCCCGCCCATCAGTGTAGCAAGGCTCCCATTTCTCCATGGCCTGTCCTGCATTTCTGGTTTTGACACTTTTTTCAGCATGGCCCTTTTGACCGATGGGAAGCGAGACTTCTCTGTAGCGCTGATTTGCCTTTCCAGGTTGCTTGGTTGGCCAAAAAGGGCGTATGCGTTTTTTCCTGAATATATTCAGGAAAAAACGCATACGCCCTTTTTGGCCAAGGGCATCATTGTCAACGTTTTGCCGCTTTTCATGTGCTTTAAAGGCGATTCGTATCTACCTCCTGAAATCTGTTTCGTGCAATTCTGCCTTGATTTCAAATCCTCTTCTTTGCCTTCCCTCAATATATTTGTGGACGAGAGTTATCATTTATAACTCTGCAGGTTTGTGAATTGCAGTGCCCTGAACCTCCATTTTACAACTCGCTTTTTTGGGAGCTGGCCGCAAAAGCGCAGGATGGCTTCAGGCCCTGTTCTGGTTCCGGGGGGCAGGCTGAGCCTGTGGTTAATTCTTCTTCCTGATGGGAAAATAGAGTGACCTGTGCCTGTCCCAACACCAAGAGCTAGTCTCTCATTGGTTCCCCGTCTTCCCGTTCATCCTCAGGACAAATTGCAACCTGTACGGAACAGGAGGTTAAAGGTGCTGATGCTCCAAGTAGGGAGATTGCTAGTAAAGTGGCTGGAATGGCGAACCCGGGCACAAGGAGATGAGAAATGAGGTGCGTTTTAGAAACCTTTCCCCATCACACGGTGTACCATCTTCTGGGTTTCTCATGCATGTTTTTGATGTAGGAAGATGCCCTTGAACCTGGAGATTTGGGACCCATGCGATGGGTACCACGCAGTATTACTTTAAAGGGTCTGCGTTTGCTCACCCAACCTCACCAAACCTCTCAGCCCCAAGAGTGTCCACCCTTATGTCTCATCCAGCTGTGGGTCTAGATATGGTCAATCCAGGTTGCATCACAGCCCCTGAACTCATTGTGTAAGAATTTCTATCTCTTTCACTGTCGTTGTTTCATGGGTTTTTCAAAGTAATTTATTTTCATAATGGGGTTTAGCTGCTATTCACGGCTGTGTTAATGCCGCTTCACACCCACTTGACACACTAACAGAGAGATATCAATACATAGGTTTTAAGATTATTACTAGTCAGATATATTCTTGTGCGGTGAATAGGGCGTGTTGAGTCCAGTTCTCTGAGCAAGGAGTAGGTCTTGTCTACTACATATTGGGTTTATGGAACGGTATCTGAGCTAATTTGATACCCTTGTTTTATGTATCACCCCACCTCACCTTTCCCGTTAAGCAGCCATAGTCTGTTTTCTGCATGTGTGACTCTGTTCTGTTTTGTAATTCAGTTCAAGTGTAACGGTTTTTACATTCCCTCTAAAAGTGATACCTTATGAGAAGTGTCCTTTTCTGTGTGACTTATTTCACTTAGAATCGTCGTACCTAAATCCACTCATCATGCTGCTACTAACCTTATGACATTGATTTCATGGCTGAGTGATATTCCATTGTACATAAGGACCACAACTTCTTTATCCATTTTTCTCTTTCCTTGGATATTTAAGGTGGAATGAAGTGGAGGTCCTTGTCAACAGAGCAGCCCTCAACTTTGGGGTGCTTGTGTCTTGCTGATTTTTCATTTTCCCAATTTATACCCCCATGAGTGGAAGTGCCCTATGCTCTCTAAGCTGTGTTTTTTAGATGTTTCAGGACTCACCGTACACTTCTCCAGAGTGGCTGTTGGCAATTTACATCCCGCCCATCAGTGTAGCAAGGCTCCCATTTCTCCATGGCCTGTCCTGCATTTCTGGTTTTGACACTTTTTTCAGCATGGCCCTTTTGACCGATGGGAAGCGAGACTTCTCTGTAGCGCTGATTTGCCTTTCCAGGTTGCTTGGTTGGCCAAAAAGGGCGTATGCGTTTTTTCCTGAATATATTCAGGAAAAAACGCATACGCCCTTTTTGGCCAAGGGCATCATTGTCAACGTTTTGCCGCTTTTCATGTGCTTTAAAGGCGATTCGTATCTACCTCCTGAAATCTGTTTCGTGCAATTCTGCCTTGATTTCAAATCCTCTTCTTTGCCTTCCCTCAATATATTTGTGGACGAGAGTTATCATTTATAACTCTGCAGGTTTGTGAATTGCAGTGCCCTCAAGCTCCATTTTACAACTCGCTTTTTTGGGAGCTGGTCGCAAAAGCGCAGGATGGCTTCAGGCCCTGTTCTGGTTCCGGGGGGCAGGCTGAGCCTGTGGTTAATTCTTCTTCCTGATGGGAAAATAGAGTGACCTGTGCCTGTCCCGACACCAAGAGCTAGTCTCTCGTTGGTTCCCCGTCTTCCCGTTCATCCTCAGGACAAATTGCAACCTGTACGGAACAGGAGGTTAAAGGTGCTGATGCTCCAAGTAGGGAGATTGCTAGTAACGCGGCTGGAATGGCGAACCCGGGCACAAGGAGATGAGAAATGAGGTGCGTTTTAGAAACCTTTCCCCATCACACGGTGTACTATCTTCTGGGTTTCTCATGCATGTTTTCGATGTAGGAAGATGCCCTTGAACCTGGAGATTTGGGACCCATGCGATGGGTACCACGCAGTATTACTTTAAAGGGTCTGCGTTTGCTCACCCAACCTCACCAAACCTCTCAGCCCCAAGAGTGTCCACCCTTATGTCTCATCCAGCTGTGGGTCTAGATATGGTCAATCCAGGTTGCATCACAGCCCCTGAACTCATTGTGTAAGAATTTCTATCTCTTTCACTGTCGTTGTTTCATGGGTTTTTCAAAGTAATTTATTTTCATAATGGGGTTTAGCTGCTTTTCACGGCTGTGTTTATGCCGCTTTACACCCACTTGACACACTAACAGAGAGATATCAATACATAGGTTTTAAGATTATTACTAGTCAGATATATTCTTGTGCGGTGAATAGGGCGTGTTGAGTCCAGTTCTCTGAGCAAGGAGTAGGTCTTGTCTACTACATATTGGGTTTATGGAACGGTATCTGAGCTAATTTGATACCCTTGTTTTATGTATCACCCCACCTCACCTTTCCCGTTAAGCAGCCATAGTCTGTTTTCTGCATGTGTGACTCTGTTCTGTTTTGTAATTCAGTTCAAGTGTAACGGTTTTTACATTCCCTCTAAAAGTGATACCTTATGAGAAGTGTCCTTTTCTGTGTGACTTATTTCACTTAGAATCGTCGTACCTAAATCCACTCATCATGCTGCTACTAACCTTATGACATTGATTTCATGGCTGAGTGATATTCCATTGTACATAAGGACCACAACTTCTTTATCCATTTTTCTCTTTCCTGGGATATTTAAGGTGGAATGAAGTGGAGGTCCTTGTCAACAGAGCAGCCCTAAACTTTGGGGTGCTTGTGTCTTGCTGATTTTTCATTTTCCCAATTTATACCCCCATGAGTGGAAGTGCCCTATGCTCTCTAAGCTGTGTTTTTCAGATGTTTCAGGACTCACCGTACACTTCTCCAGAGTGGCTGTTAGGCAATTTACATCCCGCCCATCAGTGTAGCAAGGCTCCCATTTCTCCATGGCCTGTCCTGCATTTCTGGTTTTGACACTTTTTTCAGCATGGCCCTTTTGACCGATGGGAAGCGAGACTTCTTTGTAGCGCTGATTTGCCTTTCCAGGTTGCTTGGTTGGCCAAAAAGGGCGTATGCGTTTTTTCCTGAATATATTCAGGAAAAAACGCATACGCCCTTTTTGGCCAAGGGCATCATTGTCAACGTTTTGCCGCTTTTCATGTGCTTTAAGGGCGATTCGAATCTACCTCCTGAAATCTGTTTCGTGCAATTCTGCCTTGATTTCAAATCCTCTTCTTTGCCTTCCCTCAATATATTTGTGGACGAGAGTTATCATTTATAACTCTGCAGGTTTGTGAATTGCAGTGCCCTGGACCTCCATTTTACAACTCGCTTTTTTGGGAGCTGGCCGCAAAAGCGCAGGATGGCTTCAGGCCCTGTTCTGGTTCCGGGGGGCAGGCTGAGCCTGTGGTTAATTCTTCTTCCTGATGGGAAAATAGAGTGACCTGTGCCTGTCCCAACACCAAGAGCTAGTCTCTCGTTGGTTCCCCGTCTTCCCGTTCATCCTCAGGACAAATTGCAACCTGTACGGAACAGGAGGTTAAAGGTGCTGATTTTCCAAGTAGGGAGATTGCTAGTAAAGCGGCTCGAATGGCGAACCCGGGCACAAGGAGATGAGAAATGAGGTGCGTTTTAGAAACCTTTCCCCATCACACGGTGTACTATCTTCTGGGTTTCTCATGCATGTTTTCGATGTAGGAAGATGCCCTTGAAGCTGGAGATTTGGGACCCATTCGATGGGTACCACGCAGTATTACTTTAAAGGGTCTGCGTTTGCTCACCCAACCTCACCAAACCTCTCAGCCCCAAGAGTGTCCACCCTTATGTCTCATCCAGCTGTGGGTCTAGATATGGTCAATCCAGGTTGCATCACAGCCCCTGAACGCATTGTGTAAGAATTTCTCTCTCTTTCACTGTCGTTGTTTCATGGGTTTTTCAAAGTAATTTATTTTCATAATGGGGTTTAGCTGCTTTTCACTGCTGTGTTTATGCCGCTTTACACCCACCTGACACACTAACAGAGAGATATCAATACATAGGTTTTAAGATTATTACTAGTCAGATATATTCTTGTGCGGTGAATAGGGCGTGTTGAGTCCAGTTCTCTGAGCAAGGAGTAGGTCTTGTCTATTACATATTGGGTTTATGGAACGGTATCTGAGCTAATTTGATACCCTTGTTTTATGTATCACCCCACCTCACCTTTCCCGTTAAGCAGCCATAGTCTGTTTTCTGCATGTGTGACTCTGTTCTGTTTTGTAATTCAGTTCAAGTGTAACGGTTTTTACATTCCCTCTAAAAGTGATACCTTATGAGAAGTGTCCTTTTCTGTGTGACTTATTTCACTTAGAATCGTCGTACCTAAATCCACTCATCATGCTGCTACTAACCTTATGACATTGATTTCATGGCTGAGTGATATTCCATTGTACATAAGGACCACAACTTCTTTATCCATTTTTCTCTTTCCTGGGATATTTAAGGTGAAATGAAGTGGAGGTCCTTGTCAACAGAGCAGCCCTAAACTTTGGGGTGCTTGTGTCTTGCTGATTTTTAATTTTCCCAATTTATACCCCCATGAGTGGAAGTGCCCTATGCTCTCTAAGCTGTGTTTTTTAGATGTTTCAGGACTCACCGTACACTTCTCCAGAGTGGCTGTTGGCAATTTACATCCCGCCCATCAGTGTAGCAAGGCTCCCATTTCTCCATGGCCTGTCCTGCATTTCTGGTTTTGACACTTTTTTCAGCATGGCCCTTTTGACCGATGGGAAGCAAGACTTCTCTGTAGTGCTGATTTGCCTTTCCAGGTTGCTTGGTTGGCCAAAAAGGGCGTATGCGTTTTTTCCTGAATATATTCAGGAAAAAACGCATACGCCCTTTTTGGCCAAGGGCATCATTGTCAACGTTTTGCCGCTTTTCATGTGCTTTAAAGGCGATTCGTATCTACCTCCTGAAATCTGTTTCGTGCAATTCTGCCTTGATTTCAAATCCTCTTCTTTGCTTTCCCTCAATATATTTGTGGACGAGAGTTATCATTTATAACTCTGCAGGTTTGTGAATTGCAGTGCCCTGAACCTCCATTTTACAACTCGCTTTTTTGGGAGCTGGCCGCAAAAGCGCAGGATGGCTTCAGGCCCTGTTCTGGTTCCGGGGGGCAGGCTGAGCCTGTGGTTAATTCTTCTTCCTGATGGGAAAATAGAATGACCTGTGCCTGTCCCGACACCAAGAGCTAGTCTCTCGTTGGTTCCCCATCTTCCCGTTCATCCTCAGGACAAATTGCAACCTGTACGGAACAGGAGGTTAAAGGTGCTGATGCTCCAAGTAGGGAGATTGCTAGTAACGCGGCTGGAATGGCAAACCCGGGCACAAGGAGATGAGAAATGAGGTGCGTTTTAGAAACCTTTCCCCATCACACGGTGTACCATCTTCTGGGTTTCTCATGCATGTTTTCGATGTAGGAAGATGCCCTTGAACCTGGAGATTTGGGACCCATGCGATGGGTACCACGCAGTATTACTTTAAAGGGTCTGCGTTTGCTCACCCAACCTCACCAAACCTCTCAGCCCCAAGAGTGTCCACCCTTATGTCTCATCCAGCTGTGGGTCTAGATATGGTCAATCCAGGTTGCATCACAGCCCCTGAACTCATTGTGTAAGAATTTCTATCTCTTTCACTGTCGTTGTTTCATGGGTTTTTCAAAGTAATTTATTTTCATAATGGGGTTTAGCTGCTTTTCACTGCTGTGTTTATGCCGCTTTACACCCACTTGACACACTAACAGAGAGATATCAATACATAGGTTTTAAGATTATTACTAGTCAGATATATTCTTGTGCGGTGAATAGGGCGTGTTGAGTCCAGTTCTCTGAGCAAGGAGTAGGTCTTGTCTATTACATATTGGGTTTATGGAACGGTATCTGAGCTAATTTGATACCCTTGTTTTATGTATCACCCCACCTCACCTTTCCCGTTAAGCAGCCATAGTCTGTTTTCTGCATGTGTGACTCTGTTCTGTTTTGTAATTCAGTTCAAGTGTAACGGTTTTTACATTCCCTCTAAAAGTGATACCTTATGAGAAGTGTCCTTTTCTGTGTGACTTATTTCACTTAGAATCGTCGAACCTAAATCCACTCATCATGCTGCTACTAACCTTATGACATTGATTTCATGGCTGAGTGATATTCCATTGTACATAAGGACCACAACTTCTTTATCCATTTTTCTCTTTCCTTGGATATTTAAGGTGGAATGAAGTGGAGGTCCTTGTCAACAGAGCAGCCCTCAACTTTGGGGTGCTTGTGTCTTGCTGATTTTTCATTTTCCCAATTTATACCCCCATGAGTGGAAGTGCCCTATGCTCTCTAAACTGTGTTTTTCAGATGTTTCAGGACACACCGTACACTTCTCCAGAGTGGCTGTTGGCAATTTACATCCCGCCCATCAGTGTAGCAAGGCTCCCATTTCTCCATGGCCTGTCCTGCATTTCTGGTTTTGACACTTTTTTCAGCATGGCCCTTTTGACCGATGGGAAGCGAGACTTCTTTGTAGCGCTGATTTGCCTTTCCAGGTTGCTTGGTTGGCCAAAAAGGGCGTATGCGTTTTTTCCTGAATATATTCAGGAAAAAACGCATACGCCCTTTTTGGCAAAGGGCATCATTGTCAACGTTTTGCCGCTTTTCATGTGCTTTAAAGGCGATTCGTATCTACCTCCTGAAATCTGTTTCGTGCAATTCTGCCTTGATTTCAAATCCTCTTCTTTGCCTTCCCTCAATATTTTTGTGGACGAGAGTTATCATTTATAACTCTGCAGGTTTGTGAATTGCAGTGCCCTGAACCTCCATTTTACAACTCGCTTTTTTGGGAGCTGGCCGCAAAAGCGCAGGATGGCTTCAGGCCCTGTTCTGGTTCCGGGGGGCAGGCTGAGCCTGTGGTTAATTCTTCTTCCTGATGGGAAAATAGAGTGACCTGTGCCTGTCCCGACACCAAGAGCTAGTCTCTCGTTGGTTCCCCGTCTTCCCGTTCATCCTCAGGACAAATTGCAACCTGTACGGAACAGGAGGTTAAAGGTGCTGATGCTCCAAGTAGGGAGATTTCTAGTAAAGCGGCTGGAATGGCGAACCCGGGCACAAGGAGATGAGAAATGAGGTGCGTTTTAGAAACCTTTCCCCATCACACGGTGTACCATCTTCTGGGTTTCTCATGCATGTTTTCGATGTAGGAAGATGCCCTTGAACCTGGAGATTTGGGACCCATGCGATGGGTACCACGCAGTATTACTTTAAAGGGTCTGCGTTTGCTCACCCAACCTCACCAAACCTCTCAGCCCCAAGAGTGTCCACCCTTATGTCTCATCCAGCTGTGGGTCTAGATATGGTCAATCCAGGTTGCATCACAGCCCCTGAACTCATTGTGTAAGAATTTCTATCTCTTTCACTGTCGTTGTTTCATGGGTTTTTCAAAGTAATTTATTTTCATAATGGGGTTTAGCTGCTTTTCACGGCTGTGTTTATGCCGCTTCACACCCACTTGACACACTAACAGAGAGATATCAATACATAGGTTTTAAGATTATTACCAGTCAGATATATTCTTGTGCGGTGAATAGGGCGTGTTGAGTCCAGTTCTCTGAGCAAGGAGTAGGTCTTGTCTACTACATATTGGGTTTATGGAACAGTATCTGAGCTAATTTGATACCCTTGTTTTATGTATCACCCCACCTCACCTTTCCCGTTAAGCAGCCATAGTCTGTTTTCTGCATGTGTGACTCTGTTCTGTTTTGTAATTCAGTTCAAGTGTAACGGTTTTTACATTCCCTCTAAAAGTGATACCTTATGAGAAGTGTCCTTTTCTGTGTGACTTATTTCACTTAGAATCATCGTACCTAAATCCACTCATCATGCTGCTACTAACCTTATGACATTGATTTCATGGCTGAGTGATATTCCATTGTACATAAGGACCACAACTTCTTTATCCATTTTTCTCTTTCCTGGGATATTTAAGGTGGAATGAAGTGGAGGTCCTTGTCAACAGAGCAGCCCTCAACTTTGGGGTGCTTGTGTCTTGCTGATTTTTCATTTTCCCAATTTATACCCCCATGAGTGGAAGTGCCCTATGCTCTCTAAGCTGTGTTTTTTAGATGTTTCAGGACTCACCGTACACTTCTCCAGAGTGGCTGTTGGCAATTTACATCCCGCCCATCAGTGTAGCAAGGCTCCCATTTCTCCATGGCCTGTCCTGCATTTCTGGTTTTGACACTTTTTTCAGCATGGCCCTTTTGACCGATGGGAAGCGAGACTTCTCTGTAGCGCTGATTTGCCTTTCCAGGTTGCTTGGTTGGCCAAAAAGGGCGTATGCGTTTTTTCCTGAATATATTCAGGAAAAAACGCATACGCCCTTTTTGGCCAAGGGCATCATTGTCAACGTTTTGCCGCTTTTCATGTGCTTTAAAGGCGATTCGTATCTACCTCCTGAAATCTGTTTCGTGCAATTCTGCCTTGATTTCAAATCCTCTTCTTTGCCTTCCCTCAATATATTTGTGGACGAGAGTTATCATTTATAACTCTGCAGGTTTGTGAATTGCAGTGCCCTGAACCTCCATTTTACAACTCGCTTTTTTGGGAGCTGGCCGCAAAAGCGCAGGATGGCTTCAGGCCCTGTTCTGGTTCCGGGGGGCAGGCTGAGCCTGTGGTTAATTCTTCTTCCTGATGGGAAAATAGAGTGACCTGTGCCTGTCCCGACACCAAGAGCTAGTCTCTCGTTGGTTCCCCGTCTTCCCGTTCATCCTGAGGACAAATTGCAACCTGTACGGAACAGGAGGTTAAAGGTGCTGATGCTCCAAGTAGGGAGATTGCTAGTAAAGTGGCTGGAATGGCGAACCCGGGCACAAGGAGATGAGAAATGAGGTGCGTTTTAGAAACCTTTCCCCATCACACGGTGTACCATCTTCTGGGATTCTCATGCATGTTTTCGATGTAGGAAGATGCCCTTGAACCTGGAGATTTGGGACCCATGCGATGGGTACCACGCAGTATTACTTTAAAGGGTCTGCGTTTGCTCACCCAACCTCACCAAACCTCTCAGCCCCAAGAGTGTCCACCCTTATGTCTCATCCAGCTGTGGGTCTAGATATGGTCAATCCAGGTTGCATCACAGCCCCTGAACTCATTGTGTAAGAATTTCTATCTCTTTCACTGTCGTTGTTTCATGGGTTTTTCAAAGTAATTTATTTTCATAATGGGGTTTAGCTGCTTTTCACGGCTGTGTTTATGCCGCTTCACACCCACTTGACACACTAACAGAGAGATATCAATACATAGGTTTTAAGATTATTACCAGTCAGATATATTCTTGTGCGGTGAATAGGGCGTGTTGAGTCCAGTTCTCTGAGCAAGGAGTAGGTCTTGTCTACTACATATTGGGTTTATGGAACAGTATCTGAGCTAATTTGATACCCTTGTTTTATGTATCACCCCACCTCACCTTTCCCGTTAAGCAGCCATAGTCTGTTTTCTGCATGTGTGACTCTGTTCTGTTTTGTAATTCAGTTCAAGTGTAACGGTTTTTACATTCCCTCTAAAAGTGATACCTTATGAGAAGTGTCCTTTTCTGTGTGACTTATTTCACTTAGAATCGTCGTACCTAAATCCACTCATCATGCTGCTACTAACCTTATGACATTGATTTCATGGCTGAGTGATATTCCATTGTACATAAGGACCACAACTTCTTTATCCATTTTTCTCTTTCCTGGGATATTTAAGGTGGAATGAAGTGGAGGTCCTTGTCAACAGAGCAGCCCTCAACTTTGGGGTGCTTTTGTCTTGCTGATTTTTCATTTTCCCAATTTATACCCCCATGAGTGGAAGTGCCCTATGCTCTCTGAGCTGTGTTTTTTAGATGTTTCAGGACTCACCGTACACTTCTCCAGAGTGGCTGTTGGCAATTTACATCCCACCCATCAGTGTAGCAAGGCTCCCATTTCTCCATGGCCTGTCCTGCATTTCTGGTTTTGACACTTTTTTCAGCATGCCCCTTTTGACCGATGGGAAGCGAGACTTCTCTGTAGCGCTGATTTGCCTTTCCAGGTTGCTTGGTTGGCCAAAAAGGGCGTATGCGTTTTTTCCTGAATATATTCAGGAAAAAACGCATACGCCCTTTTTGGCCAAGGGCATCATTGTCAACGTTTTGCCGCTTTTCATGTGCTTTAAAGGCGATTCGAATCTACCTCCTGAAATCTGTTTCCTGCAATTCTGCCTTGATTTCAAATCCTCTTCTTTGCCTTCCCTCAATATATTTGTGGACGAGAGTTATCATTTATAACTCTGCAGGTTTGTGAATTGCAGTGCCCTGAACCTCCATTTTACAACTCGCTTTTTTGGGAGCTGGCCGCAAAAGCGCAGGATGGCTTCAGGCCCTGTTCTGGTTCCGGGGGGCAGGCTGAGCCTGTGGTTAATTCTTCTTCCTGATGGGAAAATAGAGTGACCTGTGCCTGTCCCGACACCAAGAGCTAGTCTCTCGTTGGTTCCCCGTCTTCCCGTTCATCCTCAGGACAAATTGCAACCTGTACGGAACAGGAGGTTAAAGGTGCTGATGCTCCAAGTAGGGAGATTGCTAGTAAAGTGGCTGGAATGGCGAACCCGGGCACAAGGAGATGAGAAATGAGGTGCGTTTTAGAAACCTTTCCCCATCACACGGTGTACCATCTTCTGGGTTTCTCATGCATGTTTTTGATGTAGGAAGATGCCCTTGAACCTGGAGATTTGGGACCCATGCGATGGGTACCACGCAGTATTACTTTAAAGGGTCTGCGTTTGCTCACCCAACCTCACCAAACCTCTCAGCCCCAAGAGTGTCCACCCTTATGTCTCATCCAGCTGTGGGTCTAGATATGGTCAATCCAGGTTGCATCACAGCCCCTGAACGCATTGTGTAAGAATTTCTCTCTCTTTCACTTTCGTTGTTTCATGGGTTTTTCAAAGTAATTTATTTTCATAATGGGGTTTAGCTGCTTTTCACGGCTGTGTTTATGCCGCTTTACACCCACTTGACACACTAACAGAGAGATATCAATACATAGGTTTCAAGATTATTACCAGTCAGATATATTCTTGTGCGGTGAATAGGGCGTGTTGAGTACAGTTCTCTGAGCAAGGAGTAGGTCTTGTCTACTACATATTGGGTTTATGGAACGGTATCTGAGCTAATTTGATACCCTTGTTTTATGTATCACCCCACCTCACCTTTCCCGTTAAGCAGCCATAGTCTGTTTTCTGCATGTGTGACTCTGTTCTGTTTTGTAATTCAGTTCAAGTGTAACGGTTTTTACATTCCCTCTATCAGTGATACCTTATGAGAAGTGTCCTTTTCTGTGTGACTTATTTCACTTAGAATCGTCGTACCTAAATCCACTCATCATGCTGCTACTAACCTTATGACATTGATTTCATGGCTGAGTGATATTCCATTGTACATAAGGACCACAACTTCTTTATCCATTTTTCTCTTTCCTGGGATATTTAAGGTGGAATGAAGTGGAGGTCCTTGTCAACAGAGCAGCCCTCAACTTTGGGGTGCTTGTGTCTTGCTGATTTTTCATTTTCCCAATTTATACCCCCATGAGTGGAAGTGCCCTATGCTCTCTAAGCTGTGTTTTTCAGATGTTTCAGGACACACCGTACACTTCTCCAGAGTGGCTGTTGGCAATTTACATCCCGCCCATCCGTGTAGCAAGGCTCCCATTTCTCCATGGCCTGTCCTGCATTTCTGGTTTTGACACTTTTTTCAGCATGGCCCTTTTGACCGATGGGAAGCGAGACTTCTCTGTAGCGCTGATTTGCCTTTCCAGGTTGCTTGGTTGGCCAAAAAGGGCGTATGCGTTTTTTCCTGAATATATTCAGGAAAAAACGCATACGCCCTTTTTGGCCAAGGGCATCATTGTCAACGTTTTGCCGCTTTTCATGTGCTTTAAAGGCGATTCGTATCTACCTCCTGAAATCTGTTTCGTGCAATTCTGCCTTGATTTCAAATCCTCTTCTTTGCCTTCCCTCAATATATTTGTGGACGAGAGTTATCATTTATAACTCTGCAGGTTTGTGAATTGCAGTGCCCTGAACCTCCATTTTACAACTCGCTTTTTTGGGAGCTGGCCGCAAAAGCGCAGGATGGCTTCAGGCCCTGTTCTGGTTCCGGGGGGCAGGCTGAGCCTGTGGTTAATTCTTCTTCCTGATGGGAAAATAGAGTGACCTGTGCCTGTCCCGACACCAAGAGCTAGTCTCTCGTTGGTTCCCCGTCTTCCGGTTCATCCTCAGGACAAATTGCAACCTGTACGGAACAGGAGGTTAAAGGTGCTGATGCTCCAAGTAGGGTGATTGCTAGTAAAGTGGCTGGAATGGCGAACCCGGGCACAAGGAGATGAGAAATGAGGTGCGTTTTAGAAACCTTTCCCCATCACACGGTGTACCATCTTCTGGGTTTCTCATGCATGTTTTCGATGTAGGAAGATGCCCTTGAAGCTGGAGATTTGGGACCCATGCGATGGGTACCACGCAGTATTACTTTAAAGGGTCTGTGTTTGCTCACCCAACCTCACCAAACCTCTCAGCCCCAAGAGTGTCCACCCTTATGTCTCATCCAGCTGTGGGTCTAGATATGGTCAATCCAGGTTGCATCACAGCCCCGGAACTCATTGTGTAAGAATTTCTATCTCTTTCACTGTCGTTGTTTCATGGGTTTTTCAAAGTAATTTATTTTCATAATGGGGTTTAGCTGCTTTTCACGGCTGTGTTTATGCCGCTTTACACCCACTTGACACACTAACAGAGAGATATCAATACATAGGTTTCAAGATTATTACCAGTCAGATATATTCTTGTGCGGTGAATAGGGCGTGTTGAGTCCAGTTCTCTGAGCAAGGAGTAGGTCTTGTCTACTACATATTGGGTTTATGGAACGGTATCTGAGCTAATTTGATACCCTTGTTTTATGTATCACCCCACCTCACCTTTCCCGTTAAGCAGCCATAGTGTGTTTTCTGCATGTGTGACTCTGTTCTGTTTTGTAATTCAGTTCAAGTGTAACGGTTTTTACATTCCCTCTATCAGTGATACCTTATGAGAAGTGTCCTTTTCTGTGTGACTTATTTCACTTAGAATCGTCGTACCTAAATCCACTCATCATGCTGCTACTAACCTTATGACATTGATTTCATGGCTGAGTGATATTCCATTGTACATAAGGACCACAACTTCTTTATCCATTTTTCTCTTTCCTGGGATATTTAAGGTGGAATGAAGTGGAGGTCCTTGTCAACAGAGCAGCCCTCAACTTTGGGGTGCTTGTGTCTTGCTGATTTTTCATTTTCCCAATTTATACCCCCATGAGTGGAAGTGCCCTATGCTCTCTAAGCTGTGTTTTTCAGATGTTTCAGGACACACCGTACACTTCTCCAGAGTGGCTGTTGGCAATTTACATCCCGCCCATCAGTGTAGCAAGGCTCCCATTTCTCCATGGCCTGTCCTGCATTTCTGGTTTTGACACTTTTTTCAGCATGGCCCTTTTGACCGATGGGAAGCGAGACTTCTCTGTAGTGCTGATTTGCCTTTCCAGGTTGCTTGGTTGGCCAAAAAGGGCGTATGCGTTTTTTCCTGAATATATTCAGGAAAAAACGCATACGCCCTTTTTGGCCAAGGGCATCATTGTCAACGTTTTGCCGCTTTTCATGTGCTTTAAAGGCGATTCGTATCTACCTCCTGAAATCTGTTTCGTGCAATTCTGCCTTGATTTCAAATCCTCTTCTTTGCCTTCCCTCAATATATTTGTGGACGAGAGTTATCATTTATAACTCTGCAGGTTTGTGAATTGCAGTGCCCTGAACCTCCATTTTACAACTCGCTTTTTTGGGAGCTGGCCGCAAAAGTGCAGGATGGCTTCAGGCCCTGTTCTGGTTCCGGGGGGCAGGCTGAGCCTGTGGTTAATTCTTCTTCCTGATGGGAAAATAGAGTGACTTGTGCCTGTCCCGACACCAAGAGCTAGTCTCTCGTTGGTTCCCCGTCTTCCCGTTCATCCTCAGGACAAATTGCAACCTGTACGGAACAGGAGGTTAAAGGTGCTGATGCTCCAAGTAGGGAGATTGCTAGTAAAGTGGCTGGAATGGCGAACCCGGGCACAAGGAGATGAGAAATGAGGTGCGTTTTAGAAACCTTTCCCCATCACACGGTGTACCATCTTCTGGGTTTCTCATGCATGTTTTCGATGTAGGAAGATGCCCTTGAACCTGGAGATTTGGGACCCATGCGATGGGTACCACGCAGTATTACTTTAAAGGGTCTGCGTTTGCTCACCCAACCTCACCAAACCTCTCAGCCCCAAGAGTGTCCACCCTTATGTCTCATCCAGCTGTGTGTCTAGATATGGTCAATCCAGGTTGCATCACAGCCCCTGAACTCATTGTGTAAGAATTTCTATCTCTTTCACTGTCGTTGTTTCATGGGTTTTTCAAAGTAATTTATTTTCATAATGGGGTTTAGCTGCTTTTCACGGCTGTGTTTATGCCGCTTCACACTCACTTGACACACTAACAGAGAGATATCAATACATAGGTTTTAAGATTATTACTAGTCAGATATATTCTTGTGCGGTGAATAGGGCCTGTTGAGTCCACTTCTCTGAGCAAGGAGTAGGTCTTGTCTACTACATATTGGGTTTATGGAACAGTATCTGAGCTAATTTGATACCCTTGTTTTATGTATCACCCCACCTCACCTTTCCCGTTAAGCAGCCATAGTCTGTTTTCTGCATGTGTGACTCTGTTCTGTTTTGTAATTCAGTTCAAGTGTAACGGTTTTTACATTCCCTCTAAAAGTGATACCTTATGAGAAGTGTCCTTTTCTGTGTGACTTATTTCACTTAGAATCGTCATACCTAAATCCACTCATCATGCTGCTACTAACCTTATGACATTGATTTCATGGCTGAGTGATATTCCATTGTACATAAGGACCACAACTTCTTTATCCATTTTTCTCTTTCCTGGGATATTTAAGGTGGAATGAAGTGGAGGTCCTTGTCAACAGAGCAGCCCTCAACTTTGGGGTGCTTGTGTCTTGCTGATTTTTCATTTTCCCAATTTATACCCCCATGAGTGGAAGTGCCCTATGCTCTCTAAGCTGTGTTTTTTAGATGTTTCAGGACTCACCGTACACTTCTCCAGAGTGGCTGTTGGCAATTTACATCCCGCCCATCAGTGTAGCAAGGCTCCCATTTCTCCATGGCCTGTCCTGCATTTCTGGTTTTGACACTTTTTTCAGCATGGCCCTTTTGACGGATGGGAAGCGAGACTTCTCTGTAGCGCTGATTTGCCTTTCCAGGTTGCTTGGTTGGCCAAAAAGGGCGTATGCGTTTTTTCCTGAATATATTCAGGAAAAAACGCATACGCCCTTTTTGGCCAAGGGCATCATTGTCAACGTTTTGCCGCTTTTCATGTGCTTTAAAGGCGATTCGTATCTACCTCCTGAAATCTGTTTCGTGCAATTCTGCCTTGATTTCAAATCCTCTTCTTTGCCTTCCCTCAATATATTTGTGGACGAGAGTTATCATTTATAACTCTGCAGGTTTGTGAATTGCAGTGCCCTCAAGCTCCATTTTACAACTCGCTTTTTTGGGAGCTGGCCGCAAAAGCGCAGGATGGCTTCAGGCCCTGTTCTGGTTCCGGGGGGCAGGCTGAGCCTGTGGTTAATTCTTCTTCCTGATGGGAAAATAGAGTGACCTGTGCCTGTCCCGACACCAAGAGCTAGTCTCTCGTTGGTTCCCCGTCTTCCCGTTCATCCTCAGGACAAATTGCAACCTGTACGGAACAGGAGGTTAAAGGTGCTGATTTTCCAAGTAGGGAGATTGCTAGTAAAGCGGCTGGAATGGCGAACCCAGGCACAAGGAGATGAGAAATGAGGTGCGTTTTAGAAACCTTTCCCCATCACACGGTGTACTATCTTCTGGGTTTCTCATGCATGTTTTCGATGTAGGAAGATGCCCTTGAAGCTGGAGATTTGGGACCCATTCGATGGGTACCACGCAGTATTACTTTAAAGGGTCTGCGTTTGCTCACCCAACCTCACCAAACCTCTCAGCCCCAAGAGTGTCCACCCTTATGTCTCATCCAGCTGTGGGTCTAGATATGGTCAATCCAGGTTGCATCACAGCCCCTGAACGCATTGTGTAAGAATTTCTCTCTCTTTCACTGTCGTTGTTTCATGGGTTTTTCAAAGTAATTTATTTTCATAATGGGGTTTAGCTGCTTTTCATTGCTGTGTTTATGCCGCTTTACACCCACTTGACACACTAACAGAGAGATATCAATACATAGGTTTTAAGATTATTACTAGTCAGATATATTCTTGTGCGGTGAATAGGGCCTGTTGAGTCCAGTTCTCTGAGCAAGGAGTAGGTCTTGTCTATTACATATTGGGTTTATGGAACGGTATCTGAGCTAATTTGATACCCTTGTTTTATGTATCACCCCACCTCACCTTTCCCGTTAAGCAGCCATAGTCTGTTTTCTGCATGTGTGACTCTGTTCTGTTTTGTAATTCAGTTCAAGTGTAACGGTTTTTACATTCCCTCTAAAAGTGATACCTTATGAGAAGTGTCCTTTTCTGTGTGACTTATTTCACTTAGAATCGTCGTACCTAAATCCACTCATCATGCTGCTACTAACCTTATGACATTGATTTCATGGCTGAGTGATATTCCATTGTACATAAGGACCACAACTTCTTTATCCATTTTTCTCTTTCCTGGGATATTTAAGGTGGAATGAAGTGGAGGTCCTTGTCAACAGAGCAGCCCTAAACTTTGGGGTGCTTGTGTTTTGCTGATTTTTAATTTTCCCAATTTATACCCCCATGAGTGGAAGTGCCCTATGCTCTCTAAGCTGTGTTTTTTAGATGTTTCAGGACTCACCGTACACTTCTCCAGAGTGGCTGTTGGCAATTTACATCCCGCCCATCAGTGTAGCAAGGCTCCCATTTCTCCATGGCCTGTCCTGCATTTCTGGTTTTGACACTTTTTTCAGCATGGCCCTTTTGACCGATGGGAAGCGAGACTTCTCTGTAGCGCTGATTTGCCTTTCCAGGTTGCTTGGTTGGCCAAAAAGGGCGTATGCGTTTTTTCCTGAATATATTCAGGAAAAAACGCATACGCCCTTTTTGGCCAAGGGCATCATTGTCAACGTTTTGCCGCTTTTCATGTGCTTTAAAGGCGATTCGTATCTACCTCCTGAAATCTGTTTCGTGCAATTCTGCCTTGATTTCAAATCCTCTTCTTTGCCTTCCCTCAATATATTTGTGGACGAGAGTTATCATTTATAACTCTGCAGGTTTGTGAATTGCAGTGCCCTGAACCTCCATTTTACAACTCGCTTTTTTGGGAGCTGGCCGCAAAAGCGCAGGATGGCTTCAGGCCCTGTTCTGGTTCTGGGGGGCAGGCTGAGCCTGTGGTTAATTCTTCTTCCTGATGGGAAAATAGAGTGACCTGTGCCTGTCCCGACACCAAGAGCTAGTCTCTCGTTGGTTCCCCGTCTTCCCGTTCATCCTCAGGACAAATTGCAACCTGTACGGAACAGGAGGTTAAAGGTGCTGATGCTCCAAGTAGGGAGATTGCTAGTAAAGCGGCTGGAATGGCGAACCCGGGCACAAGGAGATGAGAAATGAGGTGCGTTTTAGAAACCTTTCCCCATCACACGGTGTACCATCTTCTGGGTTTCTCATGCATGTTTTCGATGTAGGAAGATGCCCTTGAACCTGGAGATTTGGGACCCATGCGATGGGTACCACGCAGTATTACTTTAAAGGGTCTGCGTTTGCTCACCCAACCTCACCAAACCTCTCAGCCCCAAGAGTGTCCACCCTTATGTCTCATCCAGCTGTGGGTCTAGATATGGTCAATCCAGGTTGCATCACAGCCCCTGAACTCATTGTGTAAGAATTTCTATCTCTTTCACTGTCGTTGTTTCATGGGTTTTTCAAAGTAATTTATTTTCATAATGGGGTTTAGCTGCTTTTCACGGCTGTGTTTATGCCGCTTCACACCCACTTGACACACTAACAGAGAGATATCAATACATAGGTTTTAAGATTATTACCAGTCAGATATATTCTTGTGCGGTGAATAGGGCGTGTTGAGTCCAGTTCTCTGAGCAAGGAGTAGGTCTTGTCTACTACATATTGGGTTTATGGAACAGTATCTGAGCTAATTTGATACCCTTGTTTTATGTATCACCCCACCTCACCTTTCCCGTTAAGCAGCCATAGTCTGTTTTCTGCATGTGTGACTCTGTTCTGTTTTGTAATTCAGTTCAAGTGTAACGGTTTTTACATTCCCTCTAAAAGTGATAACTTATGAGAAGTGTCCTTTTCTGTGTGACTTATTTCACTTAGAATCGTCGTACCTAAATCCACTCATCATGCTGCTACTAACCTTATGACATTGATTTCATGGCTGAGTGATATTCCATTGTACATAAGGACCACAACTTCTTTATCCATTTTTCTCTTTCCTGGGATATTTAAGGTGGAATGAAGTGGAGGTCCTTGTCAACAGAGCAGCCCTCAACTTTGGGGTGCTTGTGTCTTGCTGATTTTTCATTTTCCCAATTTATACCCCCATGAGTGGAAGTGCCCTATGCTCTCTAAGCTGTGTTTTTTAGATGTTTCAGGACTCACCGTACACTTCTCCAGAGTGGCTGTTGGCAATTTACATCCCGCCCATCAGTGTAGCAAGGCTCCCATTTCTCCATGGCCTGTCCTGCATTTCTGGTTTTGACACTTTTTTCAGCATGGCCCTTTTGACCGATGGGAAGCGAGACTTCTCTGTAGCGCTGATTTGCCTTTCCAGGTTGCTTGGTTGGCCAAAAAGGGCGTATGCGTTTTTTCCTGAATATATTCAGGAAAAAACGCATACGCCCTTTTTGGCCAAGGGCATCATTGTCAACGTTTTGCCGCTTTTCATGTGCTTTAAAGGCGATTCGTATCTACCTCCTGAAATCTGTTTCGTGCAATTCTGCCTTGATTTCAAATCCTCTTCTTTGCCTTCCCTCAATATATTTGTGGACGAGAGTTATCATTTATAACTCTGCAGGTTTGTGAATTGCAGTGCCCTGAACCTCCATTTTACAACTCGCTTTTTTGGGAGCTGGCCGCAAAAGCGCAGGATGGCTTCAGGCCCTGTTCTGGTTCCGGGGGGCAGGCTGAGCCTGTGGTTAATTCTTCTTCCTGATGGGAAAATAGAGTGACCTGTGCCTGTCCCGACACCAAGAGCTAGTCTCTCGTTGGTTCCCCGTCTTCCCGTTCATCCTCAGGACAAATTGCAACCTGTACGGAACAGGAGGTTAAAGGTGCTGATGCTCCAAGGAGGGAGATTGCTAGTAAAGTGGCTGGAATGGCGAACCCGGGCACAAGGAGATGAGAAATGAGGTGCGTTTTAGAAACCTTTCCCCATCACACGGTGTACCATCTTCTGGGATTCTCATGCATGTTTTCGATGTAGGAAGATGCCCTTGAACCTGGAGATTTGGGACCCATGCGATGGGTACCACGCAGTATTACTTTAAAGGGTCTGCGTTTGCTCACCCAACCTCACCAAACCTCTCAGCCCCAAGAGTGTCCACCCTTATGTCTCATCCAGCTGTGGGTCTAGATATGGTCAATCCAGGTTGCATCACAGCCCCTGAACTCATTGTGTAAGAATTCCTATCTCTTTCACTGTCGTTGTTTCATGGGTTTTTCAAAGTAATTTATTTTCATAATGGGGTTTAGCTGCTTTTCACGGCTGTGTTTATGCCGCTTCACACCCACTTGACACACTAACAGAGAGATATCAATACATAGGTTTTAAGATTATTACCAGTCAGATATATTCTTGTGCGGTGAATAGGGCGTGTTGAGTCCAGTTCTCTGAGCAAGGAGTAGGTCTTGTCTACTACATATTGGGTTTATGGAACAGTATCTGAGCTAATTTGATACCCTTGTTTTATGTATCACCCCACCTCACCTTTCCCGTTAAGCAGCCATAGTCTGTTTTCTGCATGTGTGACTCTGTTCTGTTTTGTAATTCAGTTCAAGTGTAACGGTTTTTACATTCCCTCTAAAAGTGATACCTTATGAGAAGTGTCCTTTTCTGTGTGACTTATTTCACTTAGAATCGTCGTACCTAAATCCACTCATCATGCTGCTACTAACCTTATGACATTGATTTCATGGCTGAGTGATATTCCATTGTACATAAGGACCACAACTTCTTTATCCATTTTTCTCTTTCCTGGGATATTTAAGGTGGAATGAAGTGGAGGTCCTTGTCAACAGAGCAGCCCTCAACTTTGGGGTGCTTGTGTCTTGCTGATTTTTCATTTTCCCAATTTATACCCCCATGAGTGGAAGTGCCCTATGCTCTCTAAGCTGTGTTTTTTAGATGTTTCAGGACTCACCGTACACTTCTCCAGAGTGGCTGTTGGCAATTTACATCCCACCCATCAGTGTAGCAAGGCTCCCATTTCTCCATGGCCTGTCCTGCATTTCTGGTTTTGACACTTTTTTCAGCATGCCCCTTTTGACCGATGGGAAGCGAGAATTCTCTGTAGCGCTGATTTGCCTTTCCAGGTTGCTTGGTTGGCCAAAAAGGGCGTATGCGTTTTTTCCTGAATATATTCAGGAAAAAACGCATACGCCCTTTTTGGCCAAGGGCATCATTGTCAACGTTTTGCCGCTTTTCATGTGCTTTAAAGGCGAATCGTATCTACCTCCTGAAATCTGTTTCGTGCAATTCTGCCTTGATTTCAAATCCTCTTCTTTGCCTTCCCTCAATATATTTGTGGACGAGAGTTATCATTTATAACTCTGCAGGTTTGTGAATTGCAGTGCCCTGAACCTCCATTTTACAACTCGCTTTTTTGGGAGCTGGCCGCAAAAGCGCAGGATGGCTTCAGGCCCTGTTCTGGTTCCGGGGGGCAGGCTGAGCCTGTGGTTAATTCTTCTTCCTGATGGGAAAATAGAGTGACCTGTGCCTGTCCCGACACCAAGAGCTAGTCTCTCGTTGGTTCCCCGTCTTCCCGTTCATCCTCAGGACAAATTGCAACCTGTACGGAACAGGAGGTTAAAGGTGCTGATGCTCCAAGTAGGGAGATTGCTAGTAAAGTGGCTGGAATGGCGAACCCGGGCACAAGGAGATGAGAAATGAGGTGCGTTTTAGAAACCTTTCCCCATCACACGGTGTACTATCTTCTGGGTTTCTCATGCATGTTTTTGATGTAGGAAGATGCCCTTGAACCTGGAGATTTGGGACCCATGCGATGGGTACCACGCAGTATTACTTTAAAGGGTCTGCGTTTGCTCACCCAACCTCACCAAACCTCTCAGCCCCAAGAGTGTCCACCCTTATGTCTCATCCAGCTGTGGGTCTAGATATGGTCAATCCAGGTTGCATCACAGCCCCTGAACGCATTGTGTAAGAATTTCTCTCTCTTTCACTTTCGTTGTTTCATGGGTTTTTCAAAGTAATTTATTTTCATAATGGGGTTTAGCTGCTTTTCACGGCTGTGTTTATGCCGCTTTACACCCACTTGACACACTAACAGAGAGATATCAATACATAGGTTTTAAGATTATTACCAGTCAGATATATTCTTGTGCGGTGAATAGGGCGTGTTGAGTACAGTTCTCTGAGCAAGGAGTAGGTCTTGTCTACTACATATTGGGTTTATGGAACGGTATCTGAGCTAATTTGATACCCTTGTTTTATGTATCACCCCACCTCACCTTTCCCGTTAAGCAGCCATAGTCTGTTTTCTGCATGTGTGACTCTGTTCTGTTTTGTAATTCAGTTCAAGTGTAACGGTTTTTACATTCCCTCTATCAGTGATACCTTATGAGAAGTGTCCTTTTCTGTGTGACTTATTTCACTTAGAATCGTCGTACCTAAATCCACTCATCATGCTGCTACTAACCTTATGACATTGATTTCATGGCTGAGTGATATTCCATTGTACATAAGGACCACAACTTCTTTATCCATTTTTCTCTTTCCTTGGATATTTAAGGTGGAATGAAGTGGAGGTCCTTGTCAACAGAGCAGCCCTCAACTTTGGGGTGCTTGTGTCTTGCTGATTTTTCATTTTCCCAATTTATACCCCCATGAGTGGAAGTGCCCTATGCTCTCTAAGCTGTGTTTTTCAGATGTTTCAGGACACACCGTACACTTCTCCAGAGTGGCTGTTGGCAATTTACATCCCGCCCATCCGTGTAGCAAGGCTCCCATTTCTCCATGGCCTGTCCTGCATTTCTGGTTTTGACACTTTTTTCAGCATGGCCCTTTTGACCGATGGGAAGCGAGACTTCTCTGTAGCGCTGATTTGCCTTTCCAGGTTGCTTGGTTGGCCAAAAAGGGCGTATGCGTTTTTTCCTGAATATATTCAGGAAAAAACGCATACGCCCTTTTTGGCCAAGGGCATCATTGTCAACGTTTTCCCGCTTTTCATGTGCTTTAAAGGCGATTCGTATCTACCTCCTGAAATCTGTTTCGTGCAATTCTGCCTTGATTTCAAATCCTCTTCTTTGCCTTCCCTCAATATATTTGTGGACGAGAGTTATCATTTATAACTCTGCAGGTTTGTGAATTGCAGTGCCCTGGACCTCCATTTTACAACTCGCTTTTTTGGGAGCTGGCCGCAAAAGCGCAGGATGGCTTCAGGCCCTGTTCTGGTTCCGGGGGGCAGGCTGAGCCTGTGGTTAATTCTTCTTCCTGATGGGAAAATAGAGTGACCTGTGCCTGTCCCGACACCAAGAGCTAGTCTCTCGTTGGTTCCCCGTCTTCCCGTTCATCCTCAGGACAAATTGCAACCTGTACGGAACAGGAGGTTAAAGGTGCTGATTTTCCAAGTAGGGAGATTGCTAGTAAAGTGGCTGGAATGGCGAACCCGGGCACAAGGAGATGAGAAATGAGGTGCGTTTTAGAAACCTTTCCCCATCACACGGTGTACCATCTTCTGGGTTTCTCATGCATGTTTTCGATGTAGGAAGATGCCCTTGAACCTGGAGATTTGGGACCCATTCGATGGGTACCACGCAGTATTACTTTAAAGGGTCTGCGTTTGCTCACCCAACCTCACCAAACCTCTCAGCCCCAAGAGTGTCCACCCTTATGTCTCATCCAGCTGTGGGTCTAGATATGGTCAATCCAGGTTGCATCACAGCCCCTGAACGCATTGTGTAAGAATTTCTATCTCTTTCACTGTCGTTGTTTCATGGGTTTTTCAAAGTAATTTATTTTCATAATGGGGTTTAGCTGCTTTTCACTGCTGTGTTTATGCCGCTTTACACCCACTTGACACACTAACAGAGAGATATCAATACATAGGTTTTAAGATTATTACTAGTCAGATATATTCTTGTGCGGTGAATAGGGCGTGTTGAGTCCACTTCTCTGAGCAAGGAGTAGGTCTTGTCTATTACATATTGGGTTTATGGAACAGTATCTGAGCTAATTTGATACCCTTGTTTTATGTATCACCCCACCTCACCTTTCCCGTTAAGCAGCCATAGTCTGTTTTCTGCATGTGTGACTCTGTTCTGTTTTGTAATTCAGTTCAAGTGTAACGGTTTTTACATTCCCTCTAAAAGTGATACCTTATGAGAAGTGTCCTTTTCTGTGTGACTTATTTCACTTAGAATCGTCGAACCTAAATCCACTCATCATGCTGCTACTAACCTTATGACATTGATTTCATGGCTGAGTGATATTCCATTGTACATAAGGACCACAACTTCTTTATCCATTTTTCTCTTTCCTTGGATATTTAAGGTGGAATGAAGTGGAGGTCCTTGTCAACAGAGCAGCCCTCAACTTTGGGGTGCTTGTGTCTTGCTGATTTTTCATTTTCCCAATTTATACCCCCATGAGTGGAAGTGCCCTATGCTCTCTAAGCTGTGTTTTTTAGATGTTTCAGAACTCACCGTACACTTCTCCAGAGTGGCTGTTGGCAATTTACATCCCGCCCATCAGTGTAGCAAGGCTCCCATTTCTCCATGGCCTGTCCTGCATTTCTGGTTTTGACACTTTTTTCAGCATGGCCCTTTTGACGGATGGGAAGCGAGACTTCTCTGTAGCGCTGATTTGCCTTTCCAGGTTGCTTGGTTGGCCAAAAAGGGCGTATGCGTTTTTTCCTGAATATATTCAGGAAAAAACGCATACGCCCTTTTTGGCCAAGGGCATCATTGTCAACATTTTGCCGCTTTTCATGTGCTTTAAAGGCGATTCGAATCTACCTCCTGAAATCTGTTTCGTGCAATTCTGCCTTGATTTCAAATCCTCTTCTTTGCCTTCCCTCAATATATTTGTGGACGAGAGTTATCATTTATAACTCTGCAGGTTTGTGAATTGCAGTGCCCTGGACCTCCATTTTACAACTCGCTTTTTTGGGAGCTGGCCGCAAAAGCGCAGGATGGCTTCAGGCCCTGTTCTGGTTCCGGGGGGCAGGCTGAGCCTGTGGTTAATTCTTCTTCCTGATGGGAAAATAGAGTGACCTGTGCCTGTCCCAACACCAAGAGCTAGTCTCTCGTTGGTTCCCCGTCTTCCCGTTCATCCTCAGGACAAATTGCAACCTGTACGGAACAGGAGGTTAAAGGTGCTGATGCTCCAAGTAGGGAGATTGCTAGTAAAGCGGCTGGAATGGCGAACCCGGGCACAAGGAGATGAGAAATGAGGTGCGTTTTAGAAACCTTTCCCCATCACACGGTGTACTATCTTCTGGGTTTCTCATGCATGTTTTCGATGTAGGAAGATGCCCTTGAAGCTGGAGATTTGGGACCCATTCGATGGGTACCACGCAGTATTACTTTAAAGGGTCTGCGTTTGCTCACCCAACCTCACCAAACCTCTCAGCCCCAAGAGTGTCCACCCTTATGTCTCATCCAGCTGTGGGTCTAGATATGGTCAATCCAGGTTGCATCACAGCCCCTGAACGCATTGTGTAAGAATTTCTCTCTCTTTCACTGTCGTTGTTTCATGGGTTTTTCAAAGTAATTTATTTTCATAATGGGGTTTAGCTGCTTTTCATTGCTGTGTTTATGCCGCTTTACACCCACTTGACACACTAACAGAGAGATATCAATACACAGGTTTTAAGATTATTACTAGTCAGATATATTCTTGTGCGGTGAATAGGGCGTGTTGAGTCCAGTTCTCTGAGCAAGGAGTAGGTCTTGTCTATTACATATTGGGTTTATGGAACGGTATCTGAGCTAATTTGATACCCTTGTTTTATGTATCACCCCACCTCACCTTTCCCGTTAAGCAGCCATAGTCTGTTTTCTGCATGTGTGACTCTGTTCTGTTTTGTAATTCAGTTCAAGTGTAACGGTTTTTACATTCCCTCTAAAAGTGATACCTTATGAGAAGTGTCCTTTTCTGTGTGACTTATTTCACTTAGAATCGTCGTACCTAAATCCACTCATCATGCTGCTACTAACCTTATGACATTGATTTCATGGCTGAGTGATATTCCATTGTACATAAGGACCACAACTTCTTTATCCATTTTTCTCTTTCCTGGGATATTTAAGGTGGAATGAAGTGGAGGTCCTTGTCAACAGAGCAGCCCTAAACTTTGGGGTGCTTGTGTTTTGCTGATTTTTAATTTTCCCAATTTATACCCCCATGAGTGGAAGTGCCCTATGCTCTCTAAGCTGTGTTTTTTAGATGTTTCAGGACTCACCGTACACTTCTCCAGAGTGGCTGTTGGCAATTTACATCCCGCCCATCAGTGTAGCAAGGCTCCCATTTCTCCATGGCCTGTCCTGCATTTCTGGTTTTGACACTTTTTTCAGCATGGCCCTTTTGACCGATGGGAAGCGAGACTTCTCTGTAGCGCTGATTTGCCTTTCCAGGTTGCTTGGTTGGCCAAAAAGGGCGTATGCGTTTTTTCCTGAATATATTCAGGAAAAAACGCATACGCCCTTTTTGGCCAAGGGCATCATTGTCAACGTTTTGCCGCTTTTCATGTGCTTTAAAGGCGATTCGAATCTACCTCCTGAAATCTGTTTCCTGCAATTCTGCCTTGATTTCAAATCCTCTTCTTTGCCTTCCCTCAATATATTTGTGGACGAGAGTTATCATTTATAACTCTGCAGGTTTGTGAATTGCAGTGCCCTGAACCTCCATTTTACAACTCGCTTTTTTGGGAGCTGGCCGCAAAAGCGCAGGATGGCTTCAGGCCCTGTTCTGGTTCCGGGGGGCAGGCTGAGCCTGTGGTTAATTCTTCTTCCTGATGGGAAAATAGAGTGACCTGTGCCTGTCCCGACACCAAGAGCTAGTCTCTCGTTGGTTCCCCGACTTCCCGTTCATCCTCAGGACAAATTGCAACCTGTACGGAACAGGAGGTTAAAGGTGCTGATGCTCCAAGTAGGGAGATTGCTAGTAAAGCGGCTGGAATGGCGAACCCGGGCACAAGGAGATGAGAAATGAGGTGCGTTTTAGAAACCTTTCCCCATCACACGGTGTACCATCTTCTGGGTTTCTCATGCATGTTTTCGATGTAGGAAGATGCCCTTGAACCTGGAGATTTGGGACCCATGCGATGGGTACCACGCAGTATTACTTTAAAGGGTCTGCGTTTGCTCACCCAACCTCACCAAACCTCTCAGCCCCAAGAGTGTCCACCCTTATGTCTCATCCAGCTGTGGGTCTAGATATGGTCAATCCAGGTTGCATCACAGCCCCAGAACTCATTGTGTAAGAATTTCTGTCTCTTTCACTGTCGTTGTTTCATGGGTTTTTCAAAGTAATTTATTTTCATAATGGGGTTTAGCTGCTTTTCACGGCTGTGTTTATGCCGCTTTACACCCACTTGACACACTAACAGAGAGATATCAATACATAGGTTTTAAGATTATTACTAGTCAGATATATTCTTGTGCGGTGAATAGGGTGTGTTGAGTCCAGTTCTCTGAGCAAGGAGTAGGTCTTGTCTACTACATATTGGGTTTATGGAACGGTATCTGAGCTAATTTGATACCCTTGTTTTATGTATCACCCCACCTCACCTTTCCCGTTAAGCAGCCATAGTCTGTTTTCTGCATGTGTGACTCTGTTCTGTTTTGTAATTCAGTTCAAGTGTAACGGTTTTTACATTCCCTCTAAAAGTGATACCTTATGAGAAGTGTCCTTTTCTGTGTGACTTATTTCAGTTAGAATCGTCGTACCTAAATCCACTCATCAAGCTGCTACTAACCTTATGACATTGATTTCATGGCTGAGTGATATTCCATTGTACATAAGGACCACAACTTCTTTATCCATTTTTCTCTTTCCTTGGATATTTAAGGTGGAATGAAGTGGAGGTCCTTGTCAACAGAGCAGCCCTCAACTTTGGGGTGCTTGTGTCTTGCTGATTTTTCATTTTCCCAATTTATACCCCCATGAGTGGAAGTGCCCTATGCTCTCTAAGCTGTGTTTTTCAGATGTTTCAGGACACACCGTACACTTCTCCAGAGTGGCTGTTGGCAATTTACATCCCGCCCATCAGTGTAGCAAGGCTCTCATTTCTCCATGGCCTGTCCTGCATTTCTGGTTTTGACACTTTTTTCAGCATGGCCCTTTTGACCGATGGGAAGCGAGACTTCTCTGTAGCGCTGATTTGCCTTTCCAGGTTGCTTGGTTGGCCAAAAAGGGCGTATGCGTTTTTTCCTGAATATATTCAGGAAAAAACGCATACGCCCTTTTTGGCCAAGGGCATCATTGTCAACGTTTTGCCGCTTTTCATGTGCTTTAAAGGCGATTCGTATCTACCTCCTGAAATCTGTTTCGTGCAATTCTGCCTTGATTTCAAATCCTCTTCTTTGCCTTCCCTCAATATATTTGTGGACGAGAGTTATCATTTATAACTCTGCAGGTTTGTGAATTGCAGTGCCCTGAACCTCCATTTTACAACTCGCTTTTTTGGGAGCTGGCCGCAAAAGCGCAGGATGGCTTCAGGCCCTGTTCTGGTTCCGGGGGGCAGGCTGAGCCTGTGGTTAATTCTTCTTCCTGATGGGAAAATAGAGTGACCTGTGCCTGTCCCGACACCAAGAGCTAGTCTCTCGTTGGTTCCCCGACTTCCCGTTCATCCTCAGGACAAATTGCAACCTGTACGGAACAGGAGGTTAAAGGTGCTGATGCTCCAAGTAGGGAGATTGCTAGTAAAGCGGCTGGAATGGCGAACCCGGGCACAAGGAGATGAGAAATGAGGTGCGTTTTAGAAACCTTTCCCCATCACACGGTGTACCATCTTCTGGGTTTCTCATGCATGTTTTCGATGTAGGAAGATGCCCTTGAACCTGGAGATTTGGGACCCATGCGATGGGTACCACGCAGTATTACTTTAAAGGGTCTGCGTTTGCTCACCCAACCTCACCAAACCTCTCAGCCCCAAGAGTGTCCACCCTTATGTCTCATCCAGCTGTGGGTCTAGATATGGTCAATCCAGGTTGCATCACAGCCCCGGAACTCATTGTGTAAGAATTTCTGTCTCTTTCACTGTCGTTGTTTCATGGGTTTTTCAAAGTAATTTATTTTCATAATGGGGTTTAGCTGCTTTTCACGGCTGTGTTTATGCCGCTTTACACCCACTTGACACACTAACAGAGAGATATCAATACATAGGTTTTAAGATTATTACTAGTCAGATATATTCTTGTGCGGTGAATAGGGTGTGTTGAGTCCAGTTCTCTGAGCAAGGAGTAGGTCTTGTCTACTACATATTGGGTTTATGGAACGGTATCTGAGCTAATTTGATACCCTTGTTTTATGTATCACCCCACCTCACCTTTCCCGTTAAGCAGCCATAGTCTGTTTTCTGCATGTGTGACTCTGTTCTGTTTTGTAATTCAGTTCAAGTGTAACGGTTTTTACATTCCCTCTAAAAGTGATACCTTATGAGAAGTGTCCTTTTCTGTGTGACTTATTTCAGTTAGAATCGTCGTACCTAAATCCACTCATCAAGCTGCTACTAACCTTATGACATTGATTTCATGGCTGAGTGATATTCCATTGTACATAAGGACCACAACTTCTTTATCCATTTTTCTCTTTCCTTGGATATTTAAGGTGGAATGAAGTGGAGGTCCTTGTCAACAGAGCAGCCCTCAACTTTGGGGTGCTTGTGTCTTGCTGATTTTTCATTTTCCCAATTTATACCCCCATGAGTGGAAGTGCCCTATGCTCTCTAAGCTGTGTTTTTCAGATGTTTCAGGACTCACCGTACACTTCTCCAGAGTGGCTGTTGGCAATTTACATCCCGCCCATCAGTGTAGCAAGGCTCTCATTTCTCCATGGCCTGTCCTGCATTTCTGGTTTTGACACTTTTTTCAGCATGGCCCTTTTGACCGATGGGAAGCGAGACTTCTCTGTAGCGCTGATTTGCCTTTCCAGGTTGCTTGGTTGGCCAAAAAGGGCGTATGCGTTTTTTCCTGAATATATTCAGGAAAAAACGCATACGCCCTTTTTGGCCAAGGGCATCATTGTCAACATTTTGCCGCTTTTCATGTGCTTTAAAGGCGATTCGAATCTACCTCCTGAAATCTGTTTCGTGCAATTCTGCCTTGATTTCAAATCCTCTTCTTTGCCTTCCCTCAATATATTTGTGGACGAGAGTTATCATTTATAACTCTGCAGGTTTGTGAATTGCAGTGCCCTGAACCTCCATTTTACAACTCGCTTTTTTGGGAGCTGACCGCAAAAGCGCAGGATGGCTTCAGGCCCTGTTCTGGTTCCGGGGGGCAGGCTGAGCCTGTGGTTAATTCTTCTTCCTGATGGGAAAATAGAGTGACCTGTGCCTGTCCCAACACCAAGAGCTAGTCTCTCGTTGGTTCCCCGTCTTCCCGTTCATCCTCAGGACAAATTGCAACCTGTACGGAACAGGAGGTTAAAGGTGCTGATGCTCCAAGTAGGGAGATTGCTAGTAAAGTGGCTGGAATGGCGAACCCGGGCACAAGGAGATGAGAAATGAGGTGCGTTTTAGAAACCTTTCCCCATCACACGGTGTACCATCTTCTGGGTTTCTCATGCATGTTTTCGATGTAGGAAGATGCCCTTGAAGCTGGAGATTTGGGACCCATGCGATGGGTACCACGCAGTATTACTTTAAAGGGTCTGTGTTTGCTCACCCAACCTCACCAAACCTCTCAGCCCCAAGAGTGTCCACCCTTATGTCTCATCCAGCTGTGGGTCTAGATATGGTCAATCCAGGTTGCATCACAGCCCCGGAACTCATTGTGTAAGAATTTCTATCTCTTTCACTGTCGTTGTTTCATGGGTTTTTCAAAGTAATTTATTTTCATAATGGGGTTTAGCTGCTTTTCACGGCTGTGTTTATGCCGCTTTACACCCACTTGACACACTAACAGAGAGATATCAATACATAGGTTTCAAGATTATTACCAGTCAGATATATTCTTGTGCGGTGAATAGGGCGTGTTGAGTACAGTTCTCTGAGCAAGGAGTAGGTCTTGTCTACTACATATTGGGTTTATGGAACGGTATCTGAGCTAATTTGATACCCTTGTTTTATGTATCACCCCACCTCACCTTTCCCGTTAAGCAGCCATAGTGTGTTTTCTGCATGTGTGACTCTGTTCTGTTTTGTAATTCAGTTCAAGTGTAACGGTTTTTACATTCCCTCTATCAGTGATACCTTATGAGAAGTGTCCTTTTCTGTGTGACTTATTTCACTTAGAATCGTCGTAGCTAAATCCACTCATCATGCTGCTACTAACCTTATGACATTGATTTCATGGCTGAGTGATATTCCATTGTACATAAGGACCACAACTTCTTTATCCATTTTTCTCTTTCCTGGGATATTTAAGGTGGAATGAAGTGGAGGTCCTTGTCAACAGAGCAGCCCTCAACTTTGGGGTGCTTGTGTCTTGCTGATTTTTCATTTTCCCAATTTATACCCCCATGAGTGGAAGTGCCCTATGCTCTCTAAGCTGTGTTTTTCAGATGTTTCAGGACACACCGTACACTTCTCCAGAGTGGCTGTTGGCAATTTACATCCCGCCCATCAGTGTAGCAAGGCTCCCATTTCTCCATGGCCTGTCCTGCATTTCTGGTTTTGACACTTTTTTCAGCATGGCCCTTTTGACCGATGGGAAGCGAGACTTCTCTGTAGTGCTGATTTGCCTTTCCAGGTTGCTTGGTTGGCCAAAAAGGGCGTATGCGTTTTTTCCTGAATATATTCAGGAAAAAACGCATACGCCCTTTTTGGCCAAGGGCATCATTGTCAACGTTTTGCCGCTTTTCATGTGCTTTAAAGGCGATTCGTATCTACCTCCTGAAATCTGTTTCCTGCAATTCTGCCTTGATTTCAAATCCTCTTCTTTGCCTTCCCTCAATATATTTGTGGACGAGAGTTATCATTTATAACTCTGCAGGTTTGTGAATTGCAGTGCCCTGAACCTCCATTTTACAACTCGCTTTTTTGGGAGCTGGCCGCAAAAGCGCAGGATGGCTTCAGGCCCTGTTCTGGTTCCGGGGGGCAGGCTGAGCCTGTGGTTAATTCTTCTTCCTGATGGGAAAATAGAGTGACCTGTGCCTGTCCCGACACCAAGAGCTAGTCTCTCGTTGGTTCCCCGTCTTCCCGTTCATCCTCAGGACAAATTGCAACCTGTACGGACAGGAGGTTAAAGGTGCTGATGCTCCAAGTAGGGAGATTGCTAGTAAAGTGGCTGGAATGGCGAACCCGGGCACAAGGAGATGAGAAATGAGGTGCGTTTTAGAAACCTTTCCCCATCACACGGTGTACCATCTTCTGGGTTTCTCATGCATGTTTTTGATGTAGGAAGATGCCCTTGAACCTGGAGATTTGGGACCCATGCGATGGGTACCACGCAGTATTACTTTAAAGGGTCTGCGTTTGCTCACCCAACCTCACCAAACCTCTCAGCCCCAAGAGTGTCCACCCTTATGTCTCATCCAGCTGTGGGTCTAGATATGGTCAATCCAGGTTGCATCACAGCCCCTGAACTCATTGTGTAAGAATTTCTATCTCTTTCACTGTCGTTGTTTCATGGGTTTTTCAAAGTAATTTATTTTCATAATGGGGTTTAGCTGCTTTTCACGGCTGTGTTTATGCCGCTTTACACCCACTTGACACACTAACAGAGAGATATCAATACATAGGTTTTAAGATTATTACTAGTCAGATATATTCTTGTGCGGTGAATAGGGTGTGTTGAGTCCAGTTCTCTGAGCAAGGAGTAGGTCTTGTCTACTACATATTGGGTTTATGGAACGGTATCTGAGCTAATTTGATACCCTTGTTTTATGTATCACCCCACCTCACCTTTCCCGTTAAGCAGCCATAGTGTGTTTTCTGCATGTGTGACTCTGTTCTGTTTTGTAATTCAGTTCAAGTGTAACGGTTTTTACATTCCCTCTATCAGTGATACCTTATGAGAAGTGTCCTTTTCTGTGTGACTTATTTCACTTAGAATCGTCGTAGCTAAATCCACTCATCATGCTGCTACTAACCTTATGACATTGATTTCATGGCTGAGTGATATTCCATTGTACATAAGGACCACAACTTCTTTATCCATTTTTCTCTTTCCTGGGATATTTAAGGTGGAATGAAGTGGAGGTCCTTGTCAACAGAGCAGCCCTCAACTTTGGGGTGCTTGTGTCTTGCTGATTTTTCATTTTCCCAATTTATACCCCCATGAGTGGAAGTGCCCTATGCTCTCTAAGCTGTGTTTTTCAGATGTTTCAGGACACACCGTACACTTCTCCAGAGTGGCTGTTGGCAATTTACATCCCGCCCATCAGTGTAGCAAGGCTCCCATTTCTCCATGGCCTGTCCTGCATTTCTGGTTTTGACACTTTTTTCAGCATGGCCCTTTTGACCGATGGGAAGCGAGACTTCTCTGTAGTGCTGATTTGCCTTTCCAGGTTGCTTGGTTGGCCAAAAAGGGCGTATGCGTTTTTTCCTGAATATATTCAGGAAAAAACGCATACGCCCTTTTTGGCCAAGGGCATCATTGTCAACGTTTTGCCGCTTTTCATGTGCTTTAAAGGCGATTCGTATCTACCTCCTGAAATCTGTTTCGTGCAATTCTGCCTTGATTTCAAATCCTCTTCTTTGCCTTCCCTCAATATATTTGTGGACGAGAGTTATCATTTATAACTCTGCAGGTTTGTGAATTGCAGTGCCCTGAACCTCCATTTTACAACTCGCTTTTTTGGGAGCTGGCCGCAAAAGCGCAGGATGGCTTCAGGCCCTGTTCTGGTTCCGGGGGGCAGGCTGAGCCTGTGGTTAATTCTTCTTCCTGATGGGAAAATAGAGTGACCTGTGCCTGTCCCGACACCAAGAGCTAGTCTCTCGTTGGTTCCCCGTCTTCCCGTTCATCCTCAGGACAAATTGCAACCTGTACGGACAGGAGGTTAAAGGTGCTGATGCTCCAAGTAGGGAGATTGCTAGTAAAGTGGCTGGAATGGCGAACCCGGGCACAAGGAGATGAGAAATGAGGTGCGTTTTAGAAACCTTTCCCCATCACACGGTGTACCATCTTCTGGGTTTCTCATGCATGTTTTTGATGTAGGAAGATGCCCTTGAACCTGGAGATTTGGGACCCATGCGATGGGTACCACGCAGTATTACTTTAAAGGGTCTGCGTTTGCTCACCCAACCTCACCAAACCTCTCAGCCCCAAGAGTGTCCACCCTTATGTCTCATCCAGCTGTGGGTCTAGATATGGTCAATCCAGGTTGCATCACAGCCCCTGAACTCATTGTGTAAGAATTTCTATCTCTTTCACTGTCGTTGTTTCATGGGTTTTTCAAAGTAATTTATTTTCATAATGGGGTTTAGCTGCTTTTCACGGCTGTGTTTATGCCGCTTTACACCCACTTGACACACTAACAGAGAGATATCAATACATAGGTTTTAAGATTATTACTAGTCAGATATATTCTTGTGCGGTGAATAGGGTGTGTTGAGTCCAGTTCTCTGAGCAAGGAGTAGGTCTTGTCTACTACATATTGGGTTTATGGAACGGTATCTGAGCTAATTTGATACCCTTGTTTTATGTATCACCCCACCTCACCTTTCCCGTTAAGCAGCCATAGTCTGTTTTCTGCATGTGTGACTCTGTTCTGTTTTGTAATTCAGTTCAAGTGTAACGGTTTTTACATTCCCTCTATCAGTGATACCTTATGAGAAGTGTCCTTTTCTGTGTGACTTATTTCAGTTAGAATCGTCGTACCTAAATCCACTCATCAAGCTGCTACTAACCTTATGACATTGATTTCATGGCTGAGTGATATTCCATTGTACATAAGGACCACAACTTCTTTATCCATTTTTCTCTTTCCTGGGATATTTAAGGTGGAATGAAGTGGAGGTCCTTGTCAACAGAGCAGCCCTCAACTTTGGGGTGCTTGTGTCTTGCTGATTTTTCATTTTCCCAATTTATACCCCCATGAGTGGAAGTGCCCTATGCTCTCTAAGATGTGTTTTTCAGATGTTTCAGGACACACCGTACACTTCTCCAGAGTGGCTGTTGGCAATTTACATCCCGCCCATCAGTGTAGCAAGGCTCCCATTTCTGCATGGCCTGTACTGCATTTCTGGTTTTGACACTTTTTTCATCATGGCCCTTTTGACCGATGGGAAGCGAGACTTCTCTGTAGCGCTGATTTGCCTTTCCAGGTTGCTTGGTTGGCCAAAAAGGGCGTATGCGTTTTTTCCTGAATATATTCAGGAAAAAACGCATACGCCCTTTTTGGCCAAGGGCATCATTGTCAACGTTTTGCCGCTTTTCATGTGCTTTAATGGCGATTCGTATCTACCTCCTGAAATCTGTTTCCTGAAATTCTGCCTTGATTTCAAATCCTCTTCTTTGCCTTCCCTCAATATATTTGTGGACGAGAGTTATCATTTATAACTCTGCAGGTTTGTGAATTGCAGTGCCCTGAACCTCCATTTTACAACTCGCTTTTTTGGGAGCTGGCCGCAAAAGCGCAGGATGGCTTCAGGCCCTGTTCTGGTTCCGGGAGACAGGCTGAGCCTGTGGTTAATTCTTCTTCCTGATGGGAAAATAGAGTGACCTGTGCCTGTCCCAACACCAAGAGCTAGTCTCTCGTTGGTTCCCCATCTTCCCGTTCATCCTCAGGACAAATTGCAACCTGTACGGAACAGGAGGTTAAAGGTGCTGATGCTCCAAGTAGGGAGATTGCTAGTAAAGCGGCTGGAATGGCGAACCCGGGCACAAGGAGATGAGAAATGAGGTGCGTTTTAGAAACCTTTCCCCATCACATGGTGTACCATCTTCTGGGTTTCTCATGCATGTTTTCGATGTAGGAAGATGCCCTTGAAGCTGGAGATTTGGGACCCATTCGATGGGTACCACGAAGTATTACTTTAAAGGGGCTGCGTTTGCTCACCCAACCTCACCAAACCTCTCAGCCCCAAGAGTGTCCACCCTTATGTCTCATCCAGCTGTGGGTCTAGATATGGTCAATCCAGGTTGCATCACAGCCCCTGAACTCATTGTGTAAGAATTTCTCTCTCTTTCACTGTCGTTGTTTCATGGGTTTTTCAAAGTAATTTATTTTCATAATGGGGTTTAGCTGCTTTTCACGGCTGTGTTTATGCCGCTTTACACCCACTTGACACACTAACAGAGAGATATCAATACATAGGTTTTAAGATTATTACTAGTCAGATATGTTCTTGTGCGGTGAATAGGGCGTGTTGAGTCCAGTTCTCTGAGCAAGGAGTAGGTCTTGTCTACTACATATTGGGTTTATGGAACGGTATCTGAGCTAATTTGATACCCTTGTTTTATGTATCACCCCACCTCACCTTTCCCGTTAAGCAGCCATAGTCTGTTTTCTGCATGTGTGACTCTGTTCTGTTTTGTAATTCAGTTCAAGTGTAACGGTTTTTACATTCCCTCTAAAAGTGATACCTTATGAGAAGTGTCCTTTTCTGTGTGACTTATTTCACTTAGAATCGTCGTACCTAAATCCACTCATCATGCTGCTACTAACCGTATGACATTGATTTCATGGCTGAGTGATATTCCATTGTACATAAAGACCACAACTTTATTATCCATTTTTCTCTTTCCTGGGATATTAAAGGTGGAATGAAGTGGAGGTCCTTGTCAAAAGAGCAGCCCTCAACTTTGCGTGCTTGTGTCTTGCTGATTTTTAATTTTCCCAATTTATACACCCATGAGTGGAAGTGCCCTATGCTCTCTAAGCTGTGTTTTTCAGATGTTTCAGGACACACCGTACACTTCTCCAGAGTGGCTGTTGGCAATTTACATCCCGCCCATCAGTGTAGCAAGGCTCCCATTTCTCCATGGCCTGTCCTGCATTTCTGGTTTTGACACTTTTTTCAGCATGGCCCTTTTGACCGATGGGAAGCGAGACTTCTCTGTAGCGCTGATTTGCCTTTCCAGGTTGCTTCGTTGGCCAAAAAGGGCGTATGCGTTTTTTCCTGAATATATTCAGGAAAAAACGCATACGCCCTTTTTGGCCAAGGGCATCATTGTCAACGTTTTGCCGCTTTTCATGTGCTTTAAAGGCGATTCGTATCTACCTCCTGAAATCTGTTTCGTGCAATTCTGCCTTGACTTCAAATCCTCTTCTTTGCCTTCCCTCAATATATTTGTGGACGAGAGTTATCATTTATAACTCTGCAGGTTTGTGAATTGCAGTACCCTGAACCTCCATTTTACGACTCGCTTTTTTGGGAGCTGGCCGCAAAAGCGCAGGATGGCTTCAGGCCCTGTTCTGGTTCCGGGGGGCAGGCTGAGCCTGTGGTTAATTCTTCTTCCTGATGGGAAAATAGAGTGACCTGTGCCTGTCCCGACACCAAGAGCTAGTCTCTCGTTGGTTCCCCGTCTTCCCGTTCATCCTCAGGACAAATTGCAACCTGTACGGAACAGGAGGTAAAAGGTGCTGATGCTCCAAGTAGGGAGATTGCTAGTAAAGCGGCTGGAATGGCGAACCCGGGCACAAGGAGATGAGAAATGAGGTGCGTTTTAGAAACCTTTCCCCATCACACGGTGTACCATCTTCTGGGTTTCTCATGCATGTTTTCGATGTAGGAAGATGCCCTTGAACCTGGAGATTTGGGACCCATGCGATGGGTACCACGCAGTATTAATTTAAAGGGTCTGCGTTTGCTCACCCAACCTCACCAATCCTCTCAGCCCCAAGAGTGTCCACCCTTATGTCTCATCTAGCTGTGGGTCTAGATATGGTCAATCCAGGTTGCATCACAGCCCCTGAACTCATTGTGTAAGAATTTCTATCTCTTTCACTGTCGTTGTTTCATGGGTTTTTCAAAGTAATTTATTTTCATAATGGGGTTTAGCTGCTTTTCACGGCTGTGTTTATGCCGCTTTACACCCACTTGACACACTAACAGAGAGATATCAATACATAGGTTTTAAGATTATTACTAGTCAGATATATTCTTGTGCGGTGAATAGGGCGTGTTGAGTCCAGTTCTCTGAGCAAGGAGTAGGTCTTGTCTACTACATATTGGGTTTATGGAATGGTATCTGAGCTAATTTGATACCCTTGTTTTATGTATCACCCCACCTCACCTTTCCCGTTAAGCAGCCATAGTGTGTTTTCTGCATGTGTGACTCTGTTCTGTTTTGTAATTCAGTTCAAGTGTAACGGTTTTTACATTCCCTCTATCAGTGATACCTTATGAGAAGTGTCCTTTTCTGTGTGACTTATTTCACTTAGAATCGTCGTACTTAAATCCACTCATCATGCTGCTACTAACCTTATGACATTGATTTCATGGCTGAGTGATATTCCATTGTACATAAGGACCAGAACTTCTTTATCCATTTTTCTCTTTCCTGGGATATTTAAGGTGGAATGAAGTGGAGGTCCTTGTCAACAGAACAGCCCTAAACTTTGGGGTGCTTGTGTCTTGCTGATTTTTCATTTTCCCAATTTATACCCCCATGAGTGGAAGTGCCCTATGCTCTCTAAGCTGTGTTTTTCAGATGTTTCAGGACACACCGTACACTTCTCCAGAGTGGCTGTTGGCAATTTACATCCCGCCTATCAGTGTAGCAAGGCTCTCATTTCTCCATGGCCTGTCCTGCATTTCTGGTTTTGACACATTTTTCAGCATGGCCCTTTTGACCGATGGGAAGTGAGACTTCTTTGTAGCGCTGATTTGCCTTTCCAGGTTGCTTGGTTGGCCAAAAAGGGCGTATGCGTTTTTTCCTGAATATATTCAGGAAAAAACGCATACGCCCTTTTTGGCCAAGGGCATCATTGTCAACATTTTGCCGCTTTTCATGTGCTTTAAAGGCGATTCGAATCTACCTCCTGAAATCTGTTTCCTGCAATTCTGCCTTGATTTCAAATCCTCTTCTTTGCCTTCCCTCAATATATTTGTGGACGAGAGTTATCATTTATAACTCTGCAGGTTTGTGAATTGCAGTGCCCTGAACCTCCATTTTACAACTCGCTTTTTTGGGAGCTGGCCGCAAAAGCGCAGGATGTCTTCAGGCCCTGTTCTGGTTCCGGGGGGCAGGCTGAGCCTGTGGTTAATTCTTCTTCCTGATGGGAAAATAGAGTGACCTGTGCCTGTCCCAACACCAAGAGCTAGTCTCTCGTTCGTTCCCCGTCTTCCCGTTCATCCTCAGGACAAATTGCAACCTGTACGGAACAGGAGGTTAAAGGTGCTGATGCTCCTAGTAGGGAGATTGCTAGTAAAGCGGCTGGAATGGCGAACCCGGGCACAAGGAGATGAGAAATGAGGTGCGTTTTAGAAACCTTTCCCCATCACACGGTATACTATCTTCTGGGTTTCTCATGCATGTTTTCGATGTAGGAAGATGCCCTGGAAGCTGGAGATTTGGGACCCATGCGATGGGTACCACGAAGTATTACTTTAAAGGGTCTGCGTTTGCTCACCCTACCTCACCAAACCTCTCAGCCCCAAGAGTGTCCACCCTTATGTCTCATCCAGCTGTGGGTCTAGATATGGTCAATCCAGGTTGCATCACAGCCCCTGAACGCATTGTGTAAGAATTTCTCTCTCTTTCACTGTCGTTGTTTCATGGGTTTTTCAAAGTAATTTATTTTCATAATGGGGTTTAGCTGCTTTTCACTGCTGTGTTTATGCTGCTTTACACCCACTTGACACACTAACAGAGAGATATCAATACATAGGTTTTAAGATAATTACTAGTCAGATATATTCTTGTGCGGTGAATAGGGCGTGTTGAGTCCAGTTCTCTGAGCAAGGAGTAGGTCTTGTCTACTACATATTGGGTTTATGGAACGGTATCTGAGCTAATTTGATACCCTTGTTTTATGTATCACCCCACCTCACCTTTCCCGTTAAGCAGCCATAGTCTGTTTTCTGCATGTGTGACTCTGTTCTGTTTTGTAATTCAGTTCAAGTGTAACGGTTTTTACATTCCCTCTAAAAGTGATACCTTATGAGAAGTGTCCTTTTCTGTGTGACTTATTTCACTTAGAATCGTCGTACCTAAATCCACTCATCATGCTGCTACTAACCTTATGACATTGATTTCATGGCTGAGTGATATTCCATTGTACATAAGGACCACAACTTCTTTATCCATTTTTCTCTTTCCTTGGATATTTAAGGTGGAATGAAGTGGAGGTCCTTGTCAACAGAGCAGCCCTCAACTTTGGGGTGCTTGTGTCTTGCTGATTTTTCATTTTCCCAATTTATACCCCCATGAGTGGAAGTGCCCTATGCTCTCTAAGCTGTGTTTTTTAGATGTTTCAGGACTCACCGTACACTTCTCCAGAGTGGCTGTTGGCAATTTACATCCCGCCCATCAGTGTAGCAAGGCTCCCATTTCTCCATGGCCTGTCCTGCATTTCTGGTTTTGACACTTTTTTCAGCATGGCCCTTTTGACCGATGGGAAGCGAGACTTCTCTGTAGCGCTTATTTGCCTTTCCAGGTTGCTTGGTTGGCCAAAAAGGGCGTATGCGTTTTTTCCTGAATATATTCAGGAAAAAACGCATACGCCCTTTTTGGCCAAGGGCATCATTGTCAACATTTTGCTGCTTTTCATGTGCTTTAAAGGCGATTCGAATCTACCTCCTGAAATCTGTTTCCTGCAATTCTGCCTTGATTTCAAATCCTCTTCTTTGCCTTCCCTCAATATATTTGTGGACGAGAGTTATCATTTATAACTCTGCAGGTTTGTGAATTGCAGTGCCCTGAACCTCCATTTTACAACTCGCTTTTTTGGGAGCTGGCCGCAAAAGCGCCGGATGTCTTCAGGCCCTGTTCTGGTTCCGGGGGGCAGGCTGAGCCTGTGGTTAATTCTTCTTCCTGATGGGAAAATAGAGTGACCTGTGCCTGTCCCAACACCAAGAGCTAGTCTCTCGTTGGTTCCCCGTCTTCCCGTTCATCCTCAGGACAAATTGCAACCTGTACGGAACAGGAGGTTAAAGGTGCTGATGCTCCTAGTAGGGAGATTGCTAGTAAAGCGGCTGGAATGGCGAACCCGGGCACAAGGAGATGAGAAATGAGGTGCGTTTTAGAAACCTTTCCCCATCACACGGTATACTATCTTCTGGGTTTCTCATGCATGTTTTCGATGTAGGAAGATGCCCTGGAAGCTGGAGATTTGGGACCCATGCGATGGGTACCACGAAGTATTACTTTAAAGGGTCTGCGTTTGCTCACCCAACCTCACCAAACCTCTCAGCCCCAAGAGTGTCCACCCTTATGTCTCATCCAGCTGTGGGTCTAGATATGGTCAATCCAGGTTGCATCACAGCCCCTGAACGCATTGTGTAAGAATTTCTCTCTCTTTCACTGTCGTTGTTTCATGGGTTTTTCAAAGTAATTTATTTTCATAATGGGGTTTAGCTGCTTTTCACTGCTGTGTTTATGCCGCTTTACACCCACTTGATACACTAACAGAGAGATATCAATACATAGGTTTTAAGATTATTACTAGTCAGATATATTTTGTGCGGTGAATAGGGCGTGTTGAGTCCAGTTCTCTGAGCAAGGAGTAGGTCTTGTCTATTACATATTGGGTTTATGGAACGGTATCTGAGCTAATTTGATACCCTTGTTTTATGTATCACCCCACCTCACCTTTCCCGTTAAGCAGCCATAGTCTGTTTTCTGCATGTGTGACTCTGGTCTGTTTTGTAATTCAGTTCAAGTGCAACGGTTTTTACATTCCCTCTATCAGTGATACCTTATGAGAAGTGTCCTTTTCTGTGTGACTTATTTCACTTAGAATCGTCGTACCTAAATCCACTCATCATGCTGCCACTAACCTTATGACATTGATTTCATGGCTGAGTGATATTCCATTGTACATAAGGACCACAACTTCTTTATCCATTTTTCTCTTTCCTGGGATATTTAAGGTGGAATGAAGTGGAGGTCCTTGTCAACAGAGCAGCCCTCAACTTTGGGGTTCTTGTGTCTTGCTGATTTTTCATTTTCCCAATTTATACCCCCATGAGTGGAAGTGCCCTATGCTCTCTAAGATGTGTTTTTCAGATGTTTCAGGACACACCGTACACTTCTCCAGAGTGGCTGTTGGCAATTTACATCCCGCCCATCAGTGTAGCAAGGCTCCCATTTCTGCATGGCCTGTACTGCATTTCTGGTTTTGACACTTTTTTCATCATGGCCCTTTTGACCGATGGGAAGCGAGACTTCTCTGTAGCGCTGATTTGCCTTTCCAGGTTGCTTGGTTGGCCAAAAAGGGCGTATGCGTTTTTTCCTGAATATATTCAGGAAAAAACGCATACGCCCTTTTTGGCCAAGGGCATCATTGTCAACGTTTTGCCGCTTTTCATGTGCTTTAAAGGCGATTCGTATCTACCTCCTGAAATCTGTTTCCTGCAATTCTGCCTTGATTTCAAATCCTCTTCTTTGCCTTCCCTCAATATATTTGTGGACGAGAGTTATCATTTATAACTCTGCAGGTTTGTGAATTGCACTGCCCTGAACCTCCATTTTACAACTCGCTTTTTTGGGAGCTGGCCGCAAAAGCGCAGGATGGCTTCAGGCCCTGTTCTGGTTCCGGGAGGCAGGCTGAGCCTGTGGTTAATTCTTCTTCCTGATGGGAAAATAGAGTGACCTGTGCCTGTCCCAACACCAAGAGCTAGTCTCTCGTTGGTTCCCCATCTTCCCGTTCATCCTCAGGACAAATTGCAACCTGTACGGAACAGGAGGTTAAAGGTGCTGATGCTCCAAGTAGGGAGATTGCTAGTAAAGCGGCTGGAATGGCGAACCCGGGCACAAGGAGATGAGAAATGAGGTGCGTTTTAGAAACCTTTCCCCATCACATGGTGTACCATCTTCTGGGTTTCTCATGCATGTTTTCGATGTAGGAAGATGCCCTTGAAGCTGGAGATTTGGGACCCATTCGATGGGTACCACGAAGTATTACTTTAAAGGGTCTGCATTTGCTCACCCAACCTCACCAAACCTCTCAGCCCCAAGAGTGTCCACCCTTATGTCTCATCCAGCTGTGGGTCTAGATATGGTCAATCCAGGTTGCATCACAGCCCCTGAACGCATTGTGTAAGAATTTCTCTCTCTTTCACTGTCATTGTTTCATGGGTTTTTCAAAGTAATTTATTTTCATAATGGGGTTTAGCTGCTTTTCACTGCTGTGTTTATGCTGCTTTACACCCACTTGACACACTAACAGAGAGATATCAATACATAGGTTTTAAGATTATTACTAGTCAGATATATTCTTGTGCGGTGAATAGGGCGTGTTGAGTCCAGTTCTCTGAGCAAGGAGTAGGTCTTGTCTACTACATATTGGGTTTATGGAACGGTATCTGAGCTAATTTGATACCCTTGTTTTATGTATCACCCCACCTCACCTTTCCCGTTAAGCAGCCATAGTCTGTTTTCTGCATGTGTGACTCTGTTCTGTTTTGTAATTCAGTTCAAGTGTAACGGTTTTTACATTCCCTCTAAAAGTGATACCTTATGAGAAGTGTCCTTTTCTGTGTGACTTATTTCACTTAGAATCGTCGTACCTAAATCCACTCATCATGCTGCTACTAACCTTATGACATTGATTTCATGGCTGAGTGATATTCCATTGTACATAAGGACCACAACTTCTTTATCCATTTTTCTCTTTCCTGGGATATTTAAGGTGGAATGAAGTGGAGGTCCTTGTCAACAGAGCAGCCCTCAACTTTGGGGTGCTTGTGTCTTGCTGATTTTTCATTTTCCCAATTTATACCCCCATGAGTGGAAGTGCCCTATGCTCTCTAAGCTGTGTTTTTTAGATGTTTCAGGACTCACCGTACACTTCTCCAGAGTGGCTGTTGGCAATTTACATCCCGCCCATCAGTGTAGCAAGGCTCCCATTTCTCCATGGCCTGTCCTGCATTTCTGGTTTTGACACTTTTTTCAGCATGGCCCTTTTGACCGATGGGAAGCGAGACTTCTCTGTAGCGCTGATTTGCCTTTCCAGGTTGCTTGGTTGGCCAAAAAGGGCGTATGCGTTTTTTCCTGAATATATTCAGGAAAAAACGCATACGCCCTTTTTGGCCAAGGGCATCATTGTCAACATTTTGCCGCTTTTCATGTGCTTTAAAGGCGATTCGAATCTACCTCCTGAAATCTGTTTCCTGCAATTCTGCCTTGATTTCAAATCCTCTTCTTTGCCTTCCCTCAATATATTTGTGGACGAGAGTTATCATTTATAACTCTGCAGGTTTGTGAATTGCAGTGCCCTGAACCTCCATTTTACAACTCGCTTTTTTGGGAGCTGGCCGCAAAAGCGCAGGATGTCTTCAGGCCCTGTTCTGGTTCCGGGGGGCAGGCTGAGCCTGTGGTTAATTCTTCTTCCTGATGGGAAAATAGAGTGACCTGTGCCTGTCCCAACACCAAGAGCTAGTCTCTCGTTGGTTCCCCGTCTTCCCGTTCATCCTCAGGACAAATTGCAACCTGTACGGAACAGGAGGTTAAAGGTGCTGATGCTCCTAGTAGGGAGATTGCTAGTAAAGCGGCTGGAATGGCGAACCCGGGCACAAGGAGATGAGAAATGAGGTGCGTTTTAGAAACCTTTCCCCATCACACGGTATACTATCTTCTGGGTTTCTCATGCATGTTTTCGATGTAGGAAGATGCCCTGGAAGCTGGAGATTTGGGACCCATGCGATGGGTACCACGAAGTATTACTTTAAAGGGTCTGCGTTTGCTCACCCAACCTCACCAAACCTCTCAGCCCCAAGAGTGTCCACCCTTATGTCTCATCCAGCTGTGGGTCTAGATATGGTCAATCCAGGTTGCATCACAGCCCCTGAACGCATTGTGTAAGAATTTCTCTCTCTTTCACTGTCGTTGTTTCATGGGTTTTTCAAAGTAATTTATTTTCATAATGGGGTTTAGCTGCTTTTCACTGCTGTGTTTATGCCGCTTTACACCCACTTGATACACTAACAGAGAGATATCAATACATAGGTTTTAAGATTATTACTAGTCAGATATATTCTTGTGCGGTGAATAGGGCGTGTTGAGTCCAGTTCTCTGAGCAAGGAGTAGGTCTTGTCTATTACATATTGGGTTTATGGAACGGTATCTGAGCTAATTTGATACCCTTGTTTTATGTATCACCCCACCTCACCTTTCCCGTTAAGCAGCCATAGTGTGTTTTCTGCATGTGTGACTCTGGTCTGTTTTGTAATTCAGTTCAAGTGTAACGGTTTTTACATTCCCTCTAAAAGTGATACCTTATGAGAAGTGTCCTTTTCTGTGTGACTTATTTCACTTAGAATCGTCGTACCTAAATCCACTCATCATGCTGCCACTAACCTTATGACATTGATTTCATGGCTGAGTGATATTCCATTGTACATAAGGACCACAACTTCTTTATCCATTTTTCTCTTTCCTGGGATATTTAAGGTGGAATGAAGTGGAGGTCCTTGTCAACAGAGCAGCCCTCAACTTTGGGGTGCTTGTGTCTTGCTGATTTTTCATTTTCCCAATTTATACCCCCATGAGTGGAAGTGCCCTATGCTCTCTAAGATGTGTTTTTCAGATGTTTCAGGACACACCGTACACTTCTCCAGAGTGGCTGTTGGCAATTTACATCCCGCCCATCAGTGTAGCAAGGCTCCCATTTCTGCATGGCCTGTACTGCATTTCTGGTTTTGACACTTTTTTCATCATGGCCCTTTTGACCGATGGGAAGCGAGACTTCTCTGTAGCGCTGATTTGCCTTTCCAGGTTGCTTGGTTGGCCAAAAAGGGCGTATGCGTTTTTTCCTGAATATATTCAGGAAAAAACGCATACGCCCTTTTTGGCCAAGGGCATCATTGTCAACGTTTTGCCGCTTTTCATGTGCTTTAAAGGGGATTCGTATCTACCTCCTGAAATCTGTTTCCTGCAATTCTGCCTTGATTTCAAATCCTCTTCTTTGCCTTCCCTCAATATATTTGTGGACGAGAGTTATCATTTATAACTCTGCAGGTTTGTGAATTGCACTGCCCTGAACCTCCATTTTACAACTCGCTTTTTTGGGAGCTGGCCGCAAAAGCGCAGGATGGCTTCAGGCCCTGTTCTGGTTCCGGGAGGCAGGCTGAGCCTGTGGTTAATTCTTCTTCCTGATGGGAAAATAGAGTGACCTGTGCCTGTCCCAACACCAAGAGCTAGTCTCTCGTTGGTTCCCCATCTTCCCGTTCATCCTCAGGACAAATTGCAACCTGTACGGAACAGGAGGTTAAAGGTGCTGATGCTCCAAGTAGGGAGATTGCTAGTAAAGCGGCTGGAATGGCGAACCCGGGCACAAGGAGATGAGAAATGAGGTGCGTTTTAGAAACCTTTCCCCATCACATGGTGTACCATCTTCTGGGTTTCTCATGCATGTTTTCGATGTAGGAAGATGCCCTTGAAGCTGGAGATTTGGGACCCATTCGATGGGTACCACGAAGTATTACTTTAAAGGGTCTGCGTTTGCTCACCCAACCTCACCAAACCTCTCAGCCCCAAGAGTGTCCACCCTTATGTCTCATCCAGCTGTGGGTCTAGATATGGTCAATCCAGGTTGCATCACAGCCCCTGAACGCATTGTGTAAGAATTTCTCTCTCTTTCACTGTCGTTGTTTCATGGGTTTTTCAAAGTAATTTATTTTCATAATGGGGTTTAGCTGCTTTTCACTGCTGTGTTTATGCTGCTTTACACCCACTTGACACACTAACAGAGAGATATCAATACATAGGTTTTAAGATTATTACTAGTCAGATATATTCTTGTGCGGTGAATAGGGCGTGTTGAGTCCAGTTCTCTGAGCAAGGAGTAGGTCTTGTCTACTACATATTGGGTTTATGGAACGGTATCTGAGCTAATTTGATACCCTTGTTTTATGTATCACCCCACCTCACCTTTCCCGTTAAGCAGCCATAGTCTGTTTTCTGCATGTGTGACTCTGTTCTGTTTTGTAATTCAGTTCAAGTGTAACGGTTTTTACATTCCCTCTAAAAGTGATACCTTATGAGAAGTGTCCTTTTCTGTGTGACTTATTTCACTTAGAATCGTCGTACCTAAATCCACTCATCATGCTGCTACTAACCTTATGACATTGATTTCATGGCTGAGTGATATTCCATTGTACATAAGGACCACAACTTCTTTATCCATTTTTCTCTTTCCTTGGATATTTAAGGTGGAATGAAGTGGAGGTCCTTGTCAACAGAGCAGCCCTCAACTTTGGGGTGCTTGTGTCTTGCTGATTTTTCATTTTCCCAATTTATACCCCCATGAGTGGAAGTGCCCTATGCTCTCTAAGCTGTGTTTTTTAGATGTTTCAGGACTCACCGTACACTTCTCCAGAGTGGCTGTTGGCAATTTACATCCCGCCCATCAGTGTAGCAAGGCTCCCATTTCTCCATGGCCTGTCCTGCATTTCTGGTTTTGACACTTTTTTCAGCATGGCCCTTTTGACCGATGGGAAGCGAGACTTCTCTGTAGCGCTGATTTGCCTTTCCAGGTTGCTTGGTTGGCCAAAAAGGGCGTATGCGTTTTTTCCTGAATATATTCAGGAAAAAACGCATACGCCCTTTTTGGCCAAGGGCATCATTGTCAACATTTTGCCGCTTTTCATGTGCTTTAAAGGCGATTCGAATCTACCTCCTGAAATCTGTTTCCTGCAATTCTGCCTTGATTTCAAATCCTCTTCTTTGCCTTCCCTCAATATATTTGTGGACGAGAGTTATCATTTATAACTCTGCAGGTTTGTGAATTGCAGTGCCCTGAACCTCCATTTTACAACTCGCTTTTTTGGGAGCTGGCCGCAAAAGCGCAGGATGTCTTCAGGCCCTGTTCTGGTTCCGGGGGGCAGGCTGAGCCTGTGGTTAATTCTTCTTCCTGATGGGAAAATAGAGTGACCTGTGCCTGTCCCAACACCAAGAGCTAGTCTCTCGTTGGTTCCCCGTCTTCCCGTTCATCCTCAGGACAAATTGCAACCTGTACGGAACAGGAGGTTAAAGGTGCTGATGCTCCTAGTAGGGAGATTGCTAGTAAAGCGGCTGGAATGGCGAACCCGGGCACAAGGAGATGAGAAATGAGGTGCGTTTTAGAAACCTTTCCCCATCACACGGTATACTATCTTCTGGGTTTCTCATGCATGTTTTCGATGTAGGAAGATGCCCTGGAAGCTGGAGATTTGGGACCCATGCGATGGGTACCACGAAGTATTACTTTAAAGGGTCTGCGTTTGCTCACCCAACCTCACCAAACCTCTCAGCCCCAAGAGTGTCCACCCTTATGTCTCATCCAGCTGTGGGTCTAGATATGGTCAATCCAGGTTGCATCACAGCCCCTGAACGCATTGTGTAAGAATTTCTCTCTCTTTCACTGTCGTTGTTTCATGGGTTTTTCAAAGTAATTTATTTTCATAATGGGGTTTAGCTGCTTTTCACTGCTGTGTTTATGCCGCTTTACACCCACTTGATACACTAACAGAGAGATATCAATACATAGGTTTTAAGATTATTACTAGTCAGATATATTCTTGTGCGGTGAATAGGGCGTGTTGAGTCCAGTTCTCTGAGCAAGGAGTAGGTCTTGTCTATTACATATTGGGTTTATGGAACGGTATCTGAGCTAATTTGATACCCTTGTTTTATGTATCACCCCACCTCACCTTTCCCGTTAAGCAGCCATAGTGTGTTTTCTGCATGTGTGACTCTGTTCTGTTTTGTAATTCAGTTCAAGTGTAACGGTTTTTACATTCCCTCTATCAGTGATACCTTATGAGAAGTGTCCTTTTCTGTGTGACTTATTTCACTTAGAATCGTCGTACCTAAATCCACTCATCATGCTGCTACTAACCTTATGACATTGATTTCATGGCTGAGTGATATTCCATTGTACATAAGGACCACAACTTCTTTATCCATTTTTCTCTTTCCTGGGATATTTAAGGTGGAATGAAGTGGAGGTCCTTGTCAACAGAGCAGCCCTCAACTTTGGGGTGCTTGTGTCTTGCTGATTTTTCATTTTCCCAATTTATACCCCCATGAGTGGAAGTGCCCTATGCTCTCTAAGATGTGTTTTTCAGATGTTTCAGGACACACCGTACACTTCTCCAGAGTGGCTGTTGGCAATTTACATCCCGCCCATCAGTGTAGCAAGGCTCCCATTTCTGCATGGCCTGTACTGCATTTCTGGTTTTGACACTTTTTTCATCATGGCCCTTTTGACCGATGGGAAGCGAGACTTCTCTGTAGCGATGATTTGCCTTTCCAGGTTGCTTGGTTGGCCAAAAAGGGCGTATGCGTTTTTTCCTGAATATATTCAGGAAAAAACGCATACGCCCTTTTTGGCCAAGGGCATCATTGTCAACGTTTTGCCGCTTTTCATGTGCTTTAAAGGCGATTCGTATCTACCTCCTGAAATCTGTTTCCTGCAATTCTGCCTTGATTTCAAATCCTCTTCTTTGCCTTCCCTCAATATATTTGTGGACGAGAGTTATCATTTATAACTCTGCAGGTTTGTGAATTGCAGTGCCCTGAACCTCCATTTTACAACTCGCTTTTTTGGGAGCTGGCCGCAAAAGCGCAGGATGGCTTCAGGCCCTGTTCTGGTTCCGGGGGGCAGGCTGAGCCTGTGGTTAATTCTTCTTCCTGATGGGAAAATAGAGTGACCTGTGCCTGTCCCGACACCAAGAGCTAGTCTCTCGTTGGTTCCCCGTCTTCCCGTTCATCCTCAGGACAAATTGCAACCTGTACGGAACAGGAGGTTAAAGGTGCTGATGCTCCAAGTAGGGAGATTGCTAGTAAAGCGGCTGGAATGGCGAACCCGGGCACAAAGAGATGAGAAATGAGGTGCGTTTTAGAAACCTTTCCCCATCACACGGTATACTATCTTCTGGGTTTCTCATGCATGTTTTCGATGTAGGAAGATGCCCTGGAAGCTGGAGATTTGGGACCCATGCGATGGGTACCACGAAGTATTACTTTAAAGGGTCTGCATTTGCTCACCCAACCTCACCAAACCTCTCAGCCCCAAGAGTGTCCACCCTTATGTCTCATCCAGCTGTGGGTCTAGATATGGTCAATCCAGGTTGCATCACAGCCCCTGAACGCATTGTGTAAGAATTTCTCTCTCTTTCACTGTCGTTGTTTCATGGGTTTTTCAAAGTAATTTATTTTCATAATGGGGTTTAGCTGCTTTTCACTGCTGTGTTTATGCCGCTTTACACCCACTTGATACACTAACAGAGAGATATCAATACATAGGTTTTAAGATTATTACTAGTCAGATATATTCTTGTGCGGTGAATAGGGCGTGTTGAGTCCAGTTCTCTGAGCAAGGAGTAGGTCTTGTCTATTACATATTGGGTTTATGGAACGGTATCTGAGCTAATTTGATACCCTTGTTTTATGTATCACCCCACCTCACCTTTCCCGTTAAGCAGCCATAGTGTGTTTTCTGCATGTGTGACTCTGTTCTGTTTTGTAATTCAGTTCAAGTGTAACGGTTTTAACATTCCCTCTATCAGTGATACCTTATGAGAAGTGTCCTTTTCTGTGTGACTTATTTCACTTAGAATCGTCGTACCTAAATCCACTCATCATGCTGCTACTAACCTTATGACATTGATTTCATGGCTGAGTGATATTCCATTGTACATAAGGACCACAACTTCTTTATCCATTTTTCTCTTTCCTGGGATATTTAAGGTGGAATGAAGTGGAGGTCCTTGTCAACAGAGCAGCCCTCAACTTTGGGGTGCTTGTGTCTTGCTGATTTTTCATTTTCCCAATTTATACCCCCATGAGTGGAAGTGCCCTATGCTCTCTAAGATGTGTTTTTCAGATGTTTCAGGACACACCGTACACTTCTCCAGAGTGGCTGTTGGCAATTTACATCCCGCCCATCAGTGTAGCAAGGCTCCCATTTCTGCATGGCCTGTACTGCATTTCTGGTTTTGACACTTTTTTCATCATGGCCCTTTTGACCGATGGGAAGCGAGACTTCTCTGTAGCGCTGATTTGCCTTTCCAGGTTGCTTGGTTGGCCAAAAAGGGCGTATGCGTTTTTTCCTGAATATATTCAGGAAAAAACGCATACGCCCTTTTTGGCCAAGGGCATCATTGTCAACGTTTTGCCGCTTTTCATGTGCTTTAAAGGCGATTCGTATCTACCTCCTGAAATCTGTTTCCTGCAATTCTGCCTTGATTTCAAATCCTCTTCTTTGCCTTCCCTCAATATATTTGTGGACGAGAGTTATCATTTATAACTCTGCAGGTTTGTGAATTGCAGTGCCCTGAACCTCCATTTTACAACTCGCTTTTTTGGGAGCTGGCCGCAAAAGCGCAGGATGGCTTCAGGCCCTGTTCTGGTTCCGGGAGGCAGGCTGAGCCTGTGGTTAATTCTTCTTCCTGATGGGAAAATAGAGTGACCTGTGCCTGTCCCAACACCAAGAGCTAGTCTCTCGTTGGTTCCCCATCTTCCCGTTCATCCTCAGGACTAATTGCAACCTGTACGGAACAGGAGGTTAAGGGTGTTGATGCTCCAAGTAGGGAGATTGCTAGTAAAGCGGCTGGAATGGCGAACCCGGGCACAAGGAGATGAGAAATAAGGTGCGTTTTAGAAACCTTTCCCCATCACATGGTGTACCATCTTCTGGGTTTCTCATGCATGTTTTCGATGTAGGAAGATGCCCTTGAAGCTGGAGATTTGGGACCCATTCGATGGGTACCACGAAGTATTACTTTAAAGGGTCTGCGTTTGCTCACCCAACCTCACCAAACCTCTCAGCCCCAAGAGTGTCCACCCTTATGTCTCATCCAGCTGTCGGTCTTGATATGGTCAATCCAGGTTGCATCACAGCCCCTGAACGCATTGTGTAAGAATTTCTCTCTCTTTCACTGTCGTTGTTTCATGGGTTTTTCAAAGTAATTTATTTTCATAATGGTGTTTAGCTGCTTTTCACTGCTGTGTTTATGCCGCTTTACACCCACTTGACACACTAACAGAGAGATATCAATACATAGGTTTTAAGATTATTACTAGTCAGATATATTCTTGTGCGGTGAATAGGGCGTGTTGAGTCCAGTTCTCTGAGCAAGGAGTAGGTCTTGTCTACTACATATTGGGTTTATGGAACGGTATCTGAGCTAATTTGATACCCTTGTTTTATGTATCACCCCACCTCACCTTTCCCGTTAAGCAGCCATAGTGTGTTTTCTGCATGTGTGACTCTGTTCTGTTTTGTAATTCAGTTCAAGTGTAACGGTTTTTACATTCCCTCTAAAAGTGATACCTTATGAGAAGTGTCCTTTTCTGTGTGACTTATTTCACTTAGAATCGTCGTACCTAAATCCACTCATCATGCTGCTACTAACCTTATGATATTGATTTCATGGCTGAGTGATATTCCATTGTACATAAGGACCACAACTTCTTTATCCATTTTTCTCTTTCCTGGGATATTGAAGGTGGAATGAAGTGGAGGTCCTTGTCAACAGAGCAGCCCTCAACTTTGGGGTGCTTGTGTCTTGCTGATTTTTCATTTTCCCAATTTATACCCCCATGAGTGGAAGTGCCCTATGCTCTCTAAGCTGTGTTTTTTAGATGTTTCAGGACTCGCCGTACACTTCTCCAGAGTGGCTGTTGGCAATTTACATCCCGCCCATCAGTGTAGCAAGGCTCCCATTTCTCCATGGCCTGTCCTGCATTTCTGGTTTTGACACTTTTTTCATCATGGCCCTTTTGACCGATGGGAAGCGAGACTTCTCTGTAGCGCTGATTTGCCTTTCCAGGTTGCTTCGTTGGCCAAAAAGGGCGTATGCGTTTTTTCCTGAATATATTCAGGAAAAAACGCATACGCCCTTTTTGGCCAAGGGCATCATTGTCAACGTTTTGCCGCTTTTCATGTGCTTTAAAGGCGATTCGTATCTACCTCCTGAAATCTGTTTCGTGCAATTCTGCCTTGATTTCAAATCCTCTTCTTTGCCTTCCCTCAATATATTTGTGGACGAGAGTTATCATTTATAACTCTGCAGGTTTGTGAATTGCAGTGCCCTGAACCTCCATTTTACAACTCGCTTTTTTGGGAGCTGGCCGCAAAAGCGCAGGATGGCTTCAGGCCCTGTTCTGGTTCCGGGGGGCAGGCTGAGCCTGTGGTTAATTCTTCTTCCTGATGGGAAAATAGAGTGACCTGTGCCTGTCCCGACACCAAGAGCTAGTCTCTCGTTGGTTCCCCGTCTTCCCGTTCATCCTCAGGACAAATTGCAACCTGTACGGAACAGGAGGTTAAAGGCGCTGATGCTCCAAGTAGGGAGATTGCTAGTAAAGCGGCTGGAATGGCGAACCCGGGCACAAGGAGATGAGAAATGAGGTGCGTTTTAGAAACCTTTCCCCATCACACGGTGTACCATCTTCTGGGTTTCTCATGCATGTTTTCGATGTAGGAAGATGCCCTTGAACCTGGAGATTTGGGACCCATGCGATGGGTACCACGCAGTATTACTTTAAAGGGTCTGCGTTTGCTCACCCAACCTCACCAAACCTCTCAGCCCCAAGAGTGTCCACCCTTATGTCTCATCCAGCTGTGGGTCTAGATATGGTCAATCCAGGTTGCATCACAGCCCCTGAACTCATTGTGTAAGAATTTCTATCTCTTTCACTGTCGTTGTTTCATGGGTTTTTCAAAGTAATTTATTTTCATAATGGGGTTTAGCTGCTTTTCACGGCTGTGTTTATGCCGCTTTACACCCACTTGACACACTAACAGAGAGATATCAATACATAGGTTTTAAGATTATTACTAGTCAGATATATTCTTGTGCGGTGAATAGGGCCTGTTGAGTCCACTTCTCTGAGCAAGGAGTAGGTCTTGTCTACTACATATTGGGTTTATGGAACGGTATCTGAGCTAATTTGATACCCTTGTTTTATGTATCACGCCACCTCACCTTTCCCGTTAAGCAGCCATAGTGTGTTTTCTGCATGTGTGACTCTGTTCTGTTTTGTAATTCAGTTCAAGTGTAACGGCTTTTACATTCCCTCCTTAAGTGATACCTTATGAGAAGTGTCCTCTTCTGTGTGACTTATTTCACTTAGAATCGTCGTACCTAAATCCACTCATCATGCTGCTACTAGCCTTATGACATTGATTTCATGGCTGAGTGATATTCCATTGTACATAAGGACCACAACTTCTTTATCCATTTTTCTCTTTCCTGGGATATTGAAGGTGGAATGAAGTGGAGGTCCTTGTCAACAGAGCAGCCCTCAACTTTGGGGTGCTTGTGTCTTGCTGATTTTTCATTTTCCCAATTTATACCCCCATGAGTGGAAGTGCCCTGTGCTCTCTAAGCTGTGTTTTTTAGATGTTTCAGGACACACCGTACACTTCTCCAGAGTGGCTGTTGGCAATTTACATCCCGCCCATCAGTGTAGCAAGGCTCCCATTTCTCCATGGCCTGTCCTGCATTTCTGGTTTTGAGACTTTTTTCAGCATGGCCCTTTTGACCGATGGGTAACAAGTCTTCTTTGTAGCGCTGATTTGCCTTTCCAGGTTGCTTGGTTGGCCAAAAAGGGCGTATGCGTTTTTTCCTGAATATATTCAGGAAAAAACGCATACGCCCTTTTTGGCCAAGGGCATCATTGTCAACGTTTTGCCGCTTTTCATGTGCTTTAAAGGCGATTCGAATCTACCTCCTGAAATCTGTTTCCTGCAATTCTGCCTTGATTTCAAATCCTCTTCTTTGCCTTCCCTCAATATATTTGTGGACGAGAGTTATCATTTATAACTCTGCAGGTTTGTGAATTGCAGTGCCCTGAAGCTCCATTTTACAACTCGCTTTTTTGGGAGCTGGCCGCAAAAGCGCAGGATGGCTTCAGGCCCTGTTCTGGTTCCGGGGGGGAGGATGAGCCTCTGGTTAATTCTTCTTCCTGATGGGAAAATAGAGTGACCTGTGCCTGTCCCAACACCAAGAGCTAGTCTCTCACTGGTTCCCCGTCTACCCGTTCATACTCAGGACAAATTGCAACCTGTACGGAACAGGAGGTTAAAGGTGCTGATGCTACAAGTAGGGAGATTGTTAGTAAAGCAGCTGGAATGGCGAACCCGGGCACAAGGAGAAGAGAAATGAGGTGCGTTTTAGAAACCTTTCCCCATCACATGGTGTACCATCTTTTTGTTTTCTCATGCATGTTTTCGATGTAGGAAGATGCCCTTGAACCTGGAGATTTGGGACCCATGCGATGGGTACCACGCAGTATTACTTTAAAGGGTCTGCGTTTGCTCACCCAACCTCACCAAACCTCTCAGCCCCAAGAGTGTCCACCCTTATGTCTCATCCAGCTGTGGGTCTAGATATGGTCAATCCAGGTTGCATCACAGCCCCTGAACGCATTGTGTAAGAATTTCTCTCTCTTTCACTGTCTTTGTTTCATGGGTGTTTCAAAGTAATTTATTTTGATAATGGGGTTTAGCTGCTTTTCACTGCTGTGTTTATGCCGCTTTACACCCACTTGACACACTAACAGAGAGATATCAATACATAGGTTTTAAGATTATTACTAGTCAGATATATTCTTGTGCGGTGAATAGGGTGTGTTGAGTCCAGTTCTCTGAGCAAAGAGTAGGTCTTGTCTATTACATATTGGGTTTATGGAACGGTATCTGAGCTAATTTGAAACCCTTGTTTTATGTATCACGCCACCTCACCTTTCCCGTTAAGCAGCCATAGTGTGTTTTCTGCATGTGTGACTCTGTTCTGTTTTGTAATTCAGTTCAAGTGTAACGGCTTTTACATTCCCTCTATAAGTGATACCTTATGAGAAGTGTCCTTTTCTGTGTGACTTATTTCACTTAGAATCGTCGTACCTAAATCCACTCATCATGCTGCTACTAGCCTTATGACATTGATTTCATGGCTGAGTGATATTCCATTGTACATAAGGACCACAACTTCTTTATCCATTTTTCTCTTTCCTGGGATATTGAAGGTGGAATGAAGTGGAGGTCCTTGTCAACAGAGCAGCCCTCAACTTTGGGGTGCTTGTGTCTTGCTGATTTTTCATTTTCCCAATTTATACCCCCATGAGTGGAAGTGCCCTATGCTCTCTAAGCTGTGTTTTTTAGATGTTTCAGGACACACCGTACACTTCTCCAGAGTGGCTGTTGGCAATTTACATCCCGCCCATCAGTGTAGCAAGGCTCCCATTTCTCCATGGCCTGTCCTGCATTTCTGGTTTTGACACGTTTTTCAGCATGGCCCTTTTGACCGACGGGTAGCGAGTCTTCTTTGTAGCGCTGATTTGCCTTTCCAGGTTGCTTGGTTGGCCAAAAAGGGCGTATGCGTTTTTTCCTGAATATATTCAGGAAAAAACGCATACGCCCTTTTTGGCCAAGGGCATCATTGTCAACGTTTTGCCGCTTTTCATGTGCTTTAAAGGCGATTCGAATCTACCTCCTGAAACCTGTTTCCTGCAATTCTGCCTTGATTTCAAATCCACTTCTTTGCCTTCCCTCAATATATTTGTGGACGAGAGTTATCATTTATAACTCTGCAGGTTTGTGAATTGCAGTGCCCTGAAGCTCCATTTTACAACTCGCTTTTTTGGGAGCTGGCCGCAAAAGCGCAGGATGGCTTCAGGCCCTGTTCTGGTTCCGGGGGGGAGGATGAGCCTCTGGTTAATTCTTCTTCCTGATGGGAAAATAGAGTGACCTGTGCCTGTCCCAACACCAAGAGCTAGTCTCTCAATGGTTCCCCGTCTACCCGTTCATCCTCAGGACAAATTGCAACCTGTACGGAACAGGAGGTTAAAGGTGCTGATGCTCCAAGTAGGGAGATTGTTAGTAAAGCGGCTGGAATGGCGAACCCGGGCACAAGGAAAAGAGAAATGAGGTGCGTTTTAGAAACCTTTCCCCATCACATGGTGTACCATCTTTTTGTTTTCTCATGCATGTTTTCGATGTAGGAAGATGCCCTTGAACCTGGAGATTTGGGACCCATGCGATGGGTACCACGCAGTATTACTTTAAAGGGTCTGCGTTTGCTCACCCAACCTCACCAAACCTCTCAGCCCCAAGAGTGTCCACCCTTATGTCTCATCCAGCTGTGGGTCTAGATATGGTCAATCCAGGTTGCATCACAGCCCCTGAACGCATTGTGTAAGAATTTCTCTCTCTTTCATTGTCTTTGTTTCATGGGTGTTTCAAAGTAATTTATTTTGATAATGGGGTTTAGCTGCTTTTCACTGCTGTGTTTATGCCGCTTTACACCCACTTGACACACTAATAGAGAGATATCAATACATAGGTTTTAAGATTATTACTAGTCAGATATATTCTTGTGCGGTGAATAGGGCGTGTTGAGTCCAGTTCTCTGAGCAAGGAGTAGGTCTTGTCTATTACATATTGGGTTTATGGAACGGTATCTGAGCTAATTTGAAACCCTTGTTTTATGTATCACCCCACCTCACCTTTCCCGTTAAGCAGCCATAGTGTGTTTTCTGCATGTGTGACTCTGTTCTGTTTTGTAATTCAGTTCAAGTGTAACGCTTTTTACATTCCCTCTATAAGTGATACTTTATGAGAAGTGTCCTTTTCTGTGTGACTTATTTCACTTAGAATCGTCGTACCTAAATCCACTCATCATGCTGCTACTAGCCTTATGACATTGATTTCATGGCTGAGTGATATTCCATTGTACATAAGGACCACAACTTCTTTATCCATTTTTCTCTTTCCTGGGATATTGAAGGTGGAATGAAGTGGAGGTCCTTGTCAACAGAGCAGCCCTAAACTTTGGGGTGCTTGTGTCTTGGTGATTTTTCATTTTCCCAATTTATACCCCCATGAGTGGAAGTGCCCTATGCTCTCTAAGCTGTGTTTTTTAGATGTTTCTGGACACACCGTACACTTCTCCAGAGTGGCTGTTGGCAATTTACATCCCGCCCATCAGTGTAGCAAGGCTCCCATTTCTCCATGGCCTGTCCTGCATTTCTGGTTTTGAGACTTTTTTCAGCATGGCCCTTTTGACCGACGGGTAGCGAGTCTTCTTTGTAGCGCTGATTTGCCTTTCCAGGTTGCTTGGTTGGCCAAAAAGGGCGTATGCGTTTTTTCCTGAATATATTCAGGAAAAAACGCATACGCCCTTTTTGGCCAAGGGCATCATTGTCAACGTTTTGCCGCTTTTCATGTGCTTTAAAGGCGATTCGAATCTACCTCCTGAAATCTGTTTCCTGCAATTCTGCCTTGATTTCAAATCCTCTTCTTTGCCTTCCCTCAATATATTTGTGGACGAGAGTTATCATTTATAACTCTGCAGGTTTGTGAATTGCAGTGCCCTGAAGCTCCATTTTACAACTCGCTTTTTTGGGAGCTGGCCGCAAAAGCGCAGGATGGCTTCAGGCCCTGTTCTGGTTCCGGGGGGGAGGATGAGCCTCTGGTTAATTCTTCTTCCTGATGGGAAAATAGAGTGACCTGTGCCTGTCCCAACACCAAGAGCTAGTCTCTCATTGGTTCCCCGTCTTCCCGTTCATCCTCCGGACAAATTGCATCCTGTACGGCAGAGGAGTTTAAAGGTGCTGATGCTCCAAGTAGGGAGATTGCTAGTAAAGTGGCTGCAATTGCAAACCCGAGCACAAGGAGATGAGAAATGAGGTGCGTTTTAGAAACCTTTCCCCATCACACGGTGTACCATCTTCTGGGTTTCTCATGCATGTTTTCGATGTAGGAAGATGCCCTTGAATCTGGAGATTTGTGACCCATGCGATGGGTACCACGCAGTATTACTTTAAAGGGTCTGCATTTGCTCACCCAACCTCACCAAATCTCTCAGCCCCAAGAGTGTCCACCGTTATGTCTCATCCAACTGTGGGTCTAGATATGGTCAATCCAGTTTGCATCACAGCCCCTGAACGAATTGTATAAGAATTTCTCTCTCTTTCACTGTCTTTGTTTCATGGGTTTTTAAAAGTAATTTATTTTTATAATGTGGTTTAGCTGCTTTTCACTGCTGTGTTTATGCCGCTTTACAGCGACTTGACACACTAACAGAGTGATATCAATACATAGGTTTTAAGATTATTACTAGTCAGATATATTCTTGTGCGGTGAATAGGGCGTGTTGAGTCCAGTTCTCTGAGCAAGGAGTAGGTCTTGTCTATTACATATTGGGTTTATGGAACGGTATCTGAGCTAGTTTGAAACCCTTGTTTTATGTATCACCCCACCTCACCTTTCCCGTTAAGCAGCCATAGTGTGTTTTCGGCATGTGTGACTTTGTTCTGTTTTGTAATTCAGTTCAAGTGTAACGGTTTTTACATTCCCTCTATAAGTGATACCTTATGAGAAGTGTCTTTTTCTGTGTGACTTATTTCACTTAGAATCGTTGTACTTAAATCCACTCATCATGCTGCTACTACCCTTATGACATTGATTTCATTGCTGAGTGATATTCCATTGTACATAAGGACCACAACTTCTTTATCCATTTTTCTCTTTCCTTGGATATTTAAGGTGGAATTAAGTGGAGGTTCTTGTCAACAGAGCAGCCCTAAAGTTTTGGGTGTCTGTGTCTTGCTGATTTTTAGTTTTCCCTATTTATACGCCCATGAGTCGATGTGCCCCTTTCTCTCTAGCTGTGTTTTTTAGATGTTTTAGGAAACACCATACCCTTCTCCAGAGTCATCATTGGCAATTTACACCCCACCCATCAGTGTAACAAGGCTCCCTTTACTCCCTGGCCTCTCCTGCTTTTCTTGTTTTTACACTTTTGTAGGAAGGCCATTTTGACCGATGGGAAGTCAGACTTCTTTGTAGAGCTGAATTGCATTTCCGGCTTGCTTGGTTGGCCACAAAGGGCCTATGGGTTTTTTCCTGAATTCATTCAGAAAAAAACGCATATGCTCTTTTTGGCCAAGTGCATCATTGTCGACGTTTTGATGTTTTTCATGTGCTTTAGGGGTGATTCAAATCTAACTCCTGAAATCTGTTTCCTGCAATTCTGCCTTGATTTCAAATCCTCTTCGTTGCCTTCCCTCAATATATTTGTGGACGAGAGTTATCATTTATAACTCTGCATATTTGTGAATTGCAGTGCCCCTGAGCTCCATTTTTCAACTCGCTTTTTTGGGAGCTTTCCGCAGAACTGCTCGTTTGCTTCTGGCCCTACTCTGGTTCCCGGTGGCAGGCTAAGCCTTTGCTTAATTCTTCTTCCTGACTGGAAAGTAGAGTGACATGTGCCTCTCCGAACATCTAGGGCTTGGCTCTCCTTGTTTCTCCTCCTTCCCCTTCTTCCTTTGGACAAATTCCGATTTCTGTGGAACTGGATGTTGAAGGTGCTGACATCCTCAAGTGGGGAGATTTTAAGGAAAAAGGCTGGAGGGGTGAACCCAACAACCAGGAAATTAGGCGTTTTGGTGCCTTTTCCAAAATCTTCCTGATCCAACCGTGTTCCATCTTCTGGGTGTCACAGGCATGTTTTAGCTGTAGGAAAGGTCCCGTGTATGTAAGGAGAACACAAGGGATTTTTCCAAATCAGTGTCTCCCCGAACTCCAATCTGGGGAATTTTTAAGCTACTGGTACATGTGTGTTCATTAAGGGACTTGGGCCGTAGGCAGAGTCCGAACTTTAGATGATTGAAGTCTTTAGGTTCAGAAACGCTCACCATCGGCCTCCTTTAGTTTCCATTTTATCTGTAGTCGATAGATGATGTCGATATAGATATCTATTGTTTTTCAGGTTATTTCCCCTCAGGGGTCATTACAAAATATTGAGTATAGTTCCCTGTGCTATACAGTAGTTCCTTGTTGATGATATATTTTATACATAGCAGTGTGTATATGTTAATCTGAAACTGTTAATTTATCCCTCCTCCCACCTTTCCCCTTTGGTAATAAAAAATATAAGATTTTATACTTCTCAGAAATCTAGGAGCTGAAAGAGAGGTATCATTTTCAATGGAAAATCATTCCAAACAAGGTTGAAACTTCAACCAAGATTATTAGATGTACATCCTTGGAAAGAAATCACTGCATTTCTCTACTCTTGACCTGACAAATAAGACAAACCCCTCCACTGAACTTGCTTATAATAAAGTGATGGAAATATCAAATGGAAGTGTTAGAAACATCTTATTTTACACGAGCCTTATACACTGCTCTATGTTAATTACAGTTTGGCTCACACATCTGTTCATTGAAGTTACAATGTTCTCAAATTCTGTTACTGATCCTGCAGAGTGGGCCCCAACAAGGGTCTCCCTGCCCAGTGTCATTGGAGCCAACAGATCGAGACTGACTTTGGTTCAGAAGCAAAGGAAAACTTTATATTTTGATCAGAGAATGGAGAGGTGAGAGTGTGTGCTCCCCTGCGGGTTGTGGGCCGGGCTGCTGTGTAGGGATCCTGTCAGCATCAGCGGGAGGGAGGGGGCGGAGCTCTCGAGGGCCAGGTTGGCTGGAGCTCAGGCTCTATGTCGCAGAGTCTGCACGGGGCCCCACGAGCTGAGGTGTCGGCCCAGCCATTTTGCACGAGGAAATCGGGTCTGAAGTGTCGGGTGTGGGACCTCTGCATGTGGAAACCTAGGAGCAAGTGAAATTAGACAAAGCACAAAGGAAAAAATGGTTAGACTTTATTTTATTGCCCAGATTCTATTTTTATCTCCCAGGAATTTTTAATGGGCTTTGCCAGTGACAAAGCCCTCCTCTGCCTTTTGTCCCATTCCTCATTCTTGGGGCGCTGAGGGTGCAGACACGTCTTCTGTAAATGCTTCATGCTGAGTTGGGTGTCCTCATACCCGGGGGGAGGGGCAGGACTTCTCCCCAGCAGCCTCCAGGTGAGGTTGATTGTCCGCAGGCCTCCTCCCTCACTGCTCGTCTGCCTGAGCACCAGCATTGGAAGTTTTATAGATTCTAATGACCTTTAAGGGTCCAGGAAAGAGATGTGCAGAGACGCTGTGGGGGTGGGCGGTTTTACCCTGCTCCACATTGGTTCGGCCCCCTTAGGCTGATGGTTTCTGCCAGCCTAGATGCTCTGACCAGTAGTCTGTGCTTTCTTCAGTTAGGCCACTGAATTAACGTACAAACAGCACCAGGTGTCAGAGCCCTGCTTGCTCAACTCCCAGACAGTCCAGGGCCGGTGGTGATCCAGGACCATGACGGCCACTCAGTCAACGGCCTTTTGAAGTAGCCAGGAGTACAGCCGGTCTCATTGGCCGCCATCACTGCGGTGTCTGTAGGCTTTTCTATGGTGGCAGCGTTATTTACGGTTCCCCTGCCAAGTTTATTAGCTCCGCTCTGGGTGCAGTAAGTCCTGTAAGCAATAGTCTGCTCTTTTGGGGCACACTCTTGTTGTTTTCTGAGAGAAGCTCCAGGTCAAGTGATGGTCACACGAGTCGTCATGGGGGCCCATTGCCCCAGGTTGTCTCTCTGGAGGTTGGTGTTGGAGGGCCTCCTCACTCGAGGTCATTGTGCCCACGGAGCAATCCCTGCAACTTCAGGGCATGGTGGGTGGTTAGGATCACCAAGTGGCGTCCTTTTCCCTTAGGAGGGAGCTGGCCTTGCGGGCTGCTGATTTCCAGGTTTTTAGATACCCCCAGTATCCTGGTCGGATGGGGTGGCTGGCCAATGCCTGGAGGGCATTCTTGCATTGTTCCATTTCAAGTGGTCCCAGTTTTTGCACTAATACTCCAAGGGCGATTCGCCTTGGACCAGGAATGTAAAGGTCAAAGGGTTTAGCTAACTTAGGGAGGTCCAGGGCCAGGGTCTGAATTGACTGCTCTTTCCATTCTTGAAAGGCCGCTTCTGGATTCTATTCAAAAGGATCATCATCTTTTCCTTTCAGTGTTTCATATAGAGGCCCAGCTATTAGACTGTAGTTAGGGATCCAGATGCAGCAAACCCCGGTCTCCCCAGGAACCCCTAAGCTGTCTTCTAGTTTCAGGAAAGGTGAGGCTGCAAATGGCTTCTTCCCTTTCCTGGGGTGGGCTTCTCCGACCTTCTGTGCGAATGAAGCCCAGGAAGGCCACCTTAGTTTGTGATATTTGAGCCTTTTCCTTGGACACCTTCTATCTTTTATTGGCTAGGTAGTTCAGAGGCCTCCTTAGTCGGGCTGGTGATCAGAATGTCATCTGCATATTGAAGGAGGGTTCCCTTCTCCAGAGGTAGATCTTTTAGGTCTTTAGCTAACGTTTCCCCAAAGATGGTGTGGGAATTTTTGAACCCCTGGGGCAGGACGGCCCAGCAGTATTGTTTTTGTTGTAGGTTGAGTCCTGCCACTCACAGCCAAAATTTCTTGTGACTCTGGGACTAATGGAATACAGAAGAAGGCATCATTGAAGTCTAATACAGAATGCCATGTCCTGGTGGATGGTAGAATGACCAGCAGGGTGTAGGAATTAGGAACTACTAGATGTATATCCTCTGTGGCTTCACTGACTGTCCTGGCGTCCTCTAGCAGGTCCCCAGCAGCCCACGGGGCTCTTGTGGTCAGGCCCCTCCCAGGATATGGAGCTCACCTGGGCAGGTACGCAGCAGCCCACGGGGCTCTCGTGGGCAGGCCCCTCCCTGGATATGGAGCTCCCGTGGACAGGTACCCCGGCAGGGCTGGGCACACAGGAACCGTGCACATAGCCCTCATTGCAGAGCACCCCCAGCACCCCTGTCACTCAGAGCTGACACAGAGCACCTCAGAGCAGAGCTTGAACTAACAAACAGCAGCTCCAACAGGTCTGTGACCCTAGGCTTCACTCTGTGCGGCCTCCCTCTGCCTGGTCTTCCAGGGGCTTCCACTGCAGCCGGGGCACCAGGCCTCTGTCTCCACCCACCACCCCTCCTCTCCCTGACTCCTGGGTTCCTCTCATTAGCAGAGGGTCTTCTTGAAGTTGTCTCCCACTCATGGACCAGATAAAATGATTCGAAAACAAGCCAGGGCTGCCGCCCCTTATCTATCCTGACTCTCGGGACCCTACGCCTGTTCCTTGGATCTGGCCGGTGCAGCAAGGCCCATTTTCTGCAACTCTGAGCCCCTGAGGGGCGAGGATTGGCTGACCTGGGCAGCCTGACCCGGCCGGCCAGCCCTTCCCAGGTGTGCCTGGGTTGAGGTCAATATAAACACCCCTCCAGGCAGCAAAAGCCTCTGCAGCTGTGCCTGACGCCATATTCTCTGCCCCGTCAGCAGTCTCGGGGTTGGGCTGGTGGGAGGGAGTAGGGCCCACGGCTCTATGAGTGGCCCAGTGTGACTGGGGCTCTGCTGGACTTTCTGCAGGAGTTGCCGGGCTGCCACCTGCTAAAGAAGAGGATGTGTCACCCATACTTGCTGCTGGAATTTCTCCCCGGGCAGAGGTGAGGAAGGAAAAAAGCAGTGGGGGCCGGGACAGGAGGGGTACCTCAGGCAGGGAAATGGAAAGCTTCCAGACGAGCGCCCGGGGCCAGGACCATCCTGGCTGGCCTGCAGGCACCAAGTCGGCCTGCGTGCTGTCGCTGGTGTGACTCCAAGCCCCTTCCTCTAGTTTTTAAAGTCTTTGCACACATTCAGGTGTTTTACCTGGGAAGGGTGGGAAAAGTTCAGCAGCAGCTGGCCTGGGGCTCAGCTCACGTTTACTCAGAGACGCCTCCTCACGGTCCCCCAGCTTTGCAATGAGGACGCTCCTCGTGTGGGGGCTGCTGGCTGCATGGGAGATGATTCCCCACCTGTGACCAACTTCAGAATTGTTTACCCCTGGAGCAAGTGCCCTGATAGGGTTTTCCTCTGTATGACCAGTGGGTTCTGTTTTTTTTTTTTTTTTTCTTTTTTGGTTCAAAGTAAGTTTTATTCCTCTTTTTGTATTTATGGATATAAGCATGGAAATAATTCATTCATATAAATACGTCTATGGGAAGGACAGAACTATTTTTTCTGTTTTATTTTTTTAAGTATGATTTATTTTTTAATTTTTGAATTTATTTTATTCATTTTTTTATACAGCAGGCTCTTATTGGTAACCTATTTTATACATATAAGTGTATATATGTCAATCCCAGGCTCGCAATTCATCCCACCACCACCACCCTGCCACTTTCCCCCCTTGGTGTCCATACATTTGTTCTCTACATCTGTGTCTCTATTTCTGCCTTGCAAACCGGTTCATCTTTACCATTTTTCTAGGTTCCACATGTATGCGTTAATATACGATATTTGTTTTTCTCTTTCTGACTTACTTCACTCTGTATGACAGTCTCTAGATCTATCCACGTCTCTACAAATGACCCAATTTCATTCCTTTTTATGGCTGAGTAATATTCCATTTTATATATGTAGCACATCTTTTCTGTTCGTCTGTCTATGGGCATTTAGGTTGCTTCCATGACCTGGCTATTGTAAATAGTGCTGCAATGAATATTGTGGTGAATATGTCTTTTTGAATTATGGTTTTCTCTGGGTATATGGCCAGTAGTGGGATTGCTGGGTCATATGGTAATTCTATTTTTAGTCTTTTAAGGAACCTCCATACTGTTCTCCATCGTGACTGTATCAATTTACATTCCCACAAATAGTGTAAGAGGGTTCCCTTTTCTCCACACCCTCTCCAGCATTTGTTGCTTGTAGATTTTCTGATGATGCCCATTCTAACTCGTGTGAGGCGATACCTCATTGTAGTTTTGGTTTATATTTCTCTAATAATTAGTGATGTTGAGCAGCTTTTCATGTGCTTCTTGGTCATCTGTATGTCTTCTTGGGACAAATGTCTATTTACGTCATCTGCCCATTTTTGGATTGGGTTGTTTGTTTTTTTACTGTTGAGCTGCATGAGCTGTTTATATACATTGGAGATTAATCCTTTGTCCATTGATTCGTTTGCAAATATTTTCTCCCATTGTGAGGGTTGTCTTTTCGTCTTGTTTGTAGTTTCCTTTGCTTTGCAAAAGCTTTTAGGTTTCATTTGCTCCCATATGTTTATTTTTTTTTATTCCATTACTCTAGGAGGTGGATCAAAAAAGATCTTGCTGTGATTTATGTCAAAGAGTATTCTTCCTATGTTTTCCTCTAAGAGTTTTATAGTGTCCGGTCTTACATTTTGGTCTCTAATCCATTTTGAGTTTATTTTTTGTGTATGGTGTTAGGGAGTGTTCTAATTTCATTCTTTTACATGTAGCTGTCCATTTTTCCCAGCACCACTTATTGAAGAGACTGTCTTTTCTCCTTTGTATACCCTTGCCTCCTTTGTCATAGATTAGTGGGCCATAGGTGTGTAGGTTTATTTCTGGGCTTTTTTTTTTCTTTTACATCTTTATTGGAGTATAATTGCTTTACAATTGTGTGTTAGTTTCTGCTGTATAAAAAAGTGAATCAGCTGTGCGTATACATATAACACCATATCCCCTCCCTCTTGCAACTCCCTCTCACTCCCTTATCCCACCCTTTTAGGTGGTCACAAAGCACAGAGCTGATCTCCCTGTGCTATGTGGCTGCTTCCCAGTAGCTATCAATTTTACATTTGGTAGTGTATATATGTCCATACCACTCTCTCACTTTGTCCGAGCTTACCCTTCCCTCTCCCCATGTCCTCAAGTCCTTTCTCTACGTCTGTGTCCTTAATCCTTTCCTGCCCCTAGGTTCTTCATAAACTTTTTTTTGAAGATTCCATATATATGTGTTAGCATACGGTATTTGTTTTTCTCTTTCTGACTTACTTCACTCTGTAGGACAGACTCTAGATCCATCCACCTCACTAAAAATAACTCAATTTCGTTTCTTTTTATGGCTGAATAATGTTCCATTGTATATTTGTGCCACATCTTCCTTATCCATTTATCTGTTGATGGACACTTAGGTTGCTTCCATGTCCTGGCTATTGTAAATAGAGCTACAGTGAACATTGTGGTACATGACTCTTTTTGAATTATGGTTTTCTCAGGGTAAATGTCCAGGAGTGGGTTTGCTGGGTTGTATGGTAGTTCTATTTTTAGTTTTTAAGGAACCCCCATACCGTTCTCCCTAGTGGCTATATCAATTTACATTCCCACCAACAGTGCAAGAGGGTTCCCTTTGCTCCAATAAATGCCTCTCCAGCATTTATTGTTGGTAGATTTTTTGATGATGGCCATTCTGACTGGTGTGAGGTGATACCTCACTGTAGTTTTGATTTGCATTTCTCTAATGATTAGTGATGTTCAGCATCCTTTCATGTGTTTGTTGGCAACCTGTATATCTTCTTTGGAGAAATGTCTATTTAGGTCTTCTGCCCATTTTTGGATTGGGTTGTTTGGTTTTGTGATATTGAGCTACATGAGCTGCTTTTTGGAGATTAATCCTTTGCCATTTGCTTCATTTGAAAATATTTTCTCCCATTCTGATGGTTGTCTTTTCATCTTGCTTATGTTTTCCTTTGCTGTGCAAAAGAATTTATGTTTCATTCGGTCCCATTTTTTAATTTTTGTTTTTATATCCATTTCTCTAGGAGGTGGGTCAAAAAGGATCTTGCTGTGATTTATGTCATAGACTGTTCTGCTTATGTTTTCCTCTAAGAGTTTTATAGTGGCTGGTCTTATATTTAGGTCTCTAATCCATTTTGAGTTTATTTTTGTGTATGGTGTTAGGGTGTGTACTAATTTCATTCTTTTACATGTAACTGTCCAGTTTTCCCAGCACCACTTGCTGAAGACACTGTCTTTTCTCCATTGTATACCCTTGCCTCCTTTGTCATAGATTAGTGAACCATAGGTACGTGGGTTTATCTCTGTGCTTTCTGTCCTGTTCTATTGACCTATATTTCTGTTCTTGTGTCAGTACCATATTATCTTGATTACTGTAGCTTTGCAATATAGTCTGAAGTCTGGAAGTCTGATTCCTCCAGCTCTTTTTTTTCCCCCCTCAAGACTGCTTTGGCTATCCAGGGTCTTTTGTGTCTCCCTACAAATTTTAAGATTTTTTTTTCTTGTTCTGTAGAAAATGCCAAAGGTATTTTGATCGGGATTGCATTGAATCTGTAGATTGCTTTGGGTAGTATAGTCATTTTCACAATATTGATTCTTCTAATCCGAGAACATGGTATATGTCTCCATCTGTTTATATCATCTTTGATTTCTTTCATCAGTGTCTTATAGTTTTCTGAGTACAGGTCTTTTACTTCCTTAGGTAGGTTTATTCCTAGGTATTTTATTCTTTTTGTTGCAGTGGTAATGGGATTGTTTCCTTAATTTCTCTTTCTGATCTTTCATTGTTAGTGTATAGGAATGCAAGCAATTTCTGTGCATTAATTTTGTATCCTGCAACTTTACCAAATTCATTGATTAGCTCCAGTGGTTTTCTGGTGGCATCTTTAGGATTCTCTATCTATGATATCATGTCATCTGCAAACAGTGACAATTTTACTTCTTCTTTTCCTTTTTGTATTCCTTTTATTTCTTTTTCTTCTCTGATTGCCATGGCTAGGACTTCCAAAACTATGTTGAATAGCAGTGGTGAGAGTGGACATCCTCGTCTTGTTCCTGATCTTAGAGGAAACGCTTTCAGTTTTTCACCATTGAGAATGCTGTTTGCTGTGGGTTTGTCATATATGGCCTTTATTATGTTGAGGTAGTTTCCCTCTATGCCCACACTCTGCAGAGTTTTTATCGTAAATGAGTGTTGAATTTTCTCAAAATCTTTTCCTTCCTCTATTGAGATGATCATATGCTTTTATTCTACAATTTGTTAATATGGTGTATCACATTGATTTGTGTATATTGAAGAATCCTCGCATCCCTGGGATAAACCCCACTTGATCATGGTGTATGATCCTTTTCATGTGTTGTTCGATTCTGTTTGCTAGTATTTTGTTGAGGATTTTTACATCTATATTCATCAGTGATATTGGTCTATAATTTTCTTTCCTTGTAGTATCTCTGTCTGATTTTGGTATCAGGGTGATGGTGGTCTCATAGAATGAGTTTGGGAGTGTTCCTTCCGCTGCAATTGTTTTGAAGAATTTGAGAAGGTTGGGTGTTAGCTCTGCTCTAAATGTTTGATAGAATTCACCTGTGATGCCATCTGGTTCTGGACTTTTGTTTGTTGGAAGATTTTTAATCACAGTTTCAATTTCATTGCTTGTGATAGGTTTGTTCATATTTTCTATTTCTTCCTGGTTCAGTCTTAGAAGGTTATCCCTTTCTAAGAATTTGTCCATTTCTTCCAGATTGTCCATTTTATTGGCCTAGAGTTGCTTGTAGTAGTCTCTTAGGATGCTTTGTATTCCTGTGGTGTCTGTTGTAACTTCTGCTTTTTCACTTCTCATTTTGTTGATTTGCGTCCTCTCCCTCTTTTTCTGGAGTCTGGCTAAAGGTTGATCATTTTTGCTTATCTTCTCAAAGAACCAGCTTTTAGTTTTATTGATCTTTGCTTTCGTTTTCTTTGTTTCTATTTCATTTATTTCTGCTCTGATCTTTATGATTTCTTTCCTTCTACTAACTTTGGGTTTTGTTCTTCTTTCTCTAGTTCCTCTAGGTGTAAGGTTAGATTGTTTATTTGAGATTTTTCTTGTTTCTTGAGGTAGGCTTGTATTGCTATAAACTTCCCTCTTAGAACTCCTTTTGCTGCATCCCATAGGTTTTGGATCATCGTGTTTTTGTTGTCATTTGTCTCTAGGTAGTTTTTGATTTCCTCTTTGATTTCTTCAGTGATCTCTTGGTTATTTAGTAACGTATTGTTTAGCCTCCATGTGTTTGTGTTTTTTACGGTTTTTTCCGTGTAATTGATTTCTAATCTCATAGCATTGTGGTCGGAACAGCTGCTTGATATGATTTCAGTTTTCTTAAATTTACTGAGGCTTTATCTGTGACCCAAGATGTGATCTATCCTGGAGAATGTTCCGTGTGCAGTTGAGAAGAACGTGTAATCTGCTGTTTTTGGATGGAATGTCCTATAAATATCAATTAACTCTATCTGGTCTATTGTGTCATTTAAAGCTTGTGTTTCCTTATTAATTGTCTGTCTGGCTGATCTCCACTGGTGTAAGTGAGCTGTTAAAGTCCCCCGCTATTATTGTGTTACTGTCGATTTCCTCTTTTATAGCTGTTAGCAGTTGCCTTATACATTGAGCTGCTCCTATTTTGGGTACATATATATTTATAGTTGTTATATCTTCTTCTTGGATTGATCCCCTGACCATTATGTAGTGCCTTTCCTCGTCTCTTGTAACATTCTTTATTTTAAAGTCTATTTTATCTGATATGAGTATTGCTACTCCAGCTTTCTTTTGATTTTCATTTGCATAGAATATATTTTTCCATCGCCTCACTTTGAGTCTGTATGTGTCCCTAGGTCTGAAATGGATCTCTTGTAGACAGCATATATATGGGTCTTGTTTTTGTATCCATTCAGCGAGCCTGTGTCTTTTGGTTGGAACATGTAGTGCATTCACGTTTAAGGTAATTATCGATATGTATGTTCCTACTACTATTTTCTTAATTGTTATGGGTTTGTCTTGGTGGGTCCTTTTCTTCTCTTGTGTTTCCCACTTAGAGAAGTTCCTTTAGCATTTGGTGTAGAGCTGGTTTCATGGTGCTGAATTCTCTTAGCTTTTGCTTGTCTGTAAGGCTTTTGATTTCTCCATCAAATCTGAATGAGCTCTTTGCAGGGTGGAGTACTCTTGGTTGTAGGTTCTTCCCTTTCATCACTTTAAATTTATCATGCCACTTCCTTCTGGCTTGTAGATTTTCTGCTGAGAAATCAGTTGTTATCCTTATGGGAGTTCCCTTGTATGTTATTTGTCATTTTTCCCTTGCTGCTTTCAATCATTTTTCTTTGTCGTTAATTTTTGTCAATTTGATTACTATGTGTCTTGTCATTTTTCTCCTTTGGTTTATCCTGCCTGGGACACTCTGTGCTTCTGGACTTGGGTGGCTATTTCTTTTCCCATGCTAGGGAAGTTTTTGACCATAATCTCTTCAAATATATTCTCGGGTCCTTTCTCTCTCTCTTCTCCTTCTGGGACCCCTATAATGCGAATGTTGTTGCGTTTAAAGTTGTCCCAGAGGACTCTTGGGGTATCTTCGTTTATTTTCATTCTTTTTCTTTATTCTGTTCCATGGCAGTGATTTCCACCTTTCTGTCTTCCAGGTCACTTATCCGTTCTTCTGCCACAGTTATTCTGCTACTGATTCCTTCTAGTGTATTTTTCATTTCAGTTATTCCATTGTTCACCTCTGTTTGTTTGTTCTTTAATTCTTCTAGGTGTTTGTTCCTTAATTCTTCTAGGTCTTTGTTAAACATTTCTTGCATCTTCTCGATCTTTGCCTCCTTTCTTTTTCCAAGGTCTTGGCTCAACTTCACTATCATTATTCTGAATTTTTTTTCTGGAAGGTTCCCTATCTCCACCTCATTTCGTTTTTTTTTCTGGGGTTTTATCTTGTTCCTTGATCTGGTATAAAGTCCTCTGCCTTTTCATTTTGTCTATCTTTCTGTGAATGTGGTTTTCCTTCCACAGGCTGCAGAATTGTAGTTCTTCTTGCTTCTGCTGTCTGCTCTCCGGTGGATGAGTCTATCTTAGAGGCTTGTGCAAGCTTCCTGATGGGAAGGACTGGTGGTGGGTAGAGCTGGGTGTTGCTTTGGTGGGCAGAGCTTTAATCCGCTTGTCTACGGATTAAATAAAACTTTAATAAAAAGTTTAATCCGCTTGTCTGCTGATGCATGGGGCTGGGTTCCCTCCCTGTTGGTTGTTTGGCCTGAGGCGACCCAGCCCTGGAGCCTACCTTGCTCTTGGTGGGGCTAATGGCGGACTCTGGGAGGGCTCACACCAAGGAGTATTTCCCAGAACTTCTGCTGCCAGTGTCGTTGTCCTCACGGTGAGCCACAGCCACAGCCACCACCTGCCTCTGCAGGAGACCCTCTAAAAGTAGCAGGTAGTTCTGGTCATTCTCCTACAGGGTCACTGCTCCTTCCCCTGGGTCCTGATGTGCACACTACTTTGTGTGTGCCCTCCAAGAGTGGAGTATCTGAGTGGAGTTGAGACTCTGAGACTCTGTGTGGAGTTGCACAGACTCTGGGTCCTGTGAAGCTTCGATGTTTTGTGATTCTAGAAATCCTATAGGAGACGGTCCACAGCAGGTGACGCTAATGTTGTCAGTAGAGGTGTTGAAGCCAAAGATCTGCAGTTCCAACTAGAGGTGCCGATGTACATACAGGACAAAATCATCTCGTGTGAATGTAGTTCAGGCATGTTTAAGATGAATGCAGTCATGTTAATGTCTACCATATTCTATCTTGAGCCTCTCCTCAGGGACCCCCTCCTCAGTTCCTGAGGCTCCTGTAAGTCATGTACAGGGGACTGGAGAGTGGGCTCTGTCCAGTCTGAGCCCTGAGTTACCCTGTGTGTATCTTAGGATACTTTGTATTTCTGTGGTGTCCGTTGTAACATCATCTCTTTCATTTCAGATTTATTTGGGCCCTCTCTTTTTAAAAAAACATACTACTGTTGTCTTTTATTCTTTACAGAAGTTTAATAAGTGTTTGATCTACTATCCTTACCCTATGTATACTTTTTGCAGTGAGATTTTTACTTTTCTTTGTTTCCTTGTTACTATCAATAATTAGTGAGACTTCTTTTAAGCTACCTTCAACATTGCTTATAAAGCTGCTTTATTAGTGATGACAGAGCCTTAATGGAAGTCATGTTCTGGTTGTAAATTAGAATGCAATGTGCCAGCAAATAGCCCCTTAAGTTTATGTCTCATTACTTCTTGTTCTTTTTTTAATTTAATTTTTATTTTTTGTCAGAGCAAATTTAATTAAAATGTTTTGTTTCTTCTAGGTGTGAAAGATGTGGTTCTTTTAAACATATACATATATCTATTCTTCTTTGGATCATTTTCCCATGTAGGTTATGACACGATGTTGAGTAGTCTTGTCTTGGTATTACGTAGGTCTTTGGTGATTACATATTTCACATGTGTTTCTATATCTATCTTAACCCCAATATCCTAATGTATCCAATCCTCACACCTTTCCATTTGGTGAACCATAAGTTTGTTTAATGAATCTGTGATTGCATTTCTCTGTGGAAATATTTTCATTGGTATCAATTTTTAGCTAAGACCTATAAGTGATATTATAGGATATGTGTCTTTTGCTTTCTGACTTAGTACAATTTGCCTGATTACCTCAAGAATCATACATGGTGCTGCAAATGGCATTGTTTCATTTTTTTCCCTGGCTAATATTCCATCTGTACGTGTACCAGTTCTTCTTTGGCCACGCACCTCTTGATGGACTTTCTGGTTGCCTCCATGTCTTGGCTATTGTAATACTGCTGCAATGCACATTTGCTTGCCTGTGTCTTTCCAGTTATATCTTCTTATGTTATAGGCCAAGCAGTGGGCTTGCTGTATCATATGGTAGCTCAGTGTGTATGTTTTAAAGGCACCACCATTCAGTTCTCATTAGTGGCTCTTTCCAGGTTACGTCCCACTTAAAATTGAGGGTATGCATTTCTCCAAAACACCTTCAATATTTATTGTTTGTAGTTTTCTTGCTGATGGTTATTCTAATGGGTGCGAGCTGATGCCTATCTGTGGTTGAATTTGCATGTGTCCCATAATCTGTTGAAATTGAGCTTTAAAGCATGCCCTTTTTATTTATCAAACTGTGATTACAGCTCAGTTCTTCAAAGTGTTTTCTTAAAGTAAGTGTCACATTTTGAAAATTTTTGGCCATTACCTCCCTCAAGACATTTTGAGGGCACGTTTCATTTACAGCCCTGAAGTACTTGTTCATATGAAGTGACCATTAGCACAGGTTTTAAAGCTGCTTTTGCAGGTAACGGCCAGAGGGTGGCAGCCTTTCTACGTTCCTAATCTGGTAAATAGGGAAAGAGACCTTCAGCCCCAAGAGTGTCCAGCTTTATTTCTCATCCAGCTGTGGGTCTAGATATGGTCACACCAGGTTGCATCACAGCCCCGGAACGAATTACGTAAAAATTTTCCCTCTATCACTGTCTTTGTTTTTTGGAATTTTTAAGTAATTTATTTTTATAATGGGGTTTACCTGATTTTCACTGCTGTGTTTATGCCCCTTTACACCCACTTGATTCACTTACAGAGGGACATCAATACATAGGTTTTAAGATTATTACTAGTCAGATATATTCTTGTGCAGCGAATAGGGCGTGTTGAGTCCAGTTCTCTGAGCAAGGAGTAGGTCTTGTCTATTACATATTGGGTTTATGGAACGGTATCTGAGCTAATTTGAAACCCTTGTTTTATGTATCACCCCACCTCACCTTTCCCGTTAAGCAGCCATAGTCTGTTTTCTGCATGTTTGACTCTGTTCTGTTTTGTAATTCAGTTCAAGTGTAACGCTTTTTACATTCCCTCTATAAGTGATACCTTATGAGAAGTGTCCTTTTCTGTGTGACTTATTTCACTTAGAATCGTCGTACCTAAATCCACTCATCATGCTGCTACTAGCCTTATGACATTGATTTCATGGCTGAGTGATATTCCATTGTACATAAGGACCACAACTTCTTTATCCATTTTTCTCTTTCCTGGGATATTGAAGGTGGAATGAAGTGGAGGTCCTTGTCAACAGAGCAGCCCTCAACTTGGGGGTGCTTGTGTCTTGCTGATTTTTCATTTTCCCAATTTATACCCCCATGAGTGGAAGTGCCCTATGCTCTCTAAGCTGTGTTTTTTAGATGTTTCAGGACTCACCGTACACTTCTCCAGAGTGGCTGTTGGCAATTTACATCCCGCCCATCAGTGTAGCAAGGCTCCCATTTCTCCATGGCCTGTTCTGCATTTCTGGTTTTGACACTTTTTTCAGCATGGCCCTTTTGACCGATGGGTAGCGAGTCTTCTTTGTAGTGCTGATTTGCCTTTCCAGGTTGCTTGGTTGGCCAAAAAGGGCGTATGCGTTTTTTCCTGAATATATTCAGGAAAAAACGCATACGCCCTTTTTGGCCAAGGGCATCATTGTCAACGTTTTGCCGCTTTTAATGTGCTTTAAAGGCGATTCGAATCTACCTCCTGAAATCTGTTTCCTGCAATTCTGCCTTGATTTCAAATCGTCTTCTTTGCCTTCCCTCAATATATTTGTGGACGAGAGTTATCATTTATAACTCTGCAGGTTTGTGAATTGCAGTGCCCTCAAGCTCCATTTTACAACTCGCTTTTTTGGGAGCTGGCCGCAAAAGCGCAGGATGGCTTCAGGCCCTCTTCTGGTTCCGGGGGGCAGGCTGAGCCTGTAGTTAATTCTTCTTCCTGATGGGAAAATAGAGTGACCTGTGCCTGTCCCAACACCAAGAGCTAGTCTCTCGTTGGTTCCCCGTCTTCCCGTTCATCCTCAGGACAAATTGCAACCTGTACGGAACAGGAGGTTAAAGGTGCTGATGCTCCAAGTAGGGAGATTGCTAGTAAAGCGGCTGGAATGGCGAACCCGGGCACAAGGAGATGAGAAATGACGTGCGTTTTAGAAACCTTTCCCCATCACACGGTGTACCATCTTCTGGGTTTCTCATGCATGTTTTCGATGTAGCAAGATGCCCTTGAACCTGGAGATTGGGACCCATGCGATGGGTACCACGCAGTATTACTTTAAAAGGTCTGCGTTTGCTCACCCAACCTCACCAAACCTCTCAGCCCCAAGAGTGTCCACCCTTATGTCTCATCCAGCTGTGGGTCTAGATATGGTCAATCCAGGTTGCATCACAGCCCCTGAACTCATTGTGTAGGAATTTCTCTCTCTTTCACTGTCTTTGTTTCATGGGTTTTTCAAAGTAATTTATTTTTATAATGGGGTTTAGCTGCTTTTCACTGCTGTGTTTATGCCGCCTTACACCCACTTGACACACTAACAGATATCAATACCTAGGTTTTAAGATTATTACTAGTCAGATATATTCTTGTGCAGTGAATAGGGCGTGTTGAGTCCAGTTCTCTGAGCAAGGAGTAGGTCTTGTCTATTACATATTGGTTTTATGGAACGGTATCTGAGCTAATTTGAAACCCTTGTTTTATGTATCACCCCACCTCACCTTTCCCGTTAAGCAGCCATAGTGTGTTTTTTGCATGTGTGACTCTGTTCTGTTTTGTAATTCAGTTCAAGTGTAACGGTTTTTACATTCCCTCTATAAGTGATACCTTATGAGAAGTGTCCTTTTCTGTGTGACTTATTTCACTTAGAATCGTCGTACCTAAATCCACTCATCATGCTGCTACTAGCCTTATGACATTGATTTCATGGCTGAGTGATATTCCATTGTACATAAGGACCACAACTTCTTTATCCATTTTTCTCTTTCCTTGGATATTGAAGGTGGAATGAAGTGGAGGTCCTTGTCAACAGAGCAGCCCTAAACTTTGGGGTGCTTGTGTCTTGCTGATTTTTCATTTTCCCAATTTATACCCCCATGAGTGGAAGTGCCCTATTCTCTCTAAGCTGTGTTTTTTAGATGTTTCAGGACACACCGTACACTTCTCCAGAGTGGCTGTTGGCAATTTACATCCCGCCCATCAGTGTAGCAAGGCTCCCTTGCCTCCCTGGCCTCTCCTGCTTTTCTTGTTTTACACTTTTTTAGGAAGGCCATTTTGACCGATGGGAAGTCAGACTTCTTTGTAGCGCTGAATTGCATTTCCGGCTTGCTTGGTTGGCCAAAAAGGGCCTATGGGTTTTTTCCTGAATTCATTCAGAAAAAAACGCATATGCTCTTTTTGGCCAAGTGCATCATTGTCGACATTTTGCCGCTTTTCATGTGCTTTAGGGGTGATTCGAATCTATCTCCTGAAATCTGTTTCCTGCAATTCTGCCTTGATTTCAAATCCTCTTCGTTGCCTTCCCTCAATATATTTGTGGACGAGAGTTATCATTTATAATTCTGCAGGTTTGTGAATTGCAGTGCCCCTGAGCTCCATTTGTCAACTCGCTTTTTTGGGAGCTTTCCGCAGAACCGCTCGTTTGCTTCTGGACCTACTCTGGTTCCCGGTGGCAAGCTAAGCCTTTGCTTAATTCTTCTTCCTGACTGGAAAGTAGAGTGACATGTGCCTCTCCGAACATCTAGGGCTTGGCTCTCCTTGTTTCTCCTCCTTCCCCTTCTTCCTTTGGACAAATTCCGATTTCTGTGCAACTGGATGTTGAAGGTGCTGACATCCTCTAGTGGGGAGATTTTAAGGAAAAAGGCTGGAGGGGTGAACCCAACAACCAGGAAATTAGGCGTTTTGGTGCCTTTTCCAAAATCTTCCTGGTCCAACCGTGTTCCATCTTCTGGGTGTCACAGGCATGTTTTAGCTGTAGGAAAGGTCCCGTGTATGTAAGGAGAACACAAGGGATTTTTCCAAATCAGTGTCTCCCCGAACTCCAATCTGGGGAATTTTTAAGCTACTGGTACATGTGTGTTCATTAAGGGACTTGGGCCGTAGGCAGAGTCCGAACTTTAGATGATTGAAGTCTTCAGGTTCAGAAACGCTCACCATCGGCCTCCTTTAGTTTCCATTTTATCTGTAGTTGATAGATGATGTCGATATAGATATCTATTGTTTTTCAGATTATTTCCCCTCAGGGGTCATTACAAAATATTGAGTATAGTTCCCTGTGCTATACAGTAGTTCCTTGTTGATGATATATTTTATACATAGCAGTGTGTATATGTTAATCTGAAACTGTTAATTTATCCCTCCTCCCACCTTTCCCCTTTGGTAATAAAAAATATAAGATTTTATACTTCTCAGAAATCTAGGAGCTGAAAGAGAGGTATCATTTTCAATGGAAAATCATTCCAAACAAGGTTGAAACTTCAACCAAGATTATTAGATGTACATCCTTGGAAAGAAATCACTGCATTTCTCTACTGTTGACCTGACAAATAAGACAATCCCCTCCACTGAACTTGCTTATAATAAAGTGATGGAAATATCAAATGGAAGTGTTAGAAACATCTTATTTTACACGAGCCTTATACACTGCTCTATGTTAATTACAGTTTGGCTCACACATCTGTTCATTGAAGTTACAATGTTCTCAAATTCTGTTACTGATCCTGCAGAGTGGGCCCCAACAAGGGTCTCCCTGCCCAGTGTCATTGGAGCCAACAGATCGAGACTGACTTTGGTTCAGAAGCAAAGGAAAACTTTATATTTTGATCAGAGAATGGAGAGGTGAGAGTGTGTGCTCCCCTGCGGGTTGTGGGCCGGGCTGCTGTGTAGGGATCCTGTCAGCATCAGCGGGAGGGAGGGGGCGGAGCTCTCGAGGGCCAGGTTGGCTGGAGCTCAGGCTCTATGTCGCAGAGTCTGCACGGGGCCCCACGAGCTGAGGTGTCGGCCCAGCCATTTTGCACGAGGAAATCGGGTCTGAAGTGTCGGGTGTGGGACCTCTTCATGTGGAAACCTAGGAGCAAGTGAAATTAGACAAAGCACAAAGGAAAAAATGGTTAGACTTTATTTTATTGCCCAGATTCTATTTTTATCTCCCAGGAATTTTTAATGGGCTTTGCCAGTGACAAAGCCCTCCTCTGCCTTTTGTCCCATTCCTCATTCTTGGGGCGCTGAGGGTGCAGACACGTCTTCTGTAAATGCTTCATGCTGAGTTGGGTGTCCTCATACCCGGGGGGAGGGGCAGGACTTCTCCCCAGCAGCCTCCAGGTGAGGTTGATTGTCCGCAGGCCTCCTCCCTCACTGCTCGTCTGCCTGAGCACCAGCATTGGAAGTTTTATAGATTCTAATGACCTTTAAGGGTCCAGGAAAGAGATGTGCAGAGACGCTGGGGGGGTGGGCGGTTTTACCCTGCTCCACATTGGTTCGGCCCCCTTAGGCTGACGGTTTCTGCCAGCCCAGATGCTCTGACCAGTAGTCTGTGCTTTCTTCAGTTAGGCCACTGAATTAACGTACAAACAGCACCAGGTGTCAGAGCCCTGCTTGCTCAACTCCCAGACAGTCCAGGGCCGGTGGTGATCCAGGACCATGACGGCCACTCAGTCAACGGCCTTTTGAAGTAGCCAGGAGTACAGCCGGTCTCATTGGCCGCCATCACTGCGGTGTCTGTAGGCTTTTCTATGGTGGCAGCGTTATTTACGGTTCCCCTGCCAAGTTTATTAGCTCCGCTCTGGGTGCAGTAAGTCCTGTAAGCAATAGTCTGCTCTTTTGGGGCACACTCTTGTTGTTTTCTGAGAGAAGCTCCAGGTCAAGTGATGGTCACACGAGTCGTCATGGGGGCCCATTGCCCCAGGTTGTCTCTCTGGAGGTTGGTGTTGGAGGGCCTCCTCACTCGAGGTCATTGTGCCCACGGAGCAATCCCTGCAACTTCAGGGCATGGTGGGTGGTTAGGATCACCAAGTGGCGTCCTTTTCCCTTAGGAGGGAGCTGGCCTTGTGGGCTGCTGATTTCCAGGTTTTTAGATACCCCCAGTATCCTGGTCGGATGGGGTGGCTGGCCAATGCCTGGAGGGCATTCTTGCATTGTTCCATTTCAAGTGGTCCCAGTTTTTGCACTAATACTCCAAGGGCGATTCGCCTTGGACCAGGAATGTAAAGGTCAAAGGGTTTAGCTAACTTAGGGAGGTCCAGGGCCAGGGTCTGAATTGACTGCTCTTTCCATTCTTGAAAGGCCCCTTCTGGATTCTATTCAAAAGGATCATCATCTTTTCCTTTCAGTGTTTCATATAGAGGCCCAGTCTAACTATTAGACTGTAGTTAGGGATCCAGATGCAGCAAACCCCGGTCTCCCCAGGAACCCCTAAGCTGTCTTCTAGTTTCAGGAAAGGTGAGGCTGCAAATGGCTTCTTCCCTTTCCTGGGGTGGGCTTCTCCGACCTTCTGTGCGAATGAAGCCCAGGAAGGCCACCTTAGTTTGTGATATTTGAGCCTTTTCCTTGGACACCTTCTATCTTTTATTGGCTAGGTAGTTCAGAGGCCTCCTTAGTCGGGCTGGTGATCAGAATGTCATCTGCATATTGAAGGAGGGTTCCCTTCTCCAGAGGTAGATCTTTTAGGTCTTTAGCTAACGTTTCCCCAAAGATGGTGTGGGAATTTTTGAACCCCTGGGGCAGGACGGCCCAGCAGTATTGTTTTTGTTGTAGGTTGAGTCCTGCCACTCACAGCCAAAATTTCTTGTGACTCTGGGACTAATGGAATACAGAAGAAGGCATCATTGAAGTCTAATACAGAATGCCATGTCCTGGTGGATGGTAGAATGACCAGCAGGGTGTAGGAATTAGGAACTACTAGATGTATATCCTCTGTGGCTTCACTGACTGTCCTGGCGTCCTCTAGCAGGTCCCCAGCAGCCCACGGGGCTCTTGTGGTCAGGCCCCTCCCAGGATATGGAGCTCACCTGGGCAGGTACGCAGCAGCCCACGGGGCTCTCGTGGGCAGGCCCCTCCCTGGATATGGAGCTCCCGTGGACAGGTACCCCGGCAGGGCTGGGCACACAGGAACCGTGCACATAGCCCTCATTGCAGAGCACCCCCAGCACCCCTGTCACTCAGAGCTGACACAGAGCACCTCAGAGCAGAGCTTGAACTAACAAACAGCAGCTCCAACAGGTCTGTGACCCTAGGCTTCACTCTGTGCGGCCTCCCTCTGCCTGGTCTTCCAGGGGCTTCCACTGCAGCCGGGGCACCAGGCCTCTGTCTCCACCCACCACCCCTCCTCTCCCTGACTCCTGGGTTCCTCTCATTAGCAGAGGGTCTTCTTGAAGTTGTCTCCCACTCATGGACCAGATAAAATGATTCGAAAACAAGCCAGGGCTGCCGCCCCTTATCTATCCTGACTCTCGGGACCCTACACCTGTTCCTTGGATCTGGCCGGTGCAGCAAGGCCCATTTTCTGCAACTCTGAGCCCCTGAGGGGCGAGGATTGGCTGACCTGGGCAGCCTGACCCGGCCGGCCAGCCCTTCCCAGGTGTGCCTGGGTTGAGGTCAATATAAACACCCCTCCAGGCAGCAAAAGCCTCTGCAGCTGTGCCTGACGCCATATTCTCTGCCCCGTCAGCAGTCTCGGGGTTGGGCTGGTGGGAGGGAGTAGGGCCCACGGCTCTATGAGTGGCCCAGTGTGACTGGGGCTCTGCTGGACTTTCTGCAGGAGTTGCCGGGCTGCCACCTGCTAAAGAAGAGGATGTGTCACCCATACTTGCTGCTGGAATTTCTCCCCGGGCAGAGGTGAGGAAGGAAAAAAGCAGTGGGGGCCGGGACAGGAGGGGTACCTCAGGCAGGGAAATGGAAAGCTTCCAGACGAGCGCCCGGGGCCAGGACCATCCTGGCTGGCCTGCAGGCACCAAGTCGGCCTGCGTGCTGTCGCTGGTGTGACTCCAAGCCCCTTCCTCTAGTTTTTAAAGTCTTTGCACACATTCAGGTGTTTTACCTGGGAAGGGTGGGAAAAGTTCAGCAGCAGCTGGCCTGGGGCTCAGCTCACGTTTACTCAGAGACGCCTCCTCACGGTCCCCCAGCTTTGCAATGAGGACGCTCCTCGTGTGGGGGCTGCTGGCTGCATGGGAGATGATTCCCCACCTGTGACCAACTTCAGAATTGTTTACCCCTGGAGCAAGTGCCCTGATAGGGTTTTCCTCTGTATGACCAGTGGGTTCTGTTTTTTTTTTTTTTTTTCTTTTTTGGTTCAAAGTAAGTTTTATTCCTCTTTTTGTATTTATGGATATAAGCATGGAAATAATTCATTCATATAAATACGTCTATGGGAAGGACAGAACTTTTTTTTCTGTTTTATTTTTTTAAGTATGATTTATTTTTTAATTTTTGAATTTATTTTATTCATTTTTTTATACAGCAGGCTCTTATTGGTAACCTATTTTATACATATAAGTGTATATATGTCAATCCCAGGCTCGCAATTCATCCCACCACCACCACCCTGCCACTTTCCCCCCTTGGTGTCCATACATTTGTTCTCTACATCTGTGTCTCTATTTCTGCCTTGCAAACCGGTTCATCTTTACCATTTTTCTAGGTTCCACATGTATGCGTTAATATACGATATTTGTTTTTCTCTTTCTGACTTACTTCACTCTGTATGACAGTCTCTAGATCTATCCACGTCTCTACAAATGACCCAATTTCATTCCTTTTTATGGCTGAGTAATATTCCATTTTATATATGTAGCACATCTTTTCTGTTCGTCTGTCTATGGGCATTTAGGTTGCTTCCATGACCTGGCTATTGTAAACAGTGCTGCAATGAATATTGTGGTGAATATGTCTTTTTGAATTATGGTTTTCTCTGGGTATATGGCCAGTAGTGGGATTGCTGGGTCATATGGTAATTCTATTTTTAGTCTTTTAAGGAACCTCCATACTGTTCTCCATCGTGACTGTATCAATTTACATTCCCACAAATAGTGTAAGAGGGTTCCCTTTTCTCCACACCCTCTCCAGCATTTGTTGCTTGTAGATTTTCTGATGATGCCCATTCTAACTCGTGTGAGGCGATACCTCATTGTAGTTTTGGTTTATATTTCTCTAATAATTAGTGATGTTGAGCAGCTTTTCATGTGCTTCTTGGTCATCTGTATGTCTTCTTGGGACAAATGTCTATTTACGTCATCTGCCCATTTTTGGATTGGGTTGTTTGTTTTTTTACTGTTGAGCTGCATGAGCTGTTTATATACATTGGAGATTAATCCTTTGTCCATTGATTCGTTTGCAAATATTTTCTCCCATTGTGAGGGTTGTCTTTTCGTCTTGTTTGTAGTTTCCTTTGCTTTGCAAAAGCTTTTAGGTTTCATTTGCTCCCATATGTTTATTTTTTTTTTATTCCATTACTCTAGGAGGTGGATCAAAAAAGATCTTGCTGTGATTTATGTCAAAGAGTATTCTTCCTGTGTTTTCCTCTAAGAGTTTTATAGTGTCCGGTCTTACATTTCGGTCTCTAAACCATTTTGAGTTTATTTTTTGTGTATGGTGTTAGGGAGTGTTCTAATTTCATTCTTTTACATGTAGCTGTCCATTTTTCCCAGCACCACTTATTGAAGAGACTGTCTTTTCTCCTTTGTATACCCTTGCCTCCTTTGTCATAGATTAGTGGGCCATAGGTGTGTAGGTTTATCTCTGGGCTTTTTTTTTTTCTTTTACATCTTTATTGGAGTATAATTGCTTTACAATTGTGTGTTAGTTTCTGCTGTATAAAAAAGTGAATCAGCTGTGCGTATACATATAACACCATATCCCCTCCCTCTTGCACCTCCCTCTCACTCCCTTATCCCACCCTTTTAGGTGGTCACAAAGCACAGAGCTGATCTCCCTGTGCTATGTGGCTGCTTCCCAGTAGCTATCAATTTTACATTTGGTAGTGTATATATGTCCATACCACTCTCTCACTTTGTCCCAGCTTACCCTTCCCTCTCCCCATGTCCTCAAGTCCTTTCTCTACGTCTGTGTCCTTAATCCTTTCCTGCCCCTAGGTTCTTCATAAACTTTTTTTTTTAAGATTCCATATATATGTGTTAGCATACGGTATTTGTTTTTCTCTTTCTGACTTACTTCACTCTGTAGGACAGACTCTAGATCCATCCACCTCACTAAAAATAACTCAATTTCGTTTCTTTTTATGGCTGAATAATGTTCCATTGTATATATGTGCCACATCTTCTTTATCCATTTATCTGTTGATGGACACTTAGGTTGCTTCCATGTCCTGGCTATTGTAAATAGAGCTACAGTGAACATTGTGGTACATGACTCTTTTTGAATTATGGTTTTCTCAGGGTAAATGTCCAGGAGTGGGTTTGCTGGGTTGTATGGTAGTTCTATTTTTAGTGTTTAAGGAACCCCCATACCTTTCTCCCTAGTGGCTATATCAATTTACATTCCCACCAACAGTGCAAGAGGGTTCCCTTTGCTCCAATAAATGCCTCTCCAGCATTTATTGTTGGTAGATTTTTTGATGATGGCCATTCTGACTGGTGTGAGGTGATACCTCACTGTAGTTTTGATTTGCATTTCTCTAATGATTAGTGATGTTCAGCATCCTTTCATGTGTTTGTTGGCAACCTGTATATCTTCTTTGGAGAAATGTCTATTTAGGTCTTCTGCCCATTTTTGGATTGGGTTGTTTGGTTTTGTGATATTGAGCTACATGAGCTGCTTTTTGGAGATTAATCCTTTGCCATTTGCTTCATTTGAAAATATTTTCTCCCATTCTGATGGTTGTCTTTTCATCTTGCTTATGTTTTCCTTTGCTGTGCAAAAGAATTTATGTTTCATTCGGTCCCATTTTTTTATTTTTGTTTTTATTTCCATTTCTCTAGGAGGTGGGTCAAAAAGGATCTTGCTGTGATTTATGTCATAGACTGTTCTGCTTATGTTTTCCTCTAAGAGTTTTATAGTGGCTGGTCTTATATTTAGGTCTCTAATCCATTTTGAGTTTATTTTTGTGTATGGTGTTAGGGAGTGTACTAATTTCATTCTTTTACATGTAACTGTCCAGTTTTCCCAGCACCACTTGCTGAAGACACTGTCTTTTCTCCATTGTATACCCTTGCCTCCTTTGTCATAGATTAGTGAACCATAGGTACGTGGGTTTATCTCTGTGCTTTCTATCCTGTTCTATTGACCTATATTTCTGTTTTTGTGTCAGTACCATATTATCTTGATTACTGTAGCTTTGCAATATAGTCTGAAGTCTGGAAGTCTGATTCCTCCAGCTCTTTTTTTTCCCCCCTCAAGACTGCTTTGGCTATCCAGGGTCTTTTGTGTCTCCCTACAAATTTTAAGATTTTTTTTTCTTGTTTTGTAGAAAATGCCAAATGTATTTTGATCGGGATTGCATTGAATCTGTAGATTGCTTTGGGTAGTATAGTCATTTTCACAATATTGATTCTTCTAATCCGAGAACATGGTATATGTCTCCATCTGTTTATATCATCTTTGATTTCTTTCATCAGTGTCTTATAGTTTTCTGAGTACAGGTCTTTTACTTCCTTAGGTAGGTTTATTCCTAGGTATTTTATTCTTTTTGTAGCAGTGGTAATGGGATTGTTTCCTTAATTTCTCTTTCTGATCTTTCATTGTTAGTGTATAGGAATGCAAGCAATTTCTGTGCATTAATTTTGTATCCTGCAACTTTACCAAATTCATTGATTAGCTCCAGTGGTTTTCTGGTGGCATCTTCAGGATTCTCTTTCTATGATATCATGTCATCTGCAAACAGTGACAATTTTACTTCTTCTTTTCCTTTTTGTATTCCTTTTATTTCTTTTTCTTCTCTGATTGCCATGGCTAGGACTTCCAAAACTATGTTGAATAGCAGTGGTGAGAGTGGACATCCTCGTCTTGTTCCTGATCTTAGAGGAAACGCTTTCAGTTTTTCACCATTGAGAATGCTGTTTGCTGTGGGTTTGTCATATATGGCCTTTATTATGTTGAGGTAGTTTCCCTCTATGCCCACACTCTGCAGAGTTTTTATCGTAAATGAGTGTTGAATTTTCTCAAAATCTTTTCCTTCCTCTATTGAGATGATCATATGCTTTTATTCTACAATTTGTTAATATGGTGTATCACATTGATTTGTGTATATTGAAGAATCCTTGCATCCCTGGGATAAACCCCACTTGATCATGGTGTATGATCCTTTTAATGTGTTGTTCGATTCTGTTTGCTAGTATTTTGTTGAGGATTTTTACATCTATATTCATCAGTGATATTGGTCTATAATTTTCTTTCCTTGTAGTATCTCTGTCTGATTTTGGTATCAGGGTGATGGTGGTCTCATAGAATGAGTTTGGGAGTGTTCCTTCCGCTGCAATTGTTTTGAAGAATTTGAGAAGGTTGGGTGTTAGGTCTTCTCTAAATGTTTGATAGAATTCACCTGTGATGCCATCTGGTTCTGGACTTTTGTTTGTTGGAAGATTTTTAATCACAGTTTCAATTTCATTGCTTGTGATAGGTTTGTTCATATTTTCTATTTCTTCCTGGTTCAGTCTTAGAAGGTTATCCCTTTCTAAGAATTTGTCCATTTCTTCCAGATTGTCCATTTTATTGGCCTAGAGTTGCTTGTAGTAGTCTCTTAGGATGCTTTGTATTCCTGTGGTGTCTGTTGTAACTTCTGCTTTTTCACTTCTAATTTTGTTGATTTGCGTCCTCTCCCTCTTTTTCTGGAGTCTGGCTAAAGGTTGATCATTTTTGCTTATCTTCTCAAAGAACCAGCTTTTAGTTTTATTGATCTTTGCTTTCGTTTTCTTTGTTTCTATTTCATTTATTTCTGCTCTGATCTTTATGATTTCTTTCCTTCTACTAACTTTGGGTTTTGTTCTTCTTTCTCTAGTTCCTCTAGGTGTAAGGTTAGATTGTTTATTTGAGATTTTTCTTGTTTCTTGAGGTAGGCTTGTATTGCTATAAACTTCCCTCTTAGAACTCCTTTTGCTGCATCCCATAGGTTTTGGATCATCGTGTTTTTGTTGTCATTTGTCTCTAGGTAGTTTTTGATTTCCTCTTTGGTTTCTTCAGTGATCTCTTGGTTATTTAGTAACGTATTGTTTAGCCTCCATGTGTTTGTGTTTTTTACGGTTTTTTCCGTGTAATTGATTTCTAATCTCATAGCATTGTGGTCGGAACAGCTGCTTGATATGATTTCAGTTTTTTTAAATTTACTGAGGCTTTATCTGTGACCCAAGATGTGATCTATCCTGGAGAATGTTCCGTGTGCAGTTGAGAAGAACGTGTAATCTCCTGTTTTTGGATGGAATGTCCTATAAATATCAATTAACTCTATCTGGTCTATTGTGTCATTTAAAGCTTGTGTTTCCTTATTAATTGTCTGTCTGGCTGATCTCCACTGGTGTAAGTGAGCTGTTAAAGTCCCCCGCTATTATTGTGTTACTGTCGATTTCCTCTTTTATAGCTGTTAGCAGTTGCCTTATACATTGAGCTGCTCCTATTTTGGGTACATATATATTTATAGTTGTTATATCTTCTTCTTGGATTGATCCCCTGACCATTATGTAGTGCCTTTCCTCGTCTCTTGTAACATTCTTTATTTTAAAGTCTATTTTATCTGATATGAGTATTGCTACTCCAGCTTTCTTTTGATTTTCATTTGCATAGAATATATTTTTCCATCGCCTCACTTTGAGTCTGTATGTGTCCCTAGGTCTGAAATGGATCTCTTGTAGACAGCATATATATGGGTCTTGTTTTTGTATCCATTCAGCGAGCCTGTGTCTTTTGGTTGGAACATGTAGTGCATTCACGTTTAAGGTAATTATCGATATGTATGTTCCTACTACTATTTTCTTAATTGTTATGGGTTTGTCTTGGTGGGTCCTTTTCTTCTCTTGTGTTTCCCACTTAGAGAAGTTCCTTTAGCATTTGGTGTAGAGCTGGTTTCATGGTGCTGAATTCTCTTAGCTTTTGCTTGTCTGTAAGGCTTTTGATTTCTCCATCAAATCTGAATGAGCTCTTTGCAGGGTGGAGTACTCTTGGTTGTAGGTTCTTCCCTTTCATCACTTTAAATTTATCATGCCACTTCCTTCTGGCTTGTAGATTTTCTGCTGAGAAATCAGTTGTTATCCTTATGGGAGTTCCCTTGTATGTTATTTGTCATTTTTCCCTTGCTGCTTTCAATCATTTTTCTTTGTCGTTAATTTTTGTCAATTTGATTACTATGTGTCTTGTCATTTTTCTCCTTTGGTTTATCCTGCCTGGGACACTCTGTGCTTCTGGACTTGGGTGGCTATTTCTTTTCCCATGCTAGGGAAGTTTTTGACCATAATCTCTTCAAATATATTCTCGGGTCCTTTCTCTCTCTCTTCTCCTTCTGGGACCCCTATAATGCGAATGTTGTTGCGTTTAAAGTTGTCCCAGAGGACTCTTGGGGTATCTTCGTTTATTTTCATTCTTTTTCTTTATTCTGTTCCATGGCAGTGATTTCCACCTTTCTGTCTTCCAGGTCACTTATCCGTTCTTCTGCCACAGTTATTCTGCTACTGATTCCTTCTAGTGTATTTTTCATTTCAGTTATTCCATTGTTCACCTCTGTTTGTTTGTTCTTTAATTCTTCTAGGTGTTTGTTCCTTAATTCTTCTAGGTCTTTGTTAAACATTTCTTGCATCTTCTCGATCTTTGCCTCCTTTCTTTTTCCAAGGTCTTGGCTCAACTTCACTATCATTATTCTGAATTCTTTTTCTGGAAGGTTCCCTATCTCCACCTCATTTCATTTTTTTTCTGGGGTTTTATCTTGTTCCTTGATCTGGTATAAAGTCCTCTGCCTTTTCATTTTGTCTATCTTTCTGTGAATGTGGTTTTCCTTCCACAGGCTGCAGAATTGTAGTTCTTCTTGCTTCTGCTGTCTGCTCTCCGGTGGATGAGTCTATCTTAGAGGCTTGTGCAAGCTTCCTGATGGGAGGGACTGGTGGTGGGTAGAGCTGGGTGTTGCTTTGGTGGGCAGAGCTTTAATCCGCTTGTCTACGGATTAAATAAAACTTTAATAAAAAGTTTAATCCGCTTGTCTGCTGATGCATGGGGCTGGGTTCCCTCCCTGTTGGTTGTTTGGCCTGAGGCGACCCAGCCCTGGAGCCTACCTTGCTCTTGGTGGGGCTAATGGCGGACTCTGGGAGGGCTCACACCAAGGAGTATTTCCCAGAACTTCTGCTGCCAGTGTCGTTGTCCTCACGGTGAGCCACAGCCACAGCCACCACCTGCCTCTGCAGGAGACCCTCTAAAAGTAGCAGGTAGTTCTGGTCATTCTCCTACAGGGTCACTGCTCCTTCCCCTGGGTCCTGATGTGCACACTACTTTGTGTGTGCCCTCCAAGAGTGGAGTATCTGAGTGGAGTTGAGACTCTGAGACTCTGTGTGGAGTTGCACAGACTCTGGGTCCTGTGAAGCTTCGATGTTTTGTGATTCTAGAAATCCTATAGGAGACGGTCCACAGCAGGTGACGCTAATGTTGTCAGTAGAGGTGTTGAAGCCAAAGATCTGCAGTTCCAACTAGAGGTGCCGATGTACATACAGGACAAAATCATCTCGTGTGAATGTAGTTCAGGCATGTTTAAGATGAATGCAGTCATGTTAATGCCTACCATATTCTATCTTGAGCCTCTCCTCAGGGACCCCCTCCTCAGTTCCTGAGGCTCCTGTAAGTCATGTACAGGGGACTGGAGAGTGGGCTCTGTCCAGTCTGAGCCCTGAGTTACCCTGTGTGTATCTTAGGATACTTTGTATTTCTGTGGTGTCTGTTGTAACATCATCTCTTTCATTTCAGATTTATTTGGGCCCTCTCTTTTTAAAAAAAACATACTACTGTTGTCTTTTATTCTCTACAGAAGTTTAATAAGTGTTTGATCTACTATCCTTACCCTATGTATACTTTTTGCAGTGAGATTTTTACTTTTCTTTGTTTCCTTGTTACTATCAATAATTAGTGAGACTTCTTTTAAGCTACCTTCAACATTGCTTATAAAGCTGCTTTATTAGTGATGACAGAGCCTTAATGGAAGTCATGTTCTGGTTGTAAATTAGAATGCAATGTGCCAGCAAATAGCCCCTTAAGTTTATGTCTCATTACTTCTTGTTCTTTTTTTAATTTAATTTTTATTTTTTGTCAGAGCAAATTTAATTAAAATGTTTTGTTTCTTCTAGGTGTGAAAGATGTGGTTCTTTTAAACATATACATATATCTATTCTTCTTTGGATCATTTTCCCATGTAGGTTATGACACGATGTTGAGTAGTCTTGTCTTGGTATTACGTAGGTCTTTGGTGATTACATATTTCACATGTGTTTCTATATCTATCTTAACCCCAATATCCTAATGTATCCAATCCTCACACCTTTCCATTTGGTGAACCATAAGTTTGTTTAATGAATCTGTGATTGCATTTCTCTGTGGAAATATTTTCATTGGTATCAATTTTTAGCTAAGACCTATAAGTGATATTATAGGATATGTGTCTTTTGCTTTCTGACTTAGTACAATTTGCCTGATTACCTCAAGAATCATACATGGTGCTGCAAATGGCATTGTTTCATTTTTTTCCCTGGCTAATATTCCATCTGTACGTGTACCAGTTCTTCTTTGGCCACGCACCTCTTGATGGACTTTCTGGTTGCCTCCATGTCTTGGCTATTGTAATACTGCTGCAATGCACATTTGCTTGCCTGTGTCTTTCCAGTTATATCTTCTTATGTTATAGGCCAAGCAGTGGGCTTGCTGTATCATATGGTAGCTCAGTGTGTATGTTTTAAAGGCACCACCGTTCAGTTCTCATTAGTGGCTCTTTCCAGGTTACGTCCCACTTAAAATTGAGGGTATGCATTTCTCCAAAACACCTTCAATATTTATTGTTTGTAGTTTTCTTGCTGATGGTTATTCTAATGGGTGCGAGCTGATGCCTATCTGTGGTTGAATTTGCATGTGTCCCATAATCTGTTGAAATTGAGCTTTAAAGCATGCCCTTTTTATTTATCAAACTGTGATTACAGCTCAGTTCTTCAAAGTGTTTTCTTAAAGTAAGTGTCACATTTTGAAAATTTTTGGCCATTACCTCCCTCAAGACATTTTGAGGGCACGTTTCATTTACAACCCTGAAGTACTTGTTCATATGAAGTGACCATTAGCACAGGTTTTAAAGCTGCTTTTGCAGGTAACGGCCAGAGGGTGGCAGCCTTTCTACGTTCCTAATCTGGTAAATAGGGAAAGAGACCTTCAGCCCCAAGAGTGTCCAGCTTTATTTCTCATCCAGCTGTGGGTCTAGATATGGTCACACCAGGTTGCATCACAGCCCCGGAACGAATTAAGTAAAAATTTTCCCTCTATCACTGTCTTTGTTTTTTGGAATTTTTAAGTAATTTATTTTTATAATGGGGTTTACCTGATTTTCACTGCTGTGTTTATGCCCCTTTACACCCACTTGATTCACTTACAGAGGGACATCAATACATAGGTTTTAAGATTATTACTAGTCAGATATATTCTTGTGCGGCGAATAGGGCGTGTTGAGTCCAGTTCTCTGAGCAAGGAGTAGGTCTTGTCTATTACATATTGGGTTTATGGAACGGTATCTGAGCTAATTTGAAACCCTTGTTTGATGTATCACCCCACCTCACCTTTCCCGTTAAGCAGCCATACTGTGTTTTCTGCATGTGTGACTCTGTTCTGTTTTGTAATTCAGTTCAAGTGTAACGGGTTTTACATTCCCTCTATAAGTGATACCTTATGAGAAATGTCCTTTTCTGTGTGACTTATTTCACTTAGAATCGTCGTACCTAAATCCACTCATCATGCTGCTACTAGCCTTATGACATTGATTTCATGGCTGAGTGATATTCCATTGTACATAAGGACCACAACTTCTTTATCCATTTTTCTCTTTCCTGGGATATTGAAGGTGGAATGAAGTGGAGGTCCTTGTCAACAGAGCAGCCCTAAACTTTGGGGTGCTTGTGTCTTGCTGATTTTTCATTTTCCCAATTTATACCCCCATGAGTGGAAGTGCCCTATGCTCTCTAAGCTGTGTTTTTTAGATGTTTCAGGACACACCGTACACTTCTCCAGAGTGGCTGTTGGCAATTTACAACCCGCCCATCAGTGTGGCAAGGCTCCCATTTCTCCATGGGCTGTCCTGCATTTCTGGTTTTGAGACATTTTTCAGCATGGCCCTTTTGACCGATGGGTAGCGAGTCTTCTTTATAGCGCTGATTTGCCTTTCCAGGTTGCTTGGTTGGCCAAAAAGGGCGTATGCGTTTTTTCCTGAATATATTCAGGAAAAAACGCATACGCCCTTTTTGGCCAAGGGCATCATTGTCAACGTTTTGCCGCTTTTCATGTGCTTTAAAGGCGATTCGAATCTACCTCCTGAAATCTGTTTCCTGCAATTCTGCCTTGATTTCAAATCGTCTTCTTTGCCTTCCCTCAATATATTTGTGGACGAGAGTTATCATTTATAACTCTGCAGGTTTGTGAATTGCAGTGCCCTGAAGCTCCATTTTACAACTCGCTTTTTTGGGAGCAGGCCGCAAAAGAGCAGGATGGCTTCAGGCCCTCTTCTGGTTCCGGGGGGCAGGCTGAACCTGTAGTTAATTCTTCTTCCTGATGTGAAAATAGAGTGACCTGTGCCTGTCCCAACACCAAGAGCTAGTCTCTCATTGGTTCCACGTCTTCCCGTTCATCCTCAGGACAAATTGCAACCTGTACGGAACAGGAGGTTAAAGGTGCTGATGCTCCAAGTAGGGAGATTGCTAGTAAAGCGGCTGGAATGGCGAACCCGGGCACAAGGAGATGAGAAATGACGTGCGTTTTAGAAACCTTTCCCCATCACACGGTGTACCATCTTCTGGGTTTCTCATGCATGTTTTCGATGTAGCAAGATGCCCTTGAACCTGGAGATTTGGGACCCATGCGATGGGTACCACGCAGTATTACTTTAAAGGGTCTGCGTTTGCTCACCCAACCTCACCAAACCTCTCAGCCCCAAGAGTGTCCACCCTTATGTCTCATCCAGCTGTGGGTCTAGATATGGTCAATCCAGGTTGCATCACAGCCCCTGAACGAATTGTATAGGAATTTCTCTCTCTTTCACTGTCTTTGTTTCATGGGTTTTTCAAAGTAATTTATTTTTATAATGGGGTTTAGCTGCTTTTCACTGCTGTGTTTATGCCGCCTTACACCCACTTGACACACTAACAGAGAGATATCAATACATAGGTTTTAAGATTATTACTAGTCAGATATATTCTTGTGCGGTGAATAGGGCGTGTTGAGTCCAGTTCTCTGAGCAAGGAGTAGGTCTTGTCTATTACATATTGGGTTTATGGAACGGTATCTGAGCTAATTTGAAACCCTTGTTTTATGTATCACCCAACCTCACCTTTCCTGTTAAGCAGCCATAGTGTGTTTTCTGCATGTGTGACTCTGTTCTGTTTTGCAATTCAGTTCAAGTGTAATGGTTTTTACATTCCCTCTATAAGTGATACCTTATGAGAAATGTCCTTTTCTGTGTGACTCATTTCACTTAGAATCGTCGTACCTAAATCCACTCATCATGCTGCTACTAGCCTTATGACAGTGATTTCATGGCTGAGTGATATTCCATTGTACATAAGGACCACAACTTCTTTATCCATTTTTCGCTTTCCTGGGATATTGAAGGTGGAATGAAGTGGAGGTCCTTGTCAACAGAGCAGCCCTAAACTTTGAGGTGCTTGTGTCTTGCTGATTTTTCATTTTCCCAGTGTATACCCCCATGAGTGGAAGTGCCCTATGCTCTCTAAGCTGTGTTTTTTAGATGTTTCAGGACACACCGTACACTTCTCCAGAGTGGCTGTTGGGAATGTACATCCGCCCATCAGTGTAGCAAGGCTCCCATTTCTCCATGGCCTGTCCTGCATTTCTGGTTTTGACACGTTTTTCAGCATGGCCCTTTTGACCGATGGGTAGCGAGTCTTCTTTGTAGCGCTGATTTGCCTTTCCAGGTTGCTTGGTTGGCCAAAAAGGGCGTATGCGTTTTTTCCTGAATATATTCAGGAAAAAACGCATACGCCCTTTTTGGCCAAGGGCATCATTGTCAACGTTTTGCCGCTTTTCATGTGCTTTAAAGGCGATTCGAATCTACCTCCTGAAATCTGTTTCCTGCAATTCTGCCTTGATTTCAAATCCTCTTCTTTGCCTTCCCTCAATATATTTGTGGACGAGACTTATCATTTATTACTCTGCAGGTTTGTGAATTGCAGTGCCCTGAAGCTCGTATTTTACAACTCGCTTTTTAGGGAGCTGGCCGCAAAAGCGCAGGATGGCTTCAGGCCCTGTTCTGGTTCCGGGGGGCAGGCTGAGCCTGTGGTTAATTCTTCTTCCTGATGGGAAAATAGAGTGACCTGTGCCTGTCCCTACACCAAAAGCTAGTCTCTCATTGGTTCCAAGTCTTCCCGTTCATCCTCAGGACAAATTGCAAACTGTACGGAACAGGAGGTTAAAGGTGCTGATGCTCCAAGTAGGGAGATTGCTAGTAAAGTGGCTGGAATGGCGAACACGAGCACAAGGAGATGAGAAATGAGGTGCGTTTTAGAAACCGTTCCCCATCACACGGTGTACCATCTTCTGGGTTTCTTATGCATGTTTTCGATGTAGGAAGATGCCCTTGAACCTGGAGATTTGGGACCCATGCGATGGGTACCACGCAGTATTACTTTAAAGGGTCTGCGTTTGCTCACCCAACCTCACCAAACCTCTCAGCCCCAAGAGTGTCCACCCTTATGTCTCATCCAGCTGTGGGTCTAGATATGGTCAATCCAGGTTGCATCACAGCCCCTGAACGCATTGTGTAAGAATTTCGCTCTCTTTCACTGTCTTTGTTTCATGGGTTTTTCAAAGTAATTTATTTTTATAATGGGGTTTAGCTGCTTTTCACTGCTGTGTTTATGCCGCTTTACACCCACTTGACACACTAACAGAGAGATATCAATACATAGGTTTTAAGATTATTACTAGTCAGATATATTCTTGTGCGGTGAATAGGGCGTGTTGAGTCCAGTTCTCTGAGCAAGGAGTAGGTCTTGTCTATTACATATTGGTTTTATGGAACGGTATCTGAGCTAATTTGAAACCCTTCTTTTATGTATCACCCCACCTCACCTTTCCCGTTAAGCAGCCATAGTGTGTTTTCTGCATGTGTGACTCTGTTCTGTTTTGTAATTCAGTTCAAGTGTAACGGTTTTTACATTCCCTCTATAAGTGATACATTATGAGAAGTGTCCTTTTCTGTGTGACTTATTTCACTTAGAATCGTCGTACCTAAATCCACTCATCATGCTGCTACTAGCCTTATGACATTGATTTCATGGCTGAGTGATATTCCATTGTATATAAGGACCACAACTTCTTTATCCATTTTTCTCTTTCCTGGGATATTGAAGGTGGAATGAAGTGGAGGTCCTTGTCAACAGGGCAGCCCTAAACTTTGGGGTGCTTGTGTCTTGCTGATTTTTAATTTTCCCAATGTATACCCCCATGAGTGGAAGTGCCCTATGCTCTCTAAGCTTTGCTTTTTAGACGTTTCAGGACTCACCGTACACTTCTCCAGAGTGGCTGTTGGCAATTTACATCCCGCCCATCAGTGTAGCACGGCTCCCATTTCTCCATGGCCTTTCCTGCATTTCTGGTTTTGACACTTTTTTCAGCATGGCCATTTTGACCAATGGGTAGCGAGAGTTCTTTTTAGCGCTGATTTGTCTTTCCAGGTTGCTTGGTTGGCCAAAAAGGGCGTATGCGTTTTTTCCTGAATATATTCAGGAAAAAATGCATACGCCCTTTTTGGCCAAGGGCATCATTGTCAACGTTTTGCCGCTTTTCATGTGCTTTAAAGGCGATTCGAATCTACCTCCTGAAATCTGTTTCCTGCAATTCTGCCTTGATTTCAAATCGTCTTCTTTGCCTTCCCTCAATATATTTGTGGACGAGAGTTATCATTTATAACTCTGCAGGTTTGTGAATTGCAGTGCCCTGAAGCTCCATTTTACAACTCGCTTTTTAGGGAGCTGGCCGCAAAAGCGCAGGATGGCTTCAGGCCCTGTTCTGGTTCCGGGGGGCAGGCTGAGCCTGTGGTTAATTCTTCTTCCTGATGGGGAAATAGAGTGACCTGTGCCTGTCCCTACACCAAGAGCTAGTCTCTCATTGGTTCCAAGTCTTCCCGTTCATCCTCAGGACAAATTGCAACCTGTACGGAACAGGAGGTTAAAGGTGCTGATGCTCCAAGTAGGGAGATTGCTAGTAAAGTGGCTGGAATGGCGAACCCGAGCACAAGGAGAAGAGAAATGAGGTGCGTTTTAGAAACCTTTCCCCATCACACGGTGTACCATCTTCTGGGTTTCTCATGCATGTTTTCGATGTAGCAAGGTGCCCTTGAACCTGGAGATTTGGGACCCATGCGATGGGTACCACGCAGTATTACTTTAAAGGGTCTGCGTTTGCTCACCCAACCTCACCAAACCTCTTAGCCCCAAGAGTGTCCACCCTTATGTCTCATCCAGCTGTGGGTCTAGATATGGTCAATCCAGGTTGCATCACAGCCCCTGAACGCATTGTGTAAGAATTTCGCTCTCTTTCACTGTCTTTGTTTCATGGGTTTTTCAAAGTAATTTATTTTTATAATGGGGTTTAGCTGCTTTTCACTGCTGTGTTTATGCCGCTTTACACCCACTTGACACACTAACAGAGAGATATCAATACATAGGTTTTAAGATTATTACTAGTCAGATATATTCTTGTGCGGTGAATAGGGCGTGTTGAGTCCAGTTCTCTGAGCAAGGAGTAGGTCTTGTCTATTACATATTCGTTTTATGGAACGGTATCTGAGCTAATTTGAAACCCTTGTTTTATGTATCACCCCACCTCACCTTTCCCGTTAAGCAGCCATAGAGTGTTTTCTGCATGTGTGACTCCGTTCTGTTTTGTAATTCAGTTCAAGTGTAACGGTTTTTACATTCCCTCTATCAGTGATACCTTATGAGAAGTGTCCTTTTCTGTGTGACTTATTTCACTTAGAATCGTCGTACCTAAATCCACTCATCATGCTGCTACTAGCCTTATGACATTGATTTCATGGCTGAGTGATATTCCATTGTACATAAGGACCACAACACCTTTATCCATTTTTCTCTTTCCTGGGATATTTAAGGTGGAATGAAGTGGAGGTCCTGGTCAACAGAGCAGCCCTAAACTTTGGGGTGCTTGTGTCTTGCTGATTTTTCATTTTCCCAATTTATACCCCCATGAGTGGAAGTGCCCTATGCTCTCTAAGCTGTGTTTTTTAGATGTTTCAGGACACACCGTACTCTTCTCCAGAGTGGCTGTTGGCAATTTACATCCCGCCCATCAGTGTAGCAAGGCTCCCATTTCTCCATGGCCTGTCCTGCATTTCTGGTTTTGACACTTTTTTCAGCATGGCCCTTTTAACCGATGGGAAGCGAGACTTCTTTGTAGCGCTGATTTGCCTTTCCAGGTTGCTTGGTTGGCCAAAAAGGGCGTATGCGTTTTTTCCTGAATATATTCAGGATAAAACGCATACGCCCTTTTTGGCCAAGGGCATCATTGTCAACGTTTTGCCGCTTTTCATGTGCTTTAAAGGCGATTCGAATCTACCTCCTGAAATCTGTTTCCTGCAATTCTGCCTTGACTTCAAATCCTCTTCTTTGCCTTCCCTCAATATATTTGTGGACGAGAGTTATCATTTATAACTCTGCAGCTTTGTGAATTGCAGTGCCCTGAACCTCCATTTTACAACTCGCCTTTTTGGGAGATGGCCGCAAAAGCGCAAGATGGCTTCAGGCCCTGTTCTGGTTCCGGGGGGCAGGCTGAGCCTGTTGTTAATTCTTCTTCCTGATGGGAAAATAGAGTGACCTGTGCCTGTCCCTACACCAAGAGCTAGTCTCTCTTTGGTTCCACGTCTTCCCGTTCATCCTCAGGACAAATTGCAACCTGTACGGAACAGGAGGTTAAAGGTGCTGATGCTCCAAGTAGGGAGATTGCTAGTAAAGTGGCTGGAATGGCGAACCCGAGCACAAGGAGATGAGAAATGACGTGCGTTTTAGAAACCTTTCCCCAGCACACGGTGTACCATCTTCTGGGTTTCTCATGCATGTTTTCGATGTAGCAAGATGCCCTTGAACCTGGAGATTTGGGACCCATGCGATGGGTACCACGCAGTATTACTTTAAAGGGTCTGCGTTTGCTCACCCAACCTCACCAAACCTCTCAGCCCCAAGAGTGTCCACCCTTATGTCTCATCCAGCTGTGGGTCTAGATATGGTCAATCCAGGTTGCATCACAGCCCCTGAACGCATTGTGCAAGAATTTCGCTCTCTTTCACTGTCTTTGTTTCATGGGTTTTTCAAAGTAATTTATTTTTATAATGGGGTTTAGCTGCTTTTCACTGCTGTGTTTATGCCGCTTTACACCCACTTGACACACTAACAGAGAGATATCAATACCTAGGTTTTAAGATTATTACTAGACAGATATATTCTTGTGCGGTGAATAGGGCGTGTTGAGTCCAGTTCTCTGAGCAAGGAGTAGGTCTTATCTATTACATATTGGTTTTATGGAACGGTATCTGAGCTAATTTGAAACCCTTGTTTTATGTATCACCCCACCTCACCTTTCCCGTTAAGCAGCCATAGTGTGTTTTCTGCATGTGTGACTCTGTTCTGTTTTGTAATTCAGTTCAAGTGTAACGGTTTTTACATTCCCTCTATAAGTGATACATTATGAGAAGTGTCCTTTTCTGTGTGACTTATTTCACTTAGAATCGTCGTACCTAAATCCACTCATCATGCTGCTACTAGCCTTATGACATTGATTTCATGGCTGAGTGATATTCCATTGTACATAAGGACCAAAACTTCTTTATCCATTTTTCTCTTTCCTGGGATATTGAAGGTGGAATGAAGTGGAGGTCCTTGTCAAGAGAGCAGCCCTAAACTTTGGGGTTCTTCTCTCTTGCTGATTTTTAATTTTCCCAATGTATACCCCCATGAGTGGAAGTGCCCTATGCTCTGTAGCTTTGCTTTTTAGACGTTTCAGGACTCACCGTACACTTCTCCAGAGTGGCTGTTGGCAATTTACATCCCGCCCATCAGTGTAGCAAGGCTCCCATTTCTCCATGGCCTTTCCTGCATTTCTGGTTTTGACACTTTTTTCAGCATGGCCATTTTGACCAATGGGTAGCGAGACTTCTTTGTAGCGCTGATTTGCCTTTCCAGGTTGCTTGGTTGGCCAAAAAGGGCGTATGCGTTTTTTCCTGAATATATTCAGGAAAAAACGCATACGCCCTTTTTGGCCAAGGGCATCATTGTCAACGTTTTGCCGCTTTTCATGTGCTTTAAAGGCGATTCGAATCTACCTCCTGAAATCTGTTTCCTGCAATTCTGCCTTGATTTCAAATCCTCTTCTTTGCCTTACCTCAATATATTTGTGGACGAGAGTTATCATTTATAACTCTGCAGGTTTGTGAATTGCAGTGCCCTGAACCTCCATTTTACAACTCGCCTTTTTGGGAGATGGCCGCAAAAGCGCAGGATGGCTTCAGGCCCTGTTCTGGTTCCGGGGGGCAGGATGAGCCTGAGGTTAATTCTTCTTCCTGATGGGAAAATAGAGTGACCTCTGCATGTCCCAACACCAAGAGCTAGTCTCTCATTGGTTCCATGTCTTCTCGTTCATCCTCAGGACAAATTGCAACCTGTACGGAACAGGAGGTTAAAGATGCTGATGCTCCAAGTAGGGAGATTGCTAGTAAAGCGGCTGTTATGGCGAACCCGGGCACAAGGAGATGAGAAATGAGGTACGTTTTAGAAACCTTTCCCCATCACACGGTGTACCATCTTCTGGGTTTCTCATGCATGTTTTCGATGTAGCAAGATGCCCTTGAACCTGGAGATTTGGGACCCATGCGATGGGTACCACGCAGTATTACTTTAAAGGGTCTGCGTTTGCTCACCCAACCTCACCAAACCTCTCAGCCCCAAGAGTGTCCACCCTTATGTCTCATCCAGCTGTGGGTCTAGATATGGTCAATCCAGGTTGAATCACAGCCCCTGAACGCATTGTGTAAGAATTTCTCTCTCTTTCACTGTCTTTGTTTCATGGGTTTTTCAAAGTAATTTATTTTTATAATGGGGTTTAGCTGCTTTTCACTGCTGTGTTTATGCCGCTTTACACCCATTTGACACACTAACAGAGAGATATCAATACATAGGTTTTAAGATTATTACTAGTCAGATATATTCTTGTGCGGTGAATAGGGCGTGTTGAGTCCAGTTCTCTGAGCAAGGAGTAGGTCTTGTCTATTACATATTGGTTTTATGGAACGGTATCTGAGCTAATTTGAAACCCTTGTTTTATGTATCACCCCACCTCACCTTTCCCGTTAAGCAGCCATAGTGTGTTTTCTGCATGTGTGACTCCGTTCTGTTTTGTAATTCAGTTCAAGTGTAACGGTTTTTACATTCCCTCTATCAGTGATACCTTATGAGAAGTGTCCTTTTCTGTGTGACTTATTTCACTTAGAATCGTCGTACCTAAATCCACTCATCATGCTGCTACTAGCCTTATGATATTGATTTCATGGCTGAGTGATATTCCATTGTACATAAGGACCACAACACCTTTATCCATTTTTCTCTTTCCTGGGATATTTAAGGTGGAATGAAGTGGAGGTCCTGGTCAACAGAGCAGCCCTAAACTTTGGGGTGCTTGTGTCTTGCTGATTTTTCATTTTCCCAATTTATACCCCCATGAGTGGAAGTGCCCTA